>NC_089251.1:105391002-105764917 GCF_963930625.1 Muntiacus reevesi
AGGACCCTTAACTAGAATGGAGCGCCATTGCCTCAGTTTACAGATGAGGAAGTATGCCCGCAGTTTGGGGACCACCAGGGAGCTTGTGTGTAAGAATTCCCAGCCTCACCCAAGACCCAAAGATCAGAATCTGTATCTTAAAAAGATTCCCAGGTGTTTCATAGGCACAATAAAGCTTAGGAAGCACTGCCCAAGAGTGTGAGAGCCAGGCAGACGCAAAAAGGTTCCGAACAGAGAAAGAAAATAAAATTTTGACTGTATTTGCATCGTAATCAAGAATGTGTAGTCACCGTGAATCATCAGGGGAATTCAGATCAAAACCGTAACGAGGCATCACCTCACATTTTCAGAATAGCTGTCATCAAAAAGATAGCAAACAACCAGTGTTGTCAGGGATGTGGAGAAAAGGGAACTCTCCTGCATTGTGGGTAGGAATGTAAACTGGTATAGTCAGGCGGTGTGGAAGTTCCTTAGAAAATTAAAAATAGAACTACTATAAGATAGAGCAATTTCCCTCCTGGGTACTTAGTAGAAGAAACCAAAAACATGATATATGCACCCTGATGCTCATAGCAGCATGGTTAACAATAGCATGGTTAACGATATGGAAAGAACCTAAGAGACCATCCGCAGATGAATGGATGAACAAGTGGGGCATAGAAATGTGTATATATACACACACATATACAAGGAAATGTTACTAAGCCACAGAAAATGAAATCTTGCCACTTGTGAAGACGCTGATGGATCTAGAGTGTATTATGCTAAGTGAAATAAATCAGGCAGAAAAATACAAATGCTCTACGATCTCACTTATATGGGGAAAGTAAAAAAACAAAAACAAAGAAGACAAAATGAAAACAAACTCACAGATACAGAGAACGAATAAGTAGTTGCCAGAGGGGAGGGGTTAGGGGTTGGATGAAATAGATAAAAGGAATTAAGAAGTATAAGCCTCCAGTTATAAAATAAATAAGCCTCAGGGATATAATATACAACATAAGAAATATGGTCAATAATATCATAATAACTTTGTATGGAGGCAGATAGTTATTAGACCTATTATGGTGGTCATTTCATAAAGTATGCAAATGTCAAATCTCTACATAATACATCTGAAATTAGCATAATTGTACACCAACTATATTTCAGCTTTTTAAGAAAGAAAGTATGTAATCAAGTAAAAGCACATATTGCAACAATAGTTCTTTTTAAGTTAATAAACGTTGATTTTGTATTTTGGAACCGTTTTATATTTACAGAAGAATTGCACAGAATTCCCATGCACCTCCTCCCAGCCTGGCCACAGACATAGTTTCCACTGCTGTTAACATCTTGCGTTAGTGTGGTACATCTGTTAAAATGAATAAACCAATATTTATGCATTATTATTAACTAATGTCTACAGTTTGCATTAAGGTTGAGTCTTTGTGTTGTTTATTCTCTGGGTTTTGACAAACGTGTAATGCCAAGTATCGGTCAGCACTGCATTTTACAGAATGGTTTCACCGCCCTAAGTATCCCCCTGGGTTTCATCTACTAATGTGCTCTCTTCATCAAAACTCTTGGCAAACACTGATCTCTTTACTGTCTCAATAGTTTCACCTATTCCAGAACGTCATATAGTTGGATTCATAGAGCATGTAGGTTTTTCAGATTGGTTTCTTTCACTTCGTAAGATACCTTTAAGCTTCGCCCGTGTCATTTTGTGATTTGACAGCTCATGTCTTTTGTTACTGAATGATATCCCTCGGTATGGCTGTAACCACAGTTTGTTTATCCATCTACCTACTCAGAGACATCTTGGTTGCTTCCGTTTTGTGGTGATGATGAATAAAAATGCCATAAACATTTGTGTACAAGTTTTTTATGTGGGCATAAGCTTTCAACTCGATTGAATAAATACCTGGAGTGCAATTTCTGGATGGCATGGGAAGACTACATTTAGTTTTGTAGGAAACAGCCAAACCATCTTCCAGAACAGCTGCATGCACCGTTTTGCCTTCCCACTAGCAGTGTGTGTTCCGGTTGCACCACGTCCTCAGCAACACTTGGCATTGTAAGTATTTTGGATCTGAGCCTTGGCAATGGTGTGTTCTGGTTGTTTGACTATGTAATTCCCTAGGGACAGGTCATGTGGAACACCTTTTCACATGCTTCTTTGCCATTTGTATATCTTCTCATTTAGTGAGCTGTCTGCTCAGAACTTTTGCCCACTTTGTAATGAGTTGTTTTCTTATTGTTGAGTTTCAGGTGTTCTTTGTATATTTTGGATACAAGTCCCAGTCTCTGATTTGTGTCTTTCATAGAGCAGAAGTTTATTTATTTATGTTTTACTTTAATGTAATCCAACTTAGCAGTTCTTTCCCATTTCCTCCACATTCAGTGATGTCATATTGGTAGCTAGAAATGAGTCAGAGTGCAAATACTTACATGTTAGAAATTTGCAAACTCTACAAATCAAGGGTTTTTTTTTTTTTTTTTTCATCAGAACTGGTTGTAAAGCATTAGTCAGTACACCCCTGCCTCCTGCTAACCTCCTATTGAATCATCCCAGTTGATCTATTACTTTTTTTTTAATGCACCAGGGAAGTTTTTTTTTTAATTTTGTATACATGTGTACAATATTGGTATTATATTTTTCTTTTGATTTAACTGCTCTTCTATTTCACATTTCCCCCATTCACTTAGTAAATATGGTTATGGTCCTTTAAAAAGAAATCTGGGTAGGAATTTCTAAATAATACAGTGTTTTCTTAAATATTGCTATATTATTTATCTATAAATGACTGATATTTATGATTAGACAAAGTTCTTATTATTGTTGGAATTTCATCATAAATTATTTGTTTAGGAAATAAAAAACAAGTTTATATCTAAAATTAATAATTGCAACTTTTCTGTCAATTTCAAATTTTTCAAAATAAAATTTCAGGAAAACACTGTGAATAGTCTTTGACTCAGCATTGTTGCCTTTTTCAATATATACCTTAAAAGAAAGCGGTTGTAGAGGGAGCGATGCGTGTGTGTGTGCTAAGTTGCTTTAGTCGTGTCTGACTCTTTGCGACCCCATGGACTGTAGCCCATCAGGCTCCTCTGTCCCTGGGGTTCTCCAGGCAAGAATACTGAAGTGGGCTGCCATGCCCTCCTCCAGGGCATCTTCCCGACCCAGGGATCGAGTCCACATCTCTTATGTCTCCTGCATTGGCAGCTGGGTTCTTTACCACTAGGACTGCCCATGGATAGAGTGGAAAAAGCAAGTTGCAAGATGTTAAGTTCACTATTATTCCATTTCTGTAGAAATAAAACCAGGAAATAATGTTAAATATTATTTGTAGATACACATCAATTTCATGGATTTGATTACATGTGGGCAGAGAAGGAAGGCTGGAAATCGGGCAGGAGAGGGGAACTGGAAGAATTCCAGTTTAACCTATAAGCTTTTAATATTTTGTTGTTGCGTTTTTGGCCCTGCAACGTGGCTGTGGGATCTCAGTTCCCCAACCAGGCTTTGAACCCCGGCCACGGAGTTCTGTAAAAGAGAACAGTCCTGCCCACTGGTCTGCCAGGAAACTCCCTAAGGCTTTAAATCTTTTAAAATAAAATTCTGAAACAAATATGGACAAAATCTAAAAGAAAGATAAAAATTATTCTTAACTGTGGTTATTTTAAATATTATACTTAAGGATAGAAATCGTTCTGAAAAATGATTAACTTGGGTGGATTATGGTTCACTTTTACCTTTATACATTTCTAGACTGCATTTTATGACTTTTATCTCCCTCTCTGATCGTGAGGGAAAAAAAAGAAGACAATATCTGTATTGTGTCAGGCACTATACGAGTCAAACCAGGGGCTGCCAATCTGAATGAAGAGTCCTTCTAAGCTCCTGGGAGGCTCCGGTTAGCTGTGCGACCTTGGCCAAGTTCCTGGACCCCTGTCTGAATAGCACTTTCGCCCATGGAGTTAATGTCTGTATTAGATGGAATAAATCACGTGTTCTGTTCAGCACAGGGCCTGGTGCTCAGTAAGCACCCCACAAATGTTAATTCCACCCTTACTATTGTGGCAGCTGAGTTACTAGCTAATAACCGAGCACTGGGCGGGCCCCCGTCTCCCCGCTCCTGCTTTTCTTTCCCGGCGCTTCTGCAGGATTTTCAGTGGAGGGCTTATTCCTGAGCTCTCTCCATCCTTCAACTCCAAGCTCCCTGAGCAAGGACTTCCCCTCACCACTACCACCCCCTCCATTATTCGCCTCTGTACCCGCCTCTCAGCCCAGCGACTGGCACAGGGCAAGCACTCGGGACATAATGCTGGTAGGAATTCAGAAATGAATGACATCGACTTAATTTCTGGCCACTGATGCCCCTTCTCAGAGCTGGCTTCCAGAAGTACATTTGCGACAGACAGTGTTGTGAGGGTTTCGGGTGAACAGGGAGGGACTCGGCCACACACACGCCTGTATCCTTCTCCCTCAAGCCCCCTCCCATCCAGGCTGGCACATTGGCTACACCCCATACAAAAAGCTTTTGGTGTTAAGAAATAAAATAAAAAAAGAAGTATATTTTCTTCCCTGACTGCTTCAATACTTTCCCTTCTGATCGCTTTCCTGCCCACGTGTTTTCTTAGGCATCCCATCCCCAGGATCTGGGTCCAGGCTCCCCCATACTGAGGAGATGCAAACAGTCAGGTTACTTAGCAGAATGTCAGATCCCGCAGAAAGTTCCGAGCTCAGGGCCGAGGTGGCCGCGATCCCTCCAGGCTCAGGGGATTAGCAAGGTCTGTGCAGCCGGATAAGGCCGTGACCTGAATAATTCAGGACTCACATCTACCCCCGCTGGAATTCTTTGGGTGACTGCCCAGGCCCCTTTGGCAGGAGAGCCAGTCCCAGGCTCCAGGCTCTTGCTGGACTTCCTGCATCTGCCAGGAGAACTGGGGGCTGAGCAGAGGGGTGCCCGGCTGGGTCTGGGCAGAATTTCCTCCTCCCCACCTCCGGGGCTGCCTTCGCCGCGCCCTCTCATTCACGGCTTTAGGATTCTGGAGGCCTGGAACCCGTTGGGATCTGCAGCCCGTGGACCCCAGTGCTGTGTCTGGAAGTGGGGAGCCAGCAGGGCCTGGGGCTGCAGACTCGGCCCAGCGAGGCTGCTCAGGGGAACAGGAGCTGAGGCCAGGCCACAGAGGTCAGTGGTGGGCCAGGGGACCGCAGGCCACCCAGCGGGAGTGGGACAGGCTGAGAAGGTGGCGTCTGAGGGGCCGGAGAGGGGCCCTGGGAGGGCTGGGCAGGCGCAGGCCCTGAGGGGAGATCCCTTGGGCTGTGGCGTCCTCTACCCAGAGTGCATCAAACCTTGTGGGCCCAGTCGCTCGTGTTTTAAATTTTATTTATTTACTTTTGGCTGTGCTGGGTCTTCGTTGCTGTACGCAGGCTTTCTCTAGCTGCGGTGCGGGGGCTTCTCATTGTGGTGGCCTCTCTTGTTGCAGAGCGTGGGCTCTGGGCACACAGGCTTCAGTACTTGTGGGGCACGGGCTTAGTTATCCCTCAGCAGGTGGGATCTTCCCAGACCAGGATCAAACCCACGTGTCCTGCATTGGCAGGTGGATCCTTAACCACTGGACCGCCAGAAGTCCCAAGCCATGTGGTTCTTAAGGAGACAAGGCCTCACCTAAAAGCAGACGAAGGTTACCCAGAAGCTCATTCCTAAGATTAGGGGCAAAGCTGGGCAGGATTATCTCCATAGGGTTCAAGTTGGGACTTGTGTTCATGTTATCTGACAGAATTAACAGAATTTCTTTTAACTCAAACCACACAAAACTTTCCTCTTTGGGAAAAGGAATCGTCAACAACTATTTAACTGTCCTTAACTTTTACTGAACATCCTCTGTGTGCCGGAAACTTTGGTACTCACGGGGAGAAAAACAGATAGGGAAGATGCCAGTCCTTGCTTTTGTAGGGAGGTTTTTCCTCTTCTTTGTTCTGTCTCAGCCTAGCCCTTTCTCCCTCGAATCCCAGGCCCCCATCTCTGGAAGGCAATTTAACTTTGGGTTAAGTAGACATGGCTTTGGGTGTCAAATTTACAAGGTTCAATGCAGAGCTTTGCCACTTACCAGCTGTCTGATTTGGGTGAGCCATATCTTGACCTTTGAACCTTATGGTCCTAATTGGCAAACTGCATCTGACAGTTGTGCCTGGCTCAAAGGATCGCTTGAAGGACAAATGAGCTAAGCCACATAAAGAACTTAGCATGGTGACCGTGCTTAATAAGCATTAGCTATTTCTATTAGTCATCCAGCAAACATTTTTTTCTAGGTTCCTAGATGCTGCCAGGGGTAGAGGTGAACAAGACACCCTCAAGTATTCACATAGCCTAATTTGTTCATTCATTGGTTGATTCAGTTAGGCAGTCAATAAACATGTATTAAGGGCTTCCCTGATGGCCCAGTGAGTAAAGAACTCACCTGCAGAATAGGAGATACAGGAGACGTGGGTTTGATTTCTGGGTTGGGGAGATCCCCTGGAGGAGGAAATGGCAACCCACTCCAGTACTCGAGAACCCCAGGGACAGAGGAGCCTGGCGGGCTACAGTCCATGGGGTCGCAGAGAGTCAGACATGAGGACTGCCCTTTGCTGGGTGCTGGGAGGTCAGAGTGAAAGGGCCCACGCGGCTCGGAGTCTGGCGGGGAGACCCCGTGATGGAGCATGGCTGATGCCGTGACGAGGGAGGTCGCAGGTTGCTGGGAAGGCACAGAGACAGGAAACTTACCCAGCTTGGAGCAGGGCAACGGCTTCAGAGAAGGTTTTGTTTTAGCAAAGGTAGACCTGATTTCCTTATTATTCCTCCAACTTACAGGCGGGCTTCTGTTCCAGGACCTCTGCACTTTCTTACCTGCAAACTCCTCCCCCAGGTGTCCTTACAGCCTGCTCCCTCCCTCCCCTCCTTCACGTCTCCTCTGTAGTCAGTCCTTTCCTGGCCACCCTATTAAACTGGTTACTCCCACCACTGGCCCCCTCCCACGCACACACGCACACACGCACACACGCACACACGCACACACACACACACGCACACACGCACACACGCACCGCTCCCATTCCTCCTTTCTTGGTTTTGTCTCCATATCAATACCTAACAAATTCTGTGTTTTTCTTGTTGACTTGTCTAGTTCTGTCTGCTCCTACCAGAATGCAAAGTCTATGGGAGCCACAAGTTCTCATAGCTCTAGTTCTCATCTGTTTTAGTCCATTGCTCTTCCCAGAACCAGAGCTTAGCACACAAGTGCTCACAAAATAGTGACTGAATAAGTGGGTGAAGTCTAGAAAGAGGAGTAGGAGTGGATGAAGAGAAGAAAGTGGATGGGGTAACAAGAAGGAAGGGAAGGAGGGGAAAGGGGGAGGAGAGAGGGAGGGGAAGGGAGGAGGGAGAGAGGGCCATCGTCGGGGTTGCGGGGGGCGGGGGGAGGTGCGTCAGACTTCTTCCTGGCAACGCACTGGGCTTTGGGTGGACCCAAGGCAAGCCTGGAAAGGCGTGCAGCAGGTCATGAGGGGCCGCGCGCCTGACGGGGAGACGGATCCTCTGACTTTGGCAGCACAGAGGTTAGGACGATTGACCCAGGAGCAGAAGAGGAAGCCGTGAGCTCTGCCAGGCAGGTATCAGGGAAGGCATATGGAAGAGGCAGCCCCTCTTCGTAAGCCCGGGGAAGGAGTTCAGATGTTCTTCTAGGAGCCACAGGCATTCTAAAGACCTTCCTCATCTACCCCATCCTAACAGTGAGGGGTCACATCACGACCTCTCAGTTGAGCTCTGGCGTCTGCTTCCTTACCACCACACCGGAGCTCTGCCCACAGGAATGGCCCGGGAAGTGGTTGCTGGGTTGGGTTGGGGTTGAAAACAAGTGGAATGGCCTGGAATCCTGAGCACCTCAGGATTATGAGCCTAGAACCTTGGATCTTAGGTCTTGGGTCTTCAGAGTCACAGGAGGTCCTAGAGTTTCCTCTACCTCCAAAAAAGAGGGGCCATTTCTGCATGGGGCAACAAGTAGGCTTTGCCAGGTGAAAAGGAGGGTGAAGAGCATGCCAGGGGGGTGAATGACAGAAACAGTCAGAGGGGAAGGCTAGTTCAGGGAATGTTTCTTAACAGCAAATAGTTGAACTGATTTTTCAAAGATAAAGGAAAACACGTCCTTGCTATCAAGTAGGTGTTTGGATTTGCGTTTTTAGCAGAAGTTTTGGTGAAAGTTGAAGGTGAGTGTTACGTGTGTAACAGCTGAAGACAGGGCTGGCTGTGTGCGTCTTTAGAGCAAGCAGCCAGCTCACCGCTGTTGCTGTTGTTCAGTCAGCCAGTCGTGTCCGACTCTTGTGACCTCATGGACTGCAGCAAAGCAGGCCTCTCTGTCTCTCATATCTCCTGAAGTTTGCCCAAGTTCACGTCCACTGCATCAGTGATGGCTTCCAGCCATCTCATTCTCTGACATCCTCTTCTCCCTCTGCCCTCAATCTTTCCCAGCACCAGGGACTTTTCCAATGAGTCAGCTGTTCATATCAAATGACCAAAATAATGGAGTTTCAGCTTTAGCATCAGTCCTTCCAGTGAGTATTCAGGGTTGATTTCCCTTAAGATTGACTGGTTTGCTCTCCTTGCTGTCCAAGGGACTCTCAAAGAGTCTTCTCCAGCACCACAGTATGAAAGCATCAATTATTCGATGCTCTGCCTTCTTTATGATTCAGCACTCACATCCACTGGGAAGACTGTAGCCTTGACTATACGGACCTTTGTCGGCAGAGTGACGTCTCTGCTTTTCAACACACTATCTAGGTTTGTCTTAACTTTACCAAGAAGCAAATGTCTTCTGATTTCATGGCTGCAGGCACCATCTGCAGTGATTTTAGAGCCCAAGAAGAGGAAATATGTCACTACTTCCACATTTCCCCCACCTATTTGCCATGAAGTGATGGTGCCGGATGCCATGATCTTCATTTTTTTAATATTTAGTTTTAAGCTGGCTCTTTCACTCCCTTCCTTCACCCTCATGAAGGGGCTCTTTAGTGCCTCTAGTTGTAGCCAACTCATGTCATGGCTGAAATTCAGTGGAGCTGCTACTTCCTCCAGACTCAAGTGATTCATCCACCCAATCATCGTCACGCCTCAAATAAGTGTTGACCACCAAACAAGTGTTAGGCTTTGTGCTAGCAGCTGATACTGCGATGAAGAGCAAGACTGAGAAGCTTCCTGCTCTCTTGTGGAAGAGGTAGGAGACAGACACCTTAAACAAATTAAAAAAAATTACATCAAAGAGAGTCAGAGGTAATGGGAAGTGCTGCCGAGCTGTAGGAAGGTAAAATGGGCATGAGAAATTGCTAAATAGAAATTACTGAACTGCTAAATTACTCAGGTTTTGCCAAGTTAATGGGAGAAGTTAAAGTTAGCTGAATGTTGATAATTGGCGGAAGTTTATAAAAGAAAAAAATCCAATTTAGTAGTTTTTTTTGCATTGGAATATTTCTATGATTTGTTGGTTTAATCTTGAGGACTATCATCACTGAACATGAAATCATTTCAAGTACACAAAATTTTCATTATTTGTACCTAAGTGTTAATAGATAAATCATCGATAGCTTTGCAAAAGGAAAAAAATGGTCAAATAATAAACTGCATACAACATAATAAAAAAAAGACAATGATGATAAGTGCCATGCAGGGAAAAAAACAGAGCCTTTTGGAATTAATGGAAGAGAAGGAGGAGCTGCCTTGGGTGGATGGTCAGGGAGGGCCCCCTGGAAGAGGAGGCATTTAAAATGAGACCTGGAGGATTAGGAATGAAGAGCACCAAGTCTTGCTAAGTATTAGTATTCTAGGCATGCTGCTGCATGCTTAGTCGCTCAGTCGTGTCTGACTCTTTGTAACCCTTCGGATTGTAGGGGGACAGCAAGTGCCGCAGTTCTCTGGAGAAAAGCTTGGAATGTTCATGAACAGGTTGATATGAGAGCACCCGCTGTCACGGAATGTCGGACCTGGAGCTCATCCAGCCCATGTCCCACTTAAGAGATGTTGCTCTTGACAACATCCCTGGATGTGACTGGTGCATGAATGAGCCTGAGGGGGACCCAAGAAGGTGCAGTTGCTCAATCGTGTCTTTGCAACCCCATGGACTGTAGCCCGCCAGGCTCCCCTGTTCATTGGATTTCCCAGGCAAGAATACTGGAGTGGGTTGCCATTCGCTTCTCCAGGGGATCTTCCTGACCCGGGGATGGAACCCGCATCTCCTGTCTCCTGCACTGCAGGTGGGTTCTTTTCCTGCTGAAGCAGAAGGTGGACGCGCAGAGCATTTGACAACTCTCTTCACGCTACAGAGCAACTGAACGGCTCCTGATTTTTCTGTTGTTTTTCTTTTTAATAATGTTATCTTTTTTTAAATTTTCTTTTTTGCTTTTGACTGGGCTGAGGGCTTGTTTTGGCACACAGCCTCTGTGCTGTTGCACGAGAGCTTTCTTTACTTGCAGCAACAGGGGCGGCTCTCTAGTTGTGGTGCACAGAATTCTCCTTGCAGAGTCCAGGCTCTGGGGCGTGCAGGCTTCAGCAACTGTGCCGCATGGGCTTAGATGCTCCACTGGCATGGGGGATCTTCCCAGACCAGGGATCGAACCCGTGTCCCCTGCATCGGCAGGTGGATTCTTAACCACAGGACCACCAGGGAAGTCTCTGGCTGGTTTTTTTTTTTTTTAATCTTGCTAGAATGTAATTTAAAAGATACTTTTACAAACCTAGGAACCTAACCTTCCTAACTGGCGCAACAGACATCGCATGTTTCTGGTGAATCTCTTGTGTTCCTGATATTTCAAGGCAGCTCCTTTTCCTGTGAAGTCCAGCGGGGTCATGACCTGCTCGCTTGGTCACCCCTCCCACCCCACACACTACATTTCTGTTTCCGAAAAGCAGTAAACAAGAAGTGCCGCTGGGGACAGGAAACTTGCCACTCTCAAGACAGCTCATTATTTCTTTAAGACATTTGAGTTACTAGAAAAACCTTTTTGGCTCTAGCCCAAATCAGACCCCTTGGCACGCCCAGGCCTGGGGCTGGCTCTGGGGCTGGCTCTGCAATGCAGCCATGTGAGACAACCTGGCTGCCTTTTATCCCCAAATAACCTTCAGGAGTTTGGAGACAGAGGGTGAGTTCCACAAGCCCACTTCCAAATACCAGGTGGCCCCCATTCCTTCCATCTGACAGGCGTCCTGTGACTCAGAGATCCTCAGTTTTCCAGAAGCCCTCCTGGAATTGGGAGTTAGGACCAGGCACATCCCTCTAGGAGAGATCAGCTAGGATCTCATTCTGGGCACCCACCCTTGCTATCACCGTGGAGACAGCTGCTGCCTCTGTAATCTGACTGGTCCTGGGCGTGGGGATCACTCAGATGATTGCTGAGCTGTGTCACCCCACCCTGTCCTTGTATGTTTCAGTTTCAGGGATCTTGGGATAAGACCTATTCCGTCCCTTCTTAGTGAATTCACATCATCTTGCTATAGATGGAGGTCATACTGGGACACTCAGGAACAGAGTGAAACTCCTTAGCCCGACCGACACCCAAGGTTCTTTGTGACCCACTCAGGTGCATCTTTTCAGCTAGCCTTTCCCACCTTTCCTAAATTCTTATTATACACGTATAGAAACTTCCCTTTTCTGGGAAATCAAGAGGGGCCATACCCCTCTTTCCTGGAAAAAAATAGCTATGATGAACCTAGACAGTGTATTAAAAAGCAGACACATCACTTTGCCGACAAAGGTCTGTATTGTCAAAGCTATAGTTTTTCCAATAGTCACGTACAGATGTGAGATTGGACCATAAAGAAGTCTGAGTGCTGAAGAACTGATGCTTTTGAACTGTGGTTCTGGAGAAAATTCTTGAGATTTCCTTGGGCAGCAAGAAGAACAAACCAGTCAATCACAAAGGAAATCAACCCTGAATATTCATTGGAAGGACTGATGCTAAAGCTGAAACTCCAATACTTTGGCCACCTGATGCAAAGAGCCAACTCATTGGAAACGACCCTGAGGCTGGGCAAGATTGAAGGCCGGAGGAGAAGGGGACGACAGAGGATAAGATGATTGGATGGCATCACCAAATCGATGGACATGAGTTTGAGCAAGCTCTGGGAGACAGTGAAGGACAAGGAAGCCTTGTCTTCGATGCTTGGCGTGGAGGACTGGCGTGCTGCAGTCCATGGGGTCGCAAAGAGTCAGACACGACTGAGCGACTGAGCGACAGCAATCCGTGCCCCAGTCCACAGTGCGTTCCCGGCTCTGCACTCGGTGAATGATGTGAGTAGCGTGAAATTGGCCAGGCTGGGGGTATTTACACCACAGAAATTGGCAAACGTTAGCAATCAGGACTTTTTACCCCCCGGAGAGCCAGTTATTAAATATTTACTAGAATATCACTGCCTAACTCCCTTGGCATCACCGACTCGATGGACATGAGTTTGGGTAAACTCCAGGAGTTGGTGATGGACAGGGAAGCCTGGCGTGCTGCAGTCCAAGGGGTTGCAAAGAGCAAAGAGCCGGGTACGACTGAGCGACTGAACTGAACTGACTGGACTCCCTTGTCTACCCCATCTGTTTTCAGTTCCCTGAATGAGCTATTCTAATTCACACCTATGACTCCTGTACATGCTGTTCCTTCTACCTGAATGACCTGCCTCACAGTCTTGTCCTGGTGAACTCCAGTTAACTTTCTTTTTTTTTCATTTAAAAAATTGTGATAAAATACACAGAACCTAAAATTTACAATCCTAACCATTTAAAGTACATAGTTCAGTGGCATTAAGTACATGTATAATGTTGTGCAACCACCACTATCCATCTTCATAACTCTTTTCATCTTGTAAAACTGAAACTCGGCACCCTTTAAACATTAATTCCCCATTCTCCCTCCCCCAGACCCCGGTCACCAACCTACTTTCTGTCTCTAGGATGTTGATTACTCTTAAGTGACTCATATAAATGGAATCATACAGTCTCTGTCTTTTTGTGACTGACTTATTTCAGAAGTTCCTTCCTGTGTAAGGCTGAGTGTGATTCCATGGTGTGTAGACACCATATTTTATTTGTTCATTGACTCGTCACTGGGCACTTGGATTGTTCCCATGTTTTAGCGATTGTAAAGAATGCTGCTATCATCCTGGTTGTACAAATATTTCTTTGAGACTCTACTTTCAATTTTTTGGGACACACATCCAGAAGTGAAATTTCTGGGTCATATAGTAACTCTTCTTTGAGATTGGAATGAAAACTGACCTTTTACAGTTCTGTGGCCACTGCTGAGTTTTCTAGATCTTTTTTGTACAGTTCTTCTGTGTATTCTTGCCGCCTCTTCTTAATATCTTTTGCTTCTGTCAGGTCCGTATCATTTCTGTCCTTTATTGAGCCCATCTTTGCATGAAAATTTCCCTTGGTATCTTTAATTTTCTTGAAGAGATCTCTAGTCTTTCCCATTCTATTGTTTTCCTCTATTTCTTTGCATTGATCGCTAAGAAAGGCTTTCTTATCTCTCCTTGCTATTCTTTGGAACTCTGCATTCGAATGGGAATATCTTTCCTTTTCTCCAAAAGGAAAAACAAGATCTTCACGATCAAGTTAATCACGATGGTGTGATCACTCATCTAGAGCCAGACATCCTGGAATGTGAAGTCAAGTGGGCCTTAGTAAGCGTCACTATGAACAAAGCTAGAGGAGGTGATGGAATTCCAGTTGAGCTATTTCAACTCCTCAAAGATGATGCTGTGAAAGTGCTGCACTCAATATGCCAGCAAATTTGGAAAACTCAGCAGTGGCTACAGGCCTGGGAAAGGTCAGTTTTCATTCCAACCCCAAAGAAAGGCAATGCCAAAGAATGCTCAAACTACTGCACAACTACACTCATCTTACAAGCTAGTAAAGCAATGCTCAAAATTCTCCAAGCCAGGCTTCAGCAATACATGAACTGTGAACTTCCAGATGTTCAAGTTGGTTTTAGAGAAGACAGAGGAACCAGAGATCAAATTGTGAACATCCGCTGGATCATCAAAAAAACAAGAGAGTTCCAGAAAAACATCTATTTCTGCTTTATTGACTATGCCAAAGTCTTTGACTGTGTGGATAACAATAAACAAGAAAATTCTGAAAGAGATGGGAATACCAGGCCACCTGACCTGCCTCCTGAGAGATCTGTATGCAGGTCAGGAAGCAACAGCTAGAACTGGACATGGAACTATGGACTGGTTCCAAATAGGAACAGGAGTACGTCAAGGCTGTATATTGTCACCCTGCTTATTTAACTTATATACAGTGTACATCATGAGAAACTCTGGGTTGGAGGAAGCACAAGCTGGAATCAAGATTGCCGGGAGAAATATCAATTATCTCAGATTTGCAGATGACACCACCCTTATGGCAGAAAGTGAAGAAGAACTAAACAGCCTCTTGATGAAAGTGAAAGAGGAAAGTGAAAAAATTGGCTTAAAGCTCAACATTCCCATCACCTCATGACAAATAGATGGGGAAACGGTGGAAACAGTGAGAGAATTTATTTTGGGGGGGCTGCAAAATCACTGCAGATGGTGATTGCAGCCATGAAATTAAAAGATGCTTACTCCTTGGAAGGAAAGTTATGACCAACCTAGACAGCATATTAAAAAGCAGAGACATTACTTTGCCAACAAAGGTCCGTCTAGCCAAGGTTATGGTTTTTCTGGTGGTCATGTGTGGATGTGAGAGTTGGACTATAAAGAAAGCTGAGCACAGAAGAATTGATGCTTTTGAACTGTGGTGTTAGAGAAGACTCTTAAGAGTCCCTTGGACTGCAAGGAGATCCAACCAGTCCATCCTAAAGGAAGTAAGTCCTGAATATTCATTGGAAGGACTGATGTTGAAACTGAAATTCCAATATTTTGGCCACCTGATGTGAAGAGCTGACTCATTTGGAAAGACTCTGATACTGGGAAAGATTGAGGGCAGGAGGAGAAGGGGACGACAGAGGATGAGATGGTTGAATGGCATCACTGATTCAATGGACATGAGTTTGGGTGGGCTCCAGGAGTTGGTGTTGGACAGGAAGGTCTGACGTGCTGCAGTCCATAGGGTCACAAAGAGTCGGGCATGACTGAGTGACTGAACTGAACTGACAGTAACTCTACTTTTAATTTTTAAGGAGCTGCTGTATACGGTTTCCCACAGCAACTGTACCATTTTACGTTCCTACCAGCAGTGCACAAAGTTCCAAGCTCTCCAACCCACTCTTAAAGATTCAGCCAAGGTACCTCCTCTTTCAGAAAGCATTCAGTAACCTCTTCATCCTGGAATGAGTTCCTTTAAGGGGCTTATACAGTATTTACTGAGCAATTATTAAGTACTAGACTCTGAGCGCGACACTTGAAACACGTTTGTGGAAGAGATGGTTTCTGCTCTCACGACACTCCCTGTCCCATTGCTGATGAACATGTGGAGAGGATGGAACTCAAGACTGAGTTCTATGGCAGACCCCCTAGAGAGGCCACTAGGCAGACAGCAGCAGAGAGTCAGGGGGCAGAGGAATGGGGAAGACCACCACGGCAAAGCCAAACACATGTTCAGCCTGTGGGTGCAGCCACTTCTCAACTCCAGAACCAGGACTGCCAGATCTTTTAAACAGAAGCTGGAAATTTGGATTTCAGACTGAGATCTAATGTTTATACATTAGCTATTGACTCCATTTTTAAAAAGGAACTCTGTAAGATAAGCAAAGCATTTCCAACGGTTACATACTACCCTGGGTTGAAAGTTTATAACCAAAGATCCAATTCGATTCATCAATTCCTGGTAATTGTGAAGTTTCACTAGAAATCAGCTTTCACTTCTCCATCTGGTCTTTAAGGAAATCATGTGACACTATGCAGGATTCCTGGGAAAATCCCAATCGTTATGTCTTTATTGGGTTTCAAGCCCTTTGTGTAATGGAAAGTTCTTGGACTTGAGTGACAGGACAGGCTTAAGAGTCTGATTCCACTTTTTACTAGGTGTGACCTTGGGCAAACTAACATCTGCCCCTCAGTTTCCTTACTGGCAGAATGGGATCACAATACCCCCACAAGATTTTGTGAGGATTAATGTCATGAATGGACTTCCCTGATGCCTCAGCTGGTAAAGAATCCGCCTGCAATGCGGGAGACCTGGGTTTGATCCCTGGGTTGGGAAGATCCCCTGGAGAAGGGAAAGGCTATCCAGTATAGTATTCTGGCTTGGAGAATTCCATGGACTGTATAGTCCATGGGGTTGCAAAGAGTCGGACACGACAGAGTGACTTTCACTTTCACTTTCAAGGTCATGAACACCGAACTTGTCTTTTGCTTGTGGCACTATGAAAGCTCACTGGTACTGAGTTCGTCTCTTCCTTCCTGAGCTGTTGGCCTTGTCATTCCTTCCAACAGGAATTACCAAAGTGGACGGTGTGTGTGATGAGTTCTATTACCTTGCAGAGACTGGCAAGTATCCTGTAGAAGGAGCAATCAAGGGAAACTTCCTGGAGGAGGAGGACTCAATGTAGACTTTCTGGCAGTGAGTCCCGGGCAATCCTATTCTATGTGCCAGGCTCCTGGGAGGCATCAAATAGTTTGATGAGGTTAGGGGTGTTTCAGCCACCCAGGGTCTCAGGGCAAGACTGTATTGGGTGTCAACGGCTGCCCAGGTCTTTGACCCTGGACAAGACTTCATGAGACACACACGCCAAGTGGCCCAGCATGCTTATGGGGTTTTAATTCATTCCACAAACGTTTCCTGTGGACCCCGCCATGGCTTAGGTGTTGTTCTGAGTGCTGGGGTCAGAAACTAACTGGAGAAGAATCCTGCACTCAAGAGTTAAAACATTCAAAACACTTGAAGCGTTTTGAGTGTTTTAATGCTGAAGCCTGAATGATTGGTTCCATTACCAGAGACAGGGGAGGTAGCGGGGGCTGAGTCAAGGGGGACACGGTGAGTTTAGTTTTGGGACATTGAGGACACTGAGCTAAATCATTGGGCAAGTATTGGCATTTTCATTGTGTTTATTTATGTTAAATGCATATTTAATTATATAAATTAAAATGCAGTCATTAGTTATAAATACATTATGTGTATTTATACATATACACATTATATATATAAGTAACACATTATATAACTACTTATATAAGTAATATATTATATACTTAAATATAAATAAAATTATAATTATATTTTGTTTTATATATAAATTATAATTAAACTGTTTTATATAAATATAATTTATATATAAATATAAATCAATATAATATTATTTATATAATTATAAAAATATATTTAACAATTATATTTTAAAGTGTGAGCCGGGGGAGTGCAATGAGAATGAAGCTAGAGCCAGAGGAGTCATGCATTTACTCAACAAAGCTACCTGCGCACCTACTATGTGCCAGATGCTGGGGGTGCAGAAATGAAGCCGACCCAGAACATATCTTCATGGGGCTCTCAGTTTAGTGGAAAGACATAATAGCAATGATATTTATAGCAGTTGTGATCAGTAAATACCTCCTAGGTGCCAGGCACTGTGCCGAATCCCTCTGCCTGCCTCATCTCATTGAATCACCACACTTATGAAATGAAGTTGCTCCTGTTATTGTCCTGTTTTACAGATGGTAAAACTGAGGCCTCAAGAGGTCAGGTGACATGAGTAGTCAGAATTGACATTCAGTTTTCAAGCCCTCTCTGTCTGACGGGCAGCTCAGGCTCTTTGACCTGATATTGTACTTTCTCCTCTGTGAATTCAATAATTTGTTCTCCACTCAAGGTTACTGTTGTGTGAGAGTTAGTGCCAGATGCTTCGCGGTCAGGGATTTCTTGGGACATTTTAGTTCAGTTCAGTTCAGTCGCTCAGTCATGTCCGACTCTTTGTGACCCCATGGACTGCAGCACGCCAGGTCTCCCTGCCCATCACCAACTCCCAGAGTTTACTCAAACTCATGCCCATCGAGTCAGTGATTCCCTCCAACCATCTCATCCTCTGTCGTCCCCTTTTCCTCCTGCCTTCAATCTTTCCCAGCATCAGCGTCTTTTCCAATGAGTCAGTTCTTTGCATCAGGTGGCCAGAGTATTGGAGTTTCAGCTTCAGCATCAGTCCCTCCTATGAACACCCAGGACTGATCTCCTTTAGGATGGACTGGTTGGATCTCCTTGCTGTTCAAGGGACTCTCAAGAGTCTTCTCCAACACCACAGCTCAAAAGCTCAGTTCTTCTGTGCTCAGCTTTCTTCATACATCTGCGTACAAATATGACCCGAATCCCTGGACAGGGATAACCCCCCCTGCGAGAGAGGTAGAGAGGGGAGAGCAGGCCCTTTGCAAAGAGAGACGGGGGTGAGCCGCAGGAGGGCAGAGGGCACACTGTGGCCTCTCAAAGACCAGAGGGAATGAGTTTTAAGTGGGAGGAGGTGGTCAGTGGGATGGAGTGTTTAGGAGAAGCCCAAGATTGGGCTAGACCAGGTTTTGAGGGACCCCTGGCTGCTGTCTTAGGGATGCAACAGAATGCAGGTGCAGGGGGTTCAGAAGAGAGGGGGTGAAGAGGTGGGCAAGAAGAGGTGTCTCTGTCCTGAATCTGGGCCTTTGGAAGAAGAAGAAAGCTGGAGAGAGGTTGGCAGAAGCAAGGGATGTTTTCTTTTGGGGGGGCTTCTTTTCATTTGGTTTAGAATGAAGAGGCTTGTGTATACCTGTAGGCAGAGGGAGGAATAGGTTGAGAAAAAACAATGAGAAAGAACAGAGGGGACTTTTTCCCACAGAAGGTAAGGCCCTTGGACACACTGTATATTTATTTATATTCCCTACCAGAAGGGAGGCTCCTGGGGGCCGGGTGTCTGTCTTATTCGCAGTGGGTCTCCAGCAATAACCTGGCAGGGAGTAGACACTCAATAAATACTTTCCATATTGAAATGAGTTTGTGGGGTTCCAGGGCATGGTGCTGGTTTTGTCTAGGTCCTGGGAAGAGAAGGGTTCATGAGGGTCCTCAGAGGGGCTTTCTTTCTGATGCTGCCTTCATGGTGGGAGAGAGAGAGAGGAAAAAGTCAAAGGCAGAGGGAGGAAGGAGCTCACAGCTTCTCAGAAAAGTGTGTGTGTGGGGGGGTGGGGGATGTCAGGGGAAAATGGGCTATTGATGGGGAAGAACCTTGACCGTGAGTGGCCTCCGTGTCTGTCCTGAATGCCACCCCGGCCCCCGACTTGGGTCAGGAAATGGCTGCTTCTCTACACAGAGAGGAAAAAAAATCCCCAGGGGTCTTGAGGGGTGGAGTAAGGTTTTTTGTGTGTTAATAGGAAGCCTGGAGTTGACCCCGGCAGGGTGTGGAAGTGGGCAGGGAGGCCCTTAAAACCAGCTGGGCCCAGTTCCTGCCTCTGCTCCAGCCAGAGGACAGAGAGAAGGAGTCGCTGGTGAGGAGTCTCCTTCTGGGGGCTGCTTGGCCCGAGGGGGCTGGGGGAGGGCACGCCGAGGGAGGGGCTGTGAGAGGAGATGTGGCGTCTCCCGGCGTCGGAAGGGCTCAGCGGCACCTTCTGTGTAGCGGGGGCTTAGTGCTAACCATCCTTTTCAGAAGACAGACAGGAACGGGGCTGGGGCGGGATCCTGGGAGCAGGGAGGCTGCTGCACGTGGACTTGGAGAACCTGTCCCCTCGGTGACCTGGCCACCCCCGGCCCCCACGTTTCCATGCTTCCGTCACGCTGTCTCCTCTCTCCCTGTTTCTCTTACCGCAGCCTCTGCTCCACTCCACAATTATCTCTTGGCCTTGCTCATTCTCCTCCGTGATTGCTTGATAAAAATAGTCAACCCCACGTCGTCCTCCGGGAGCCTGGGCTTCACGGATGGTCCGCCTTTCCAGCCTTTGCTACATTCTCTGTGACCCACCTTTTGTGAGTGTTCAGACGCTTTGTGTGGGGCCTGGTGCAGCTCTCCCAATGCCGACAAGCCATGTCCCAAGATGTTCTGATGCCCACCTGTGATTCAGGCTTTCTTCAGGTATGTTGAAGCCAGCAGATCAGGAGATGATTGCATTTGAGAGATAGTCTGTTACAGTTTCCAAGAGAAGCGGACACCCTACACCTTGCAGGGCCACACAGGGAAGCACCAGGATTTTCTCAGGAGGCAGAAGAAACGAGGGAAAACCTGGCCTGATGGTGCGGAGAAGGCAAGACAGGGCAGGGGGAGCAGGTGAGGCCCGGCCAGCTGGCATGCTTCTGGCAGACCTCAAGCTGCAGGGGTGATCCCTGGTGGTCTGCTCCTCACCCTGGGGTGGTTCGGGCCAGGGGATTTATTAGCTCAGAGCGTGAGAGTGAGATAGAGGAAGTGGTTGGACAAGGGGGCTTAGGATCTGTTGGTTTGCATGTCAAAGCCTTGTTCACAGGAGAACCTTTTGCTTTATCTAGGAATCAGCTAGTCTTCAGGGGCTGAGCCTAGCAAGGTCCCCAAGATGTCAAGGTGTCATGAAGTACAGAAAATGAACAAGATGATTAATACACAGAGGCTGCTTGGAAACGGTGCAGGAGGGCCAGTCAAAGGATAGAGTCATGGCCCCAGGCTGAATCCTTGGGCAACGCACTTCCCCTTCCCGAGGGTCCTTTTCTTCATCTAAAATCGATAGCGCTATTCTCTCATTCAACAAATGACTGTTAAAGGGCAGCCCATGCCAGCAGGTTTGACAGTACCCACTCAGAGCCATTGGCAGGTTTTTTTTTTTTTTTTTTTTTTTTTTTTTAAATATTATTTTATTAGTTGGAGGCCAATCACTTTACAACATTTCAGTGGGTTTTGTCATACATTGACATGAATCAGCCATATAGTTACACGTATTCCCCATCCCGATCCCCCCTCCCACCTCCCTCCCCACCCGACTCCTCCGGGTCCTCCCAGTGCACCAGGCCCGAGCACCTGACTCATGTATCCCACCTGGGCTGGTGGTCCGTTTCACCATAGATAATATACATGCTGTTCTTTCAAAACATCCCACCCTCACGTTCTCCCCCAGAGTTCAAAAGTCTGTTCTGTACTTCTGTGTCTCTTTTTCTGTTTTGCATATAGGGTTATCGCCACCATCTATCTAAATTCCGTATATATGTGTTAGTATACTGTAATGATCTTTATCTTTCTGGCTTACTTCACTCTGTATAATGGGCTCCAGTTTCATCCATCTCATTAGAACTGATTCAAATGAATTCTTTTTAACGGCTGAGTAATATTCCATGGTGTATATGTACCACTATTGGCAGGTTTAAGGGGACACAAACGGTGTCTGGAATGTCTTTGTTGCCCAGTACACGGCAGCTGGTGTCCACTTTCGATCACAGCCCCAGGAAGCAGTGAGGAAGATTGGCCTGGAAGGTAGGGCCCAGAGTCATCTTCACTGGCTGTTTAGAGCTGTCAGAGCAGAGGCTGTGGGTGGACAGAACCCTCAGGAATGTTTCTGGAACTCAGAGGAGCTTCTGGACTAAGGATGGCGCAGACAGGCCAGCCCAGCAGCTGGGAGCCCTCGGGAGGTGGAGGTTGTGTGTGTGGAATCAGGCCTTGGGAGGTGCCCGGGGCTCAGGGCAGAGGGCCAGCAGAGGGGCTGTTGAACCGAGAGATCAGAGAAGGCAGGGCGTCAGAGCGGAATCCCAGCAGACCCCAGGCCAGCTGAGCAGCTCTGGGTGAACAAGGGTTTTGGGATCCAAAGAGGAAAGGGAAGCAGACAGCCATCGGTAAGAAACTCCTAAGAGGCCAAGTTAGAATCCATCACCGGCCCAAGACAGGAGGAATTTCCCTTGCCTTCTGGTGTGACTTTTATGGACTCTGGCTTAGGGATGCATGTATTTGCCCAAGGGAGATGCTGGGGAGGGAAGCTGGGGTCTCCAGGCCCACGGGGTAGAGCTTGTGAAGGACTCCGATCCTCTCAGCTCAAAGGAGAACACACCCCTCTGGGGAGGGAAGACATGTGGGGCAGTGAGGGGTGCACCAGGCCTGGGTTTGAACCCCGCCTCCACTTTCTACTGACTGTGTGACTCCTGGCGGGTGGTTTCAACTCTCTGAGGCTCCGTTTCTTTTTCTTCTTCTGTTCAGCATTTGTTCATTATTTACTTGGCCGTGTTGCGTCTTGGCTGTGGGACGTGCATCTTCGCTGGGTTAGGGTTAGGGTTAGGGTTAGTGCATCTTCGCTGGGTCACGTGAGCTCTTATGCTGCGTCACTTGGCCTCTCTAGTTGTGGGGCTCGGCCTTAGCTGCTCCACAACGTGTGGGTCTTAGCTCCCCAACCGGGAACGGAACTCAAGTCCCTTCCCTTGCAAGGTGGAGTCTCGACCCCTGGGCCACCAGGGAAGTCCCTGAGTCTCCATTTCTTTACTGGCCAAATGGGAACTGTTGGGGAGGAAGAAATTTTCCTCTGCCCAACTTAGAAGTTCTTCTGGTTGGTCTAAGGATGAAGTCAGGGTCAGACAGACTAACAGAGGAGAATGAAACAAAAATTTTGTAACACATATACATGGGAGGGGTCCAGGAAAACAGGAACTCACCAAAATGGCCCAAACCCTCACCTTAAATAACCATCTTCAGCGAAAAAGGCCAAAGAGGATGTTGTGGGTAGTGGTTTGGGACTTCAAAGGGGAAGAAGGCAATTGACATAAAGTTGGAAAGGCAAATGTTTGGTGTCCAAATGTTTGCTGGGCCTGCAGAGACTGTAGAACACAGGGCGGACTCTGATCCCTAGGCCCTGTCAAGCTTCCCCCACCACACCTATTCCCGTATTTCTTGCAGATATCTCTGGTGATAGCTCTGTGCCTGGAATAGACTATCTAAATTCTTAAGGCAGCCAAGGGGGAAGTAAAAAGAAACCTTCTGTTTCTTAAAAATAACCAGCCTAAATTAATCCTTACACCAAAGAGACACTTTTAGGGGTACAAATTTTCTCCCTTAGAACAATGATACCTACCCTTCAGAACTGTTGTGCACAACCAGGGCTGACTTATTTTTTAGGTAGACACAGTGCCTGGGGCCTATGAAACTATTTTAATTTTTTTAAAAAAGAAGCAGGACTTCTTAACATCTTATTTATTTATTTTTACTTTCTTGGCTGCACTGCATGACATGTGGGATCTTAGTTCCCTAACCAGGGACCAAACCCATGCCCCTTGCATTGGAAACTCAAGAGTCTTCAACACTGGATTTCTAGGGAAGTCCTAAAAATATTTTAATTTTAAAGTCAGGAGAAAAAATAAATATAATATCATGAATGTATAAGAATGAATCCAGCCTGGATTGCATTTGTTTTTACACCAACACAGCCATAAGATATAATTGGAAAGCGCTTTTCAGGAAGGAACAGTTGGGTTGGGGGCGTTTCTGATGGGAAAATGCTCTCCCATCTCTATGGGGACGACACCCCACAGGTGCCCCTCTCCTCCTAGAGATCTCCTGGGTCAAATCCTCGAGGGTTTTCCCTCCTCTTTTCAAGTTTCAGTTGCCTGTTTACTGCCCAGCATGAGAGGGTGGGGCCTGGTGGGCCAAGGAGCGGCCCTCCCTAGCCAGGAGCAGGGTCCGAATAGGCCATGAGGACCTCTGCTGATTGACATGTCATGGGCTGTGTTTTCTCTTCCAGAGCCCTGGAGATGAAGGGCCTCCTCATGCTGGCTTGGTTCCTGGCTTGTAGTAAGTGCTTTTTCTGAGAGCCCTGAGCTTGTGGACAATAGGGTGGTGGGAAGGAGACCAGTCACGGAGGGCCTGGAGACTTGATTCTGAATCTTGGCTCTGCCCTGAATGTGTCAATTTCAGTGACAGCCTTCACTTCTCTGAGCCTCTGTTTCCTCATCCGTGACACAGGATAACGGCCGACGGGCCAGGCTGGGGCAGGATCCTAGGGGGAGATATGGATAGATGGTGCTATGTGAAGGATACAGGGCTTGTAGATGTGGGAGGCAGATATTTCACTTTGATGCCAAATTAAAAAAAAAATAAAGCTATCAGAAAACAAGACTCTTACATAAATATTCTATTCCACGATCCTGGACATTCCCTGCTCAGGCCTGTCCAGGTTTTCTCCACCCTCCACCTGCTCCCACCTCCCACCTAGAGGCGACAGCCCAGCATAGGGGAGCTGGGCTCTAGGCCTCTCCTACAGCCCCATCACCGAGCACACGGCCTCCGACAGGCTGTCCCGTCGGTGCTTTGCCGGATCGCTAAAGACTGCAGGAGGAGTGGGAGGCCTGGTGCAAACCCTGGGCAAGGCGCCCGCCCCTCTGAGCTGCCGTCTCCCATCTGTGGGATGAGGGGCTGGCTTTAGTGGTCTCTGCAGGTCCCACGCTGCTCTAGGACTCTGTGCCTCCTGGTTCAAACAGTGTTCGCTTCAGGGAGGGAAGTGTGGATCGTCAGGAGAGACAGGAGGTGCCTGTCCGCCTACTGCCTGTGGACATCATGTTCATTATCCCCAGTATTCCTTGGTCCCCTGCCATGTGTCTGTCACTGTGCTTGAAAACTACATACTTAACCCTGTTTCAACCCTCACGGTGTCTCCACAAGGTAGACATTCACTGTAAGCTCCCCCATTTTGCAGATGAGGAAACTGAGGCTCTGAGAGATGATGTGATACCCGCATTAGTGATAGAGCCGGGACCTGAAGTCAGTGGCTCCTTCTCTACATCCAGACTTCTAACCCCTTCTCTCCACTGTTTGCCTTCAACTTTCTCATTCCTCGCCACGAAGGGGAGGATAAAAAAGGGTCATCCTGGTCCCTCCAAGCCCCAGGGTGAAAGAACGTGTGGGAGCATGTGGGGAGGTGGGAGCAGGCGTGCCTGGGTTTCATGCGGGGACACGGGCTGTCTTTCAGCTGTGCCTGCTGTCCCAGGGAGCTTGCTGGACCTGAAGTCGATGATTGAGAAAGTGACTGCAAAGCCCGCCCTGGAGAACTATGGCTTCTACGGCTGCTACTGTGGCTGGGGGGGTCACGGCACCCCCCTGGATGGGACTGATTGGTGAGCCAATTGTCATAACTGCACTTTAGGCTCCAGGCTCCGTTCCCACATGATCTCGTTTAATTCAGTATCAATTCTGAAATATGAGCATTTAAGCACCATTTTATAGATATGAAAACTGGGTCTTAAAGAGGTTAACTGACTTGCCCAAGATGCATCCCGTAACTTCCAGAATCTCAGTGGCTAATGGATCGGTTGACTCACCACTACATAAAAAACTACCCCAAAATGTAGTAGCTTAAAACTCTGACAACCATTTATTTGGCTAAGGTTCTGCCACCTCGCAGGGCTTGGTGGAGTGACCTGTCTCTGCTCCACCTGGCTTCAGCTTGGGCAGCTCCTCTGAGGCTGGGTGATCCGATTTCTAGAAGGCGCACTCCTAAGGCTGGTAAGTTGTCACTGCCTCCTGGCTGGGAACATAGTTGAGATTGTGGGCTGGGGGCCTCAGTTCCTCTCCCTCAAGCCTCTCTAAGGCTGTGTGGGGTTCCCCACAGCCCGGTGACTCTTGGGTTCCCAGGGGGAGTGGTCTGGAGCTGGATGACAAGACAGCATGGCATTTTTATGATTTAGCCTCTGAGATGCTGTTGCATCACTTCTGTTTCTCTCTTGGTCTAGACAGTTACAACGGCTCTAAGATAGAGGGGGCCTAGTTTCCACTTCTTGACTGGGGAGTGGCAGTGTTCGAGAAGAACATGTGAGATGGGAGAGATTGCTCTTTGCAAAATACAACCTGCAGGGTTAACAATTCTTATACAGCTAAACATGTATAAAGAGATGGGATATTTCAACAAGTGGAGGGCAGATGGAGTGGGAGTTTACAGACCACACAAGCAGTGACAGGAAGCTAGAATGTTCTATGTGACGATGGATTAGAGTTGAAGACTTCAGTAAAAACTCCTGGCTAGCTTAGTATAGGAGCTTCCCTGGTGGCTCAACAGTAAAAGAATTCACCTGCAATGCAGGAGATGTGGGTTCAACTCCTGGGTTGGGAAGATCCCTGGAGGAGGAAATGGCAACTTACTCCAGTATTCTTGCCTGGGAAATCCCACGGACAGAGAAGCCTGGCAGGCTACAGTCCATGGAGTCTCGAAAGAGTTGGACATGACTTAGCAACTAAACATAAAATTTAATGTAGACGCAGATGATTACATGTAGAAATATGTAAAGATACGTATATATTCATGGGTCAGTACAGACACACATAGTTTTTGCTCTGTCAGCTGAAAGGCCCTAAAAGAAACAATACTCCAGAAGCAAGGAGCAACACGTAGTGCGCAGACCTGGTTTCCAATGCTTTTCTCCAATAAGAGGAACCAAGGCTTCTTGGATGGATGACTGCCCTAGGAATTGGTAGCAAATATACAAGATGAACCAGAGCTTCTTGTAGTGCCCAAGAGTAACGAAGGACTTGAACAAAATAAACCTAAACCAAACTCCACATTGATATGAATATGTCAAAGAGCATAGGATCCAAACAAGAGAGCTCCCAATGGCCAAAACTGGAGCGACATAGGCAGCAAAATAAACCCATAACCCATCTTATGAGAAAAAATCAGCAAAATCCCAGTAGGAGAGCATCCTACAAAAGTCTTGACTACCATTCCTCAGAACTGGCAAGGTCATCAAAAAGAAGGAACGTGTGGCAAAATGCCACGATCAAGAGGAGCCTAAAGAGACAGGACGGCTGCATGTGATGTGGTGTCCTTTACCTGATACTGGAATACAAAAGGACGTTGGGTAAACACTAAGGGAATCTGAAAAAACTATGGTCTTTAAGGATTAGTGAATCAACAATGATATGTTATTATTTAACAAATGCTTATTTAATCATGTATCAATATTGGTTTGTTGGGTTTCCCTGGTGGCTCAGTAGAAAAGAGTCCACCTGCTGATGCTGGGGACGTGGGTTCGATTCCTGGGTCGGGAAGATGCCCTGGATAAGGAAAGGGCAACCCACTCCAGTGTTCTTGCCTGAGAAATCCCTCAGACAGAGGAGCCTAGTGCTGCCGTCCATGGGGTTGCAAAAGAGTTGGATACGACTTAGTGACTAAATAACAACCAGCAAATTTATTTGTTAGCTGTAGCAAATGTACTATACTCCTGAAAGATGTTGATAATAGGGGAAACTAGGTGTGGGGTAAAAGGGGGCATTTGGTACAATTGCCTCAATTTTTCTGTAAATGTAAAAAAAAATACAGTTGTCCATGCCTATCATCCTTGAAGTTTAGTTTTTGCACACTTCACTATGTGAATCACGTATCAATTCCAGGACCCAGGTTTCTCCTGTTTTGTGACTCTCCCTATGGCCTCAGGGCCCTTAGCTGGGACATTTCCTTCCTGCTGAGATGGAGAGAGAGAGAGTGGAGGATGACAGAGTGGGAGGTTTCTTTGGGTAGGTCTAGAAGTTCTGTGCATTTCCCTGGCCCCCCATCTAGTCATGTGACCACACATACCTGCAAAGGAGGCTGGGAAATGTAGTCTCCCCATGGGTCCAGGAGGAAAGAGCCAGCCTGTGAACTGGTACAAGTGTGGGGCAACCCTACTGGAAGGACTTAGCCACTATGAGGTTCTTTCTTGATCAGACCTTAACCACCATGGTGGCTTCTGCTCAAGGGACAGATGCCCCCTGCTCGGGATCTGAGGCTCTTGCATCGACAGGTGCTGTTGGAAGCATGACCAATGCTACGCCCAGCTGGAGACGCAAGACTGCAACGTCTTGACCCAGGCCTACAGATACAGGGTCGCACGTGGCTTGGTCATCTGCGGTAAGGCTGGGTCCTCCATTCGGGTGACCCGAAGAGCCTGGGTTCCTGCTGTCTCTGAGGTCAGCTGTCCCAAGAGCTCAGCTGGTCTGTATCTTGGCGGGCGGAGATGGGGGCAAGAGAGGCAGGATTATTACAGCTGTATCTGACTTCCAAGGGACAGGTCCAAGGGTCTTAGGCTCAACATGCTCTAGGAGTCAAGCGCTCTGCATATTTCCTTTTGCTTGCTGTGGGTGGGTTTAGGGTCCCCCATTTTACAGGTGAGGAAGCAGACTCAAAGGATTGCCAAGTGAACACAGCTAGAGTTGGAATTCAAGCTCAGGTGCATCTGAGTTCAAAGTTAAATCTGGGGATGGCATCTCCTCTCTGAGAACTGGAGTTTCTCCAGAGCCAGGGCTGTCTCCACCATCACACTGGGAACTCTAGAGGGCATCTGTGTCTCCATCAGACTGGAGACTCTGAGGGCAGGAGCTGGGTCTCCTTGGGCTCAAACCTCACCCTGGGCTGCTAGCGGCTGTGCCCCTTCCATCCGATCATGCACCCTCAGGGTAGAAGCTGGGTGCCCTCCTCAGGCTGAGAGTAGGGAGGAGACTGGGGTGTCCACTCAGGCTAGTAGGAAGTCTCGCTCCAGGGCCAGCCTGGAGTCCGTGTCTCAGAGCATCTCTTTCCTTTCTCATCCTGCATTTGGCATCCTGTTTGCAGAACACGGGTCCCGCTGCCAGCAACAGCTCTGCGCCTGCGACCAGAAATTCGTCTACTGCCTGAAAAGAAACTTGAGGAGCTACAACCCTCTTTATCAATACTTTCCCAACTTTCTCTGCATCTAGTCACCCTCAGAGAGCTCCTCCTGGGCCAGGAAGCTTGCTCCCCTCACTACAGCATGGAGCTCACCCATGCTGCTGGGCTTCCCAGGGAGGTGCCAGGTTTGGAGTCTCGGTGGTCCCACTGGGCTTGGAGGAGCCCCACACCCACACTCTCTGGGGCTACCAGAGAGTCCCAGGAAAGTGACTCATGTCACCGGATCAAGAAGGTCAGTGTCCCTGGCCTCCACTTGCAAGAATGCCTGCTCTGGGGCTGAAAGCTCACCCCTGACTCCAGGTTGGCCGTGTGTCTCCTCATCCCTGAAGATCAGTCTTATTTCCCCAGGAGAGTGGCTTTCCCAGGACGTGTTAACTTTTCAGTTCCGCAGTCACTACCAACTTGCAGAGAATTTTTACTCAAGCAGAATCAGAAGTGACTCCCATAATTCTGCTACAGAGATATTAAATAAAATTCCTTTTCAAGACTAACAATAACCATAGATATTTCCCCCGCCATGGGGGATTGCCTGCATCTCTTTCTTGGCTGTTGGGGGCACTAGACTCAGCATTAACCATGCTCTCTCGGAGGATGAAGGTGCAGGTTAGTAACTAGAAGGCTTCCTGGGACGAGTGCCAATCCTTCTTTGGGGCTCATATTAAACCTCGGGGATCCTCTCGAGCCAAGCACTGAACCTCATTCTTCCTCTGAGAAGATGACAGACAATCGTGCCATGGTGGGCTTCCAGGCCAGATAACACCTCATTTGAATGTCATCTTGGCTTCTCCAGCTGTGTGGTTTCAGGCTCATTACTCAATCTCTCTGATTTCTGGTCTTTTTTTTTTTTTAAAGAAATTGTAATGTTTCTTATGATGTAAATTGGGAACCCCAAAACTGTCTTGATGCTGACCTGGGAATACTGAGGTTCTGGGATTTCCCAGAGCAAAACATTAAAAAAAATAGAGTTTTGTTTTTTTTAAAATTTTATTGTGGGTTTGACCTTTGTTGGCAAACTGATGTCTCTGCTTTTTAATACGCTGTCTAAGTTAGTCATAGCTTTGGCAACTAGACATCGGATTCTAGTCTGAATTTGCATATATCCTGGGTGCCCTTGGGCAGGCCTCTTGAGCTTCCTGATCTCAGCTTTCCCACAAGTGCAGGTCTGAGAGATCATTTTAATCAGAGCCCCACTCCATTAGTGGACCTTGACATGAGTTGAGAGGGTTGCATCTGGCTTGTGCATATGTGCATGCACTTGTGTGCATGCATGTGTGTGTGCATGCTTGTGTCGATAAAGCACGAGTCATAAAGAGTTGCGCCAGCACACTGTGTCTCTATCCTGGGCGTGTATGTGTGGGCGGACTGGGTCTAGGTGTCAACTTTATGACATTGTGCCAGTTGCCAGCAAAACCATCTGAGAAACCCTTGTTCACGTGACCACTCAGGGCCCGCCTGGCTCGGAAGCTGCAGACATCTAAGTGGCTTCCATGTCTTAGCCTTAATTATATGAAACCTCATAAACGCTTCACCCATGGGGCTGGATACCTGACTCCCTCACCTCTTCAAATATTAGGTCAGGACCGGGCTTTTTTTTAATACTAAACTTTCATTTTGTATTGAGGTATAGCCAATTAACAACGCTGTGATAGCTTCAGGTGAATAGTGAAGGGACTCAGCTGCATATGCAGGTATCCACTCTCCCCCAAACTTCCCTCCCGTCCAGGCTGCCACATAACATTGAGCAGAGTTCACTGTGCTATAAGTAGGGGCTCTTGCCTGTGGATCTCCAAGCCTGTGATGGCATCCGTCTCTAAATGTTCAATAACTACTCAACAAAGGAAGAGGACATAGACACAGGTGTGGCACGGGGTTGGAAAACAGAAATCCAAGCCACTCACGGGGAGCTAGTGCATAAGGGCTTTGGAATTCGACGGGGACTCATAGAGTAGCTTGGTGTACTTCCTCGCCATGTGCCTTCTGAGCTATAATTTCATTCTCTAAGCCTCGGTTTTCTCAGCTGTCAAATAGCTAATGACACCTTTCTCACTAGGTTGTTTCGGTATCATATTCGAGGATATGATGCACATAAATCACCTACTGCAGTGCCTGGCACTCAATCAATGGCATGTGGCATGGGAGAGGACCATTAAACCCAAGCCTAAACGTTTTGACTCCAAACACAAGCCCTAGGGGCCGAGGTCAGTGTCTAGGGCAGAAGGTGGCCCTCTCCTCATCTTCCCAGGCTGCCCGGCGAAGCTCTTGCCACAGTGGATGTGTTGATCGGTGATGCTGCGGCTGTGGTGGTCCCATCTGGGGCAGCACCAGCGAGCTCTCTGGAGGGAGTAGCCGCAGCTGTGGGAGAGGCAACGTCCACGTGGAGCCCTGAACAAGCGGGCCCTGCGGCCCGTCCAGGGGCTGTGCGTTCCTGCACGTCCAGCCTCTAACTGGGCTGTGCCCTGAGCCTGGAGCACCTGCGCCCACACCCGTCCCACCCTCCAAAGTGAAGCTGTTAGTCCCTCAGTCATGTCCAGCTCTGCACCCCAAGGACTGTAGCCCACCAGGCTCCTCTGCTCATGGGATTCTCCAGGCAAGAATGCTGGAGTGAGTTGCCTTCTCCTTCTCTAGGGGATCTCCCCAACCCAGGGATCGAACCCTGGTCTTCTGCATTGCAGGCGGATTCTTTACCTTCTGAACCACCAGGGAAGCCCTTCCATTCACCAAGGTCCAGCTCAAATGCTGCCTCCAGGTGACAGCTGTCCCATCTTCCCCAGCAGAGGGCATCGTTCCTCTTCTGGGTCCCCATAGAGGACCAGTCATTTGTCTTCTCAAACATGGGTCATTAGTTTTTCAATACATATTCATGAAGCTCCTGTTTGTGATGGGCGTGGCTGGGCCCAGGGGACACAGAGATACAACAACAACAACAAAAGCATATAAATCTCTTTCCCGAGAAACTAGGTCTAGGGAAAGAGACAAACATAAAGTGGACAAACACTCCCCATGAAGGAGTTAAACCAGGACGCATCTAAGCAGGAAGGTGGTGGGCTAAGGCTTCAGGCCAGCCCCCTCCCCACAGATTCTACTCCGTCTCCACCAGGGCAAGCAAAGAGTATAGACCCTGGACACAAAGGACCCAGACCTCGATGAGGTCACTCAGTCCACCTGCCAATAGAGGGGGCCTTGTGGCTCTGGCTCAGAGACCCCAATTTCACACAACTGCTTTGGGATAGGAAGGGTGAAGCATTTCATCCTAGTGGGAGAAAGCTCTGCACAGGTGGATCCATGTCTTCTAAGGCTCCCCTAGGGGCTGACAGGTAGAAGGGCTGCCTCGGAATCACCTCTGGTTGAAAACACAAATCCCCAAGCTGAATCAGCACTTCTGGTCTGGGAACCAGAAATCTGTATTTATAAATCTGCTCCAGGGTGAAGCATATAGTGGTCAGGTGTGGAGACACTAGGAGTTTGTACAGGTCATAAACGTTGAGCAAATTCTTCCTTGATACACTCACATGTTATCTATGAGAATAGCTGATGTCAGCCACAGAGGCTGGGACAAGCTGTGGTCCTGATTTTATCCATTTCTAAATTTGCGACAGGGCCCCCAGGCATAAAGATGTGTTCTAATGAGAACAGAATTATGTATCACTGCCTTTGTGTCCTGAAAATGTGTATATCTTGTAACTCTCTCTTAATTTAAAAGTTTATTAATGTTTTCATCTTTTATGGTAGGGTATTCTCTTCAAAAGTGTTACTCACCTCTCTGCCTTTTAAACTTGTTACTTCATTACTGGCAGAGATTCTCTTTGACCAAACTTTATCAGGCTCCTCTAAATCCTTTATGGACAGGATGCTGTCCTTGGACCTTGTCTTCCAGAACAAGAATCATAATCCAGTTTAGTGAGAATCCCCTGCCCTGGAAATCTGATGAGATTTCCCATCCCCTCCACCCCCAGGTGAGGTCTGATCATTCTGGGCTGCCTTCAGCAAGAATCCACGCCTCCCCTTACCCACGGTGTCACCTCTCAGTCATTCTCCATCCATTGACCCCCGTCCTCTCCTTGGCTATCAGTCTGCACTTGTCCATGCTGTATTTGGACTTGACTCCAATTCTGTTCCATATATGTTCTCTTTTTTCCTCCACTGAAATCATTCTTGGTTAAAAATCTGCTTTTCCTGCTTTGACTGATATCCAGCTCTGGCTTTATTTAACAGTTACATCCTTGAGACTCAAATAGAATCAGATTCATCAACGAACCCCCCCGCCCCCGCAAGACCTTTCACCTCAGACCATGGGGGGCATCTTTGAAGACTTTGTCTTCACTCCTGACTCACTGATTGGGGATCCAATCATGAGTCTGACTCCTGAGCCAGTGCTTCAGAAACATGTCCACCGAAGCCCGGTAAGGACAAATTTTGGTTCCTAAGGTGCCGAGTAAGTTCCAGAAGCTTCACTGGAGCTCCGGGTACAAGGAAGCTGGGCTGGAGCCTAGGTGTCTCGGTTCTTTAGTCTACAGGCATTGATATTAACAGCATAGGAGCTTCTCAGTTGACTGAAAACTCCCTTTTCAAACCCCTACCAATTACATGCTCTATGAATTTGGTTGTGAGTTTATTGATTGTTTACAGTTTATTGAGTGTTTACAGGGAGCTGAAGTGACTGCCACTGCCCAGCATCACGAGAGAGCATCATACTATTTATATGTTGTTAGTCCAGGAAAAAATCAAAGTATGGTTTCCATTGAATGCATGTGGCATTAGCAGTCCTGTGAAGTAAAAAGATTATAAGTTGGACAATTGTATGTTGGGAGCCACTGGTAAAGAAGCATGTCTCTAGAAATTGTGATGTGTTTGTAAAACTGGCTGGTCTGCTGCTCCAGGCTGGTATAGGACAGGTCACAATTCTCCACTTTATGTAGTTTTCTCTGTAAAAGACAGGTGGCTAAAAATTGTAATAAAAATATGACAATAAGGGGCTTCCTGGTGGCTCAGTGATGGAGAATCTGCCTGCTGGTGCAGGAGACACAGGTTCTGTCCCTGATGCAGGAGGGTTTCACTTTCCAAGGAGCAACTAACCCCATGCGCCACAGCTATTGAGCCCACGCTCTAGAGCCCGGGGGCCACAACCACTGAACCCACGTGCTGCAGCTGTGGAAACCTGCATGCCCGTGCATCGCAACTAGAGAAGCCCCCGCTTGCCACAGCTAGAATAAAGCTCACTCAGCAATGAAGACCTAGTATGGCCAAAAATAAACAAAGTTATAAAAATATGACAATTAAACTACTAGAAATAATAAGGGAAACAATGTATGCAAGGAATCAGGATATATTTTGATAAGGAAAAATATAGAAGGTATGAAGAATGTGTTTTTCTTAAGAAAAAAAGATAGAATAGTTTTGTCTTAAAGTAAGTTGACTGGTTGTTCCAGAATGAGAAAGAGAGAGAAAAAAAAGGACAAAACCTAAAGGGATATAGAAGTTTGTGGGTTTGCAAAACATAGATTTTTATACATGGTCAAGTGGGTAAACTGAATTGACTTATTTATAGTGTTTTTTTAAACTTTGATATCAAAAGTACACTGATACAAAATTAGACTTTGGTTTTCTCTGTGTTAAAAATGACAAAGATTTCTTGGAAGAATGATCTGTTCTTTTTTTTTTTTTTTTTTAATTTTATTTTATTAGTTGGAGGCCAATTACTTCACAACATTTCAGTGGGTTTTGTCATACATTGACACGAATCAGCCATTGAGTTACACGTATTCCCCATCCCGATCCCCCCTCCCACCTCCCTCTCCACCCGACTCCTCTGGGTCCTCCCAGTGCACCAGGCCCAAGCACTCGTCTCATGCATCCCACCTGGGCTAGTGATCTGATTCACCATAGATAATATACATGCTGTTCTTTTGAAACATCCCACCCTCACCTTCTCCCACGGAGTTCAAAAGTCTGTTCTGTACTTCTGTGTTTCTTTTTCTGTTTTGCATATAGGGTTATCGTCACCATCTTTCTAAATTCCGTATATATGTGTTAGTATGCTATAATGTTCTTTATCTTTCTGGCTTACTTCACTCTGTATAATGGGCTCCAGTTTCGTCCATCTCATTAGAACTGATTCAAATGAATTCTTTTTAACGGCTGAGTAATATTCCATGGTGTATATGTACCACAGCTTCCTTATCCATTCATCTGCGGATGGGCATCTAGGCTGCTTCCATGTCCTGGCTATTATAAACAGTGCTGGCTGCGATGAACATTTGGGTGCACGTGTCTCTTTCAGATCTGGTTTCCTCGGTGTGTATGCCCAGAAGTGGTATTGCTGGGTCATATGGCAGTTCTATTTCCAGTTTTTTAAGAAATCTCCACACTGTTTTCCATAGTGGCTGTCACTCATTATTAGAGAAATGCAAATCAAAACCACAATGAGATACCATTACACGCCAGTCAGGATGGCTGCTATCCAAAAGTCTACAAGCAATAAATGCTGGAGAGGGTGTGGAGAAAAGGGAACCCTCTTACACTGTTGGTGGGAATGCAAACTAGTACAGCCACTATGATCTGTTCTTAATAAGAGATTGCAAAAGGTAATCTGCCTAGGAACCAATATTTTGTCTTATCAGAATAATTTCCTACAGTTTATGCTAACTTTATTATTAAGTCCTAGATTATTTAAGAGAATTAGGCTTCTCATTTAAGAAAAAGAGCTAAGGCTTTATACATTGTTGACATTCTAGCCTTCTCAAAACCAAATACTAAATGAAATCTTCTTTTTCTCCATCTGAACTTGAGATTTCCAAGAGGACCCTTGAAAATTTTCAAATGATTTGCTCAGTCACCTTGTAAAAATAGAAATGTTGAACATAATTTAGTTTGTTTACTATGCTAAGTTTCATGGGGAGGATTGTCAAATAAGAAGGAATACTTAACCTTCCTGAGTTTATATTTATATGGGTAAAACATTATTTCATAAGCTGTATGAAATTCCTAGAAATTTGTCAGTGTCCTGACTGTACATGATATGCTCTGTTTAAATGTTATCGGTCATAATTTTAGTTATTTTAAATGTTTGGTGCCACAGAAATAATAAAATTTCCTTGTCAAGTGAATTTATCAACTCTTTAACAATGGCCATTTGAAGCCTTTTTTCATTCTTGTTTTACTCTGATTCTTCTTTGAAAATATTTGTAATCAGCCACAAGCCTGAATTCTTCATGATGGTATTATTTAAATAACTGAGTCCATGCAACTGGACTAGGTCGCATAAAACTGCCAACTCAAGGTCAAGCAGAAGAATGATTTATTCAGTTCAGTTCAGTTCAGTCACTCAGTTGTGTCCAATTCTTTTCAACCCCATGGACTGCAGCACATCCAGCCTCCTTGTCCGTCACCAACTCCAGGAGCTTACTCAAACTCAGATCCTTTGAGTCGGTGATACCGTCCAACCATCTCATTCTCTGTCATCCCCTTCTCCTCTCGCCTTCAATCTTTCCCAGCATCAGGGTCTTTTCTAATGAATCAGTTCTTCACATCAGGTGGCCAAAGTATTGGAGTTTCAGCTTCAGCATCAGTTCTTCCAATGAATATTCAGGACTGATTTCCTTTGGGATGGACTGGTTGGATCTCCTTTCAGTCCAAGGTACTCTCAAGAGTCTTCTCTAACACCACAGTTCAAAAATTATCAATTACACGGGGCTGAATGAACTGATGAAGGATGATTATGTTTTTTGTTTGGAACATTGCTAGTTCTTTAATGTTCTACTTTCCAGACATAAGGAACATTTCCCCTTGTCTCTTAAGTTATCTGTATTTGTAACATTTTGGTAGATGATTCTTTTGTACACATGATATTTACTTCTTATCTGAACCCTCCAAAATTCAGAAATTTTATTGAGTATTCTTATTTCCATGGCAACATTATTTGCATAAGTTCAGTAAAAATCCATCCTTCTTGCAGTAGGAAATTATTGGAAACATTGGTTATATTATCAAGACTTTGGCTGGAATGTCATATTTGGCAAGATAGGTATAAAATCAAGGTATGACTGGACAGTTTTAAGGACCTAAGGTTCACTTCATGGAAACAATACTTCCAGCATTTTCTCGGAAAAGCTGTCCTGGTACTTGGCTTACAGGACTTCTAACTTTACAGATGGGTAGGGAAGGTCATCTCCTGGCTGGCCCAGGAAGCTTAGGGCATCTTGGGAACATTGAGAGGAGAGAAGTTTATTCAAATCTATCGGTATTGCAAGAAAAATCTGGTGGTCCAGTTCTTGGCTTGGCTTCCCGGCCTTGGGAGGCTTTAAATGTCTAAAAGTCTTATGAAAGATTCCAGCAAAACAAGTTCAAAAAAGTCTGTGTGATCAGTTACCATTCTTGCTGCTCTTATGTAAGCAATCATGCCAAATATAGTGAGACAGGACCTACTTTGTAAACAGGAATAACCTCACTTTGGTGATCTTTGATGAAAAGGGGGATGGTTGTAGAGAGAAATTTTGTATTTCAGTGGAAAACTATAGTACACATTGTGAACCAATATCGGCTACAGTTTTCCAACTTTAAGCTTCCAACTAGTCTCCCACCTTCCCAATATGGCATCACTGAGAATAAAGCTGCTGTTTTCCCAAAGCCCTGCAATCTGAAGCTGGAAGACTTGATATGTTTCAGAGAAATCATAACAGTTTATGTGTGGGCAACCTTCCTGCTTGTTGCTGGGTGGGCTACTCAGAAAGCTCACTGGAACTCTGAGGGCCTCACCAAAGACCCAATCTGAAAACCAAGAAATTTGTTATATTTTCACTTCTGTCCTCAGTCTATCATCTAAAGAGGCTTCCAAACCAACATCTAGAAGTATTCTCGACTGGTTCCCCCTCTGGACTCAGAACCTGGGTTTGCACCTAGTAATCTTTGTTTTTCTTTTATTTTCATAGAAATTCTCCCACTAAATGCCCAACTGCTCATACTATCCAGCAAATATCCTCTACAACCAAGTTTCAACAGACGATTTAGCTGATCCTTAATGAGCTAAAGGTAACCAAAAAGAAATGGATTTGTATTTTTCAGAGGAAAGAACATCTCATCTTTCCTTGAACAAGGCAGAGAATTGACAAAGCTTTTCCATGACCAAACTTTAGTCAAGCTCCCCTGAGAACTTTTTTTTGACTAGACTTCATCCTCAAAAGTAAAAATCCTCTCAAGTAGGTTTAGCCAGGACCCCTCCCCTCAGTTTCTGATCACCCTTGAGATCTAATCAAATTCCTCATCCTCCACCATTCTTCAGGTGATATCTGATCACCCTGGTCTGCCTTCAGCAGGAATCTTGTTGAGTCCATTTAGCAATCCCCCACTTTAATTCTGATATTTTTAGTAGTTATCCATCCACACAGACACCTACCCTGCTCCCTGACTATAAATCCCCACTTGCCCATGCTACCTTTTAAACTGAGTCCAGTTCTATAGGTGGCTTGCTTTACACTATTGCAATTGGTTCTGGTTAGAACCTGCCTTTTCTGCTTTAACTACTGTCCACTTCTGGTTATCCTTTGACCTTATCCTTTTCTGGAAGGTTCCTGGTTATTGTGTGAATTCCTCCACACTGACCTTCTCACCATATTCAGCTGCCCTATTCCTCTTTCAGCAGGGGGATAGACTTGGTCGGGGGATAGACTTGGATTACCCTGATACTGAATGGTTTGCCTTGGAAACAAACAGAGATCATTCTGTTGTTTTTGAGACTGCATCCAAATACTGCATTTTGGACTCTTTTGTTGATTATGATGGCTACTCCATTTCTTCTAAGGGATTCTTGCCTACAGTAGATATAACGGTCATCTGAGTTAAATTCTCCCATTCCAGTCCATTTTAGTTCGCTGATTCCAAAAATGTTGACATTCACTCTTGCCATCTCCTGTTTGATCACTTCCAATTTGCCTTGATGCATGGACCTAACATTCCAGGTTCCTATGCAATATTGCTCTTTACAGCATCTGTCACCAGTCACATCCACAACTGGTTGTTGTTTTTGCTTTGGCTCCATCCCTTCATTCCTTCTGGAGTTATTTTTCCACTGATCTCCAGTAGCATATTGGGCACCTACTAACCTGAGGAGTTCATCTTTCAATGTCCTATCTTCTTGGCTTTTCATGCTGTTCATGAGGTTCTCAAGGTAGGAATACTGAAGTGGTTTGCCATTCCCTTCTCCAGTGGACCACATTTTGTCAGAACTTTCCACCATGACCCACCCATGGCCCTACAGGGCATGGCTCATAGCTTCATTGAGTTAGACAAGGCTGTGGTCCATATGATTAGATTGGTTAGTTTTCTGTGGTGGTGTCCTTTTCATTATAAGGGACTGGAATACAAAAGTAGGATGTCAAGAAACACCTGGAGTAACAGGCAAATTTGGCCTTGGAGTACAGAATGGAGCAGGGCAAAGGCTATTAAAATTCTGCCAAGACAATACACTGGTCATAGCAAACACCCTCTTCCAACAACAAAAGGGAACACTCTACACATGGACACCACCAGACGATCAACACCAAAATCAGATTGATTATATTCTTTGCAGCCAAAGATGGAGAAGCTCTATACAGTCAGCAAAAGCAAGACCTGGAGCTGACTATGGCTCAGATCATCCTTATTGCCAAATTCAGACTGAAATTGAAGAAAGTATGGAAAGTCACTAGACCATTGAGGTATGACCTAAATCAAATCCCTTATGCTTATAAAGTGGAAGTAAGAAATGGATTTAAGTGACTAGATCTGATAGACAGAGTGCCTGATGAACTATGGATGGAGGGTCATGACATGTACAGGAGACAGGGAACAAGATCATCCCCAAGTAAAAGAAATGCAAAAAGGCAAAATGGCTGTCTGAGGAGGCCTTACAAATAGCTGTGAAAACAAGAGAAGTGAAAAGCAAAGGAGAAAAGGAAAGATATTCCCATTTGAAGGCAGAGTTCCAAAGAATAGCAAGGAGAAATAAGAAAGCCTTCCTCAGTGATCAGTGCAAAGAGGAGAACAATAGAATGGGAAAGACTAGAGATCTCTTCAAGAAAATTAGAGATGCCAAGGGAACATTTCATGCAAAAATGGGCTCAGTAAAGGACAAAAATGGTATGGACCTAAGAGAAGCAGAAGATATTAAGAAGAGGTGGCAAAAATACACAGAAGAACTATACAAAAAAAGATCTTCATGACCCAGATATTCATAATGGTGTGATCATTCACCTAGAGCCAGACATCCTGGAATGTGAAGTCAAATGGGCCTTAGGAAGCATCACTGCAAACAAAGCTAGTGGAGGTGATGGAATTCCAGATGAGCTCTTTCAAATCCTAAAAGGTGATGCTGTGAAACTGCTGCACTCAATATGTCAGCAAATTTGGAAAACTCAGCAATGACCACAGGACTGGAAGAGGTCAGTTTTCATTCCAATCCCAAAGACAGGCAATCCCAAAGAATGCAGTTGCATTCATGCAGTACCACACAGTTGCACTCATCTCACACGCTAGTAAAGTGATGCTCAAAATTCTCCAAGCCAGGCTTCAGCAATATGTGAACTGTGAAATTCCAGATGTTCAAGCTGGCTTTAGAAAAGGCAGAGAAATCAGAGATCAAATTGCCAACATCCACTGGATCATCAAAAAAGCAAGAGAGTTCCAGAAAAACATCTATTTCTGCTTTATTGACTATGCCAAAACCTTTGACTGTGTGGATCACAATAAACTGTGGGAAATTCTTCAAGAGATGGGAATACCAGGCTATCTGACCTGCCTCTTGAGATATCTGTATGCAGGTCAGGAAGCAACAGTTAGAACTGGACATGGAACAACAGACTGGTTCCAAATAGGAAAAGGAGTGAGTCAAGCTGTATGTTGTCACCCTGGTTATTAACTTATATGCAGAGTAAATCATGAGAAAACGCTGGGCTGGATGAAGCACAAACTGGAATCAAGATTGTGGGGAGAAATATCAATAACCTCAGATATGCAGATGACACCACCCTTATGGCAGAAGGTGAAGAAGAACTAAAGAGCCTCTTGATGAAAGTGAAAGAGGAGAGTGAAAAAGTTGGCTTAAAGCTCCACATTCAGGAAACTAAGATCATGGCATCTGGTCCCATCACTTCATGGCAAATAGATGGAGAAACAGTAGAAACAGTGACAGACTTTATTTTCTTGGGCTCCAAAATCACTGCAGATGGTGACTGCAGCTATGAAATAAAAAGATGCTTACTCCTTGGAAGAAAAGTTATGATCAACCTAGACAGCATATTAAAAAGCAGAGACATTAGTTTGCCTACAAAGGTCTGTCTAGTCAACGCTATGGTTTTTCCAGTGGTCAGGTATGGATGTGAGAGTTGGACTATAAAAAAGCTGAGCACAGAAGAATTGATGCTTTTGAACTGTGGTGTTGGAGAAGACTATTGAGAGTCCCTTGGACTGCAAGGAGATCCAACCAGTTCACCCTAAAGGAAATCAATCCTTAATGTTCATTGGAAGGACTGATGTTGAAGCTGAAACTCCAATACTTTGACCACCTCATGGGAAGAACTAACTCACTGAAAAAGACCCTGATGCTGGGAAAGATTGAAGGCAGGAGGAGAAGGGGATGACAGAGGATGAGATGGTTGGATGGCATCACCGACTCAATGGAAATGAGTCTGAGTAAACTCCGGGAGTTTGTGATGGGCATGGAGGCGTGGTGTGTTCAGTCCATGGGGTCGCAAAGAGTTGGACACGACTGAGCGACTGAACTGAACTGATTCCTCTTTCAGCAAGGAGCTTGGGAGAAAGTCTGATGAATATTGTAGAAAGAAAAGTCACATCTCAAACTCATCAATTCCTAAACTATAGATTATGGGAACTGGCAAACAGTCCATTTAGCAGCTCTAAGAATCCCTGATTTAGAGAATCAGAAAATTGTCTGGTCCTCATGTTTAAAACTCTTCAAGTCATCATTCTAAACAGCCAATTTAATACATCTGGAATGTTGCATAATTGGTTTCCTACAAATTAAAGTGAGCTAGCTGGCAGACGCTGCAATTACTCAGGTTTCAAACAAACACGTTGGTTGTAAACTTTGAACCTGTTATTATCTTCCCTAAGTATCTCTTTATCTAGAGACAGTGGCACTATCACACTGAACAGCCAAAGTTCTGACATGTTTCAGCCTGCAGACTCCCTTTCTTTTTTTAAATTATAATTTCTTTAAAACATTTTTATTCTATAATGAAATATAGTTGATTTAAAATGTTGTATTAGTTTCAAGTATGTGAAGTAACTCAGTTTACATATACGTATATTAATTCCTTTTCAGATTCTTCCCCCGTATAGGTCATTACAGATTATTGAGTCGAGTTCCGTGTACTGTACAGTAGTTCTTTGTTGATGACCTGTTTTATATACAGGAGTGTTTATATGCTCATTCTAAACTCCTAATTTGTCTCTCTTCCCCACCTTTCCCCTTTGGTAACCATAATTTTTTTTCTATGTTTATGAGTCTATTTCTGTTTTGTAAATAATTTCATTTGTATCATTTGTTAAAGATTCCACATATAAATGATACATGATATTTGTCTTTGTCTGACTTACTTCACTTAGTATGATCATCTCTAGGTTCATTCATGCTGTTGCAAATGGCATTATTCCATTCTTTTTTATGGCTGAATAATGTTCTACTGTGTATATGTACCACTTCTTATTTATCCATTTATTCTGTCTGTGGGCGTTTAGGTTGCTTCCATGTCTTGGCCCCTGTAAATAGTGTGCAGACTCTCTTTCTATGTAGAACATTCCAGAACCTTTTAAAAAATTGAAGTGTAGTTGATTCACAATGCTGTGTTAGTTTCAGGTGTGCAACAAAGTGGTTCAGTTGGGTGTGTGTGTGTGTGTGTGTGTGTGTGTGTGTGTGCGCATGCGTGTGCGCGTATACATACATATACTTTTTATTATTTTCCAATGTAGATTATTACAAGAGATTGAATACAGTTCCTTGTGCTATACAGAACATCCTTGTTCTTTTTTATATTTAATAGCATGTATCTGTTAATTCCAAAGTCCTAATTTATCCCTCTCCCCTGTGATGATGATAAGTTTGCTTTCTATATCTATGAGTCTGCTTCTCTTTTGTTAATAACCTCATTTGTACTGTATTTTAGATTCAAAATGTAAGTGATATCACATATCATTTGTCTTCCTGTGCACGCCAGACTTTTTAATATTTTATGCTTCTCAAAGTGTTTTCAGATCCATAATTCAATACAGTCTCCAAACATCCCATTTTACTGGGTGGGAAACTGAGAGACAGAGAGAGAAGTGTCCTGCCTAGGGTCACACCCACGTTAGCAGTGTCAGCGTCAGCCTGCTGTCACAGGGGGGAGAGTGCCCGTTGATGTCATCCACACGCGGGCCCTGGTCCCCCAAGCCACAGTGACAACTGTCAACTGGGGAAGAAAAGCACAACCTGAAAGTTGAGAGTTATGTTTTATTCAGTGGACATTCTTAGAACTTCAAGCCCGCAAGGCATCATCTCAAGCAACCTTGAGAAAACAACTCCAAAGAGGCAAGGAGGCAGCCAGGATAAAGAGCAGGTAGTTAATACTATCACTTATTACTATTACTACTATCTATTAACAGCTACTGTTCATAAAACTAGATATCTCAAGGAATCTAATCCTTTTCTTGGTTTCTTTAGGCTGCACAGCATGACATGTGGGATCTTAGTTCCCTGACCAGGGATTGAACCTGGACTCCCTGCTGCGGAAGCACAGAGGCTTAACCGCTGAACTGCCAGGGAATTCCCTGGCCTTTTTCTGTGTATGGGAAGATGCAATCGCCCTCGCTCGCTGAAATCATTCCTTGGCTAAGCGCCTCAGCTACCTGGAGCCAGCGCCCTGCGCGTTCACAGCCTGAGTTTCCGCAAACTGCACCTTTGGGGGCGGCTGTAGCCTGCTGACTTCGAGACGGGAGGTGTTTTTGTTTCTTTCCTGAGTTCCCTCAGGGCTCACCGTCGGGGGTGGCTGCAATTGTTGATCGCCGGGCATCCTTTGTTTACTGCCACGGCAGGCATCATTTTTAGTCCACACAGCCATAGGTGAGGGGTCTGAGGGCAGGCCGCTTCCCCTTGGCTTGATCCCGCCACAGGGCTCTAAGAAGCTGGCCTCAGGGAGGACAAGCCCTGCAGGGGAGGAAGGAAACAAGGAAATGTTTAAAAAGGTGGTTCTGTTGCTGCACAACCACGACCAACATCACAAAAACAGCTGCTCCGTGCTTCACAAGCCAGTCTCTACATGCCAGGCAGAGTGCTCAGTGATTTCCGGAGGTCTGTCATTCATCCTTCACAACACCTGTAGAGACCATAACGTAACTCCCACTTTATAGGTAAAGAAACTGAATCTCGGAAGGGTTTAATGACATAATCCCATGCCCACGAGTCAGGAGAACCCCAGGACTGTCAACCCTTGTGTGTGAAACTGATGCTGAAGATTTGGCCTCTACGCACCAGTGTTGAGTTTGAATCTCAGAGGCGGAGTTTTGGGTGAAGTAGAAAAGAACAGCTTTATTGCGTTGCCAGGCAAAAGGGGGACACAGTAGGCTTCTGCCCTTGAAAACGGTGTGTCCCAGCCTGCTCAGTTTCAGGGACCTGAGCCCACACTCTTGATTGATGTGTTAGAGCATTTCTCCTGCCAACCTTCCACGTGGCACATTTTCTCTGGACAGTCAAGATGGATATACTGTTGTTCACTTTTTACATTTATTTTTCCATTTCTTTTTCACTTTGGTCACTTTGGTGTCAGTGGAGAATTGCAGACCAGTGTCGGTGAAGAAAAATTTTTCCTCTGCCCTCTTAGGTTTAGTGTGTGTGTGTGTGTGCACGCATGCGTGTGTGCTAAGTCACTTCAGTCATGTCTAACTTTGCAACCCTATGAACTATAACCCACCAGTCTTCTCTGTCCATGAGATTCTCTAGGCAAGAATACTGGAGTGGGTTGCCATTCTGTTCTCCATGGGATCTTCTCTGCTACGGAGTCCAAGCTTGCTCTGCTTGCTGCATGATAGGCCAATGAACCTGAGAGATGAGGTGTTGAGACAAGCAAGAGACTTTAATCGGGGAGCCAGCAGACCAAGAAGATGGCAGGCTAGGACTTCAAACTAACCATCTTATTGAGGTCTGGATGCCAGATTCTTTTATAGATCAGAGAGAAAGAAGCAATGAGGAACTAAAGTCAAGAGAATAGAGAGGGAGATGCAATGGGGAAGTAAAATGAAAGGGTCTTCAGCCCTGCAAAACATCTCCAAGGGAATGTCCAGCCTTCAGAAGGGGTGTGTTCATCTCTTCTATTCACAGGTGGGAAGGGACAAACTATCTCTCCAAGAGCTGAACAAAGGCACTTTAGTTTATAGTCAAGCAGAGGGGCAGGGTCCGCCAGGCAAGCCATTGAGTATGATTATAATAATAAAAACAAGTCAGAGAAACAGTTTCCAACATGGAGTCAGAATTGACTTCCCGCAGCAATTCCCCACTGTCAAAGTCCATTCCACAGTCTTGTGGAAAAAGGGAGTGACGACCTTTCTGCTTAGTCAGATGGATCTTTCTGGAAGTGTCCACCATCTTTGCCAGTGTTTCAAACATTGAGATTTGTCTTCTTTTTGTTCCTCTTTTGGAAAGTGTCTGTTTTACACCTTTAGACTTAGAAATACTGAACTTCAAATCCACGAGACAAAATCTCAAGTTAAGAAATTCAGTGAGTATGGGAAGATGTGTCGGGGGAGTGTATAATTTCCTTGGTTCTGTCTTGCGGCAGCAAAAGTTTGAGGTGATGGATGGGCCAGTGTTGCAGCTCTGTGTTACAGCTCAGTTTTATTTGGTGAGCAAAAGAAAATACATCCTCGAGGCGTGAGGGCGGACTGACCCAAAAGACATGAACAGAAGCCCCCAGCTCAATTTTGACTCTTCTTTTTATATGTTGTTTTTTTTCACCTCCCTCTGAGCCTGCCCTATGTAAATTGGGCTAGCCAGGAGGGCTGTTTGTCTTACTTGAGGTCTTCACTCTGGTCCTCGGACCTTCCTTTGTTCTATTTTCAAGGGCTTTCCCCTTCTTTGTCTTTTATCCACCGCCATTCTGGACTCCTTTTTCCTATTCTAACTACCTAACTTGCCCCCCTCAAGGGATGGGAGGCCTAATTCTTTGGGAATAGGGGCGTCGAGGTCTCTCTGACTACTTCTTACTGAGCTGGATGGTGAGGGGCTTTGGGCCTCCCCCTCTTGCTAGTCTCAAGCCTCAGAGTCCTTATAGCGGTGTCCACCTAAGGGTGAGTGATGTTTTCCATGGTCAGGTGTAGTTTTATATATCCTTGTTGAACTGGCACTGCGTGTTGTAGCTTGTTAACCTGGGCAGAGACCAAACGTGCTAGACAATTGATAATACATGGAGCACTCATAAGCAGCATCAATATGGTGATAACAAGGATTTGTAGGGGCAGTAGCCAACTCCAAATTTCCCCTTGCCAGGAGAAGGATCCCCCCAAGAACTCATCATCTCGTTCTTTGAGATCCTGTATCATCTGAATGTTTTTCTTGAGGACTGTGAGATCTTTTTTTAACTTGGCTGGAAGTATTTGCCCAGAAACAACACATCTCATCCAAGATGGCTCAAGTCCCTCCTTGTTCAGGGATCAGGAGATCTACCTCCTGCTTATTTTGAAGTACAACCTCTGCCAAGCTGTCCTGGCTCTTTAGAGCTATCCTGAGAAATCTTATCGCCAGTAACTTAATTTTGGGGTGTTCATTAGCATGGCACTCATCTGTAGTCCTGAATAGGTGTCTGAGAGCTCCCGGGGGCTCACAGGTGTATTGAGGGTCCTCTTCTGTTTTCTTCCAAGGCTTGACTCCTGAGCAGTGAATGAAGGAATTGTGTCCTCGCCCTTGACTGCTGTGGGGGTAGAAAGCGTTACAGGGTAGGGGCCCTTCAGTGAGCCTTTGGGGACCCATCTTCCCAAACTTCAATTAGGACTTGAGTCTCTGGAGCAAATAGTGGTGGCTGTTTAGAATCTTTTGGGTCCTGGTTGACACCCCACATGTGTATATATTGTTGGAATTGTCCAATGGCCATGGTATAAGACTGGAGGGTCTGAGCCTCTGGATCTAGGAAGGGGTCATTGACACAAACAGAAGGTCTCCCATATAGCATCTCATAAGGACTAAGACCAACTTTTTCCTTAGGGGCAATATGGGTGCGAGGAGAGCTATTGGTAAAGCCTCCATCTATCCCAGGGAGGCCTTCTGGGTTATCTTTTTTATCGCTGATTTTAAGAATTGGTTGGCTCTTTCTACTTTTCCTGAAGACTGAGGCCTTCAGGCACAATGGAGATAATAAGAAATACCCAATGCTTTACAGATCACTTAGGTGACCTTGAAAGTAAATGATGTCCCATTGTCATTTTGTAATGACCTGGGCAGACCAAATCTTGGAATGATTTCATGGAACAGTTTTTTTTACCACCTCCTCAGCCTTCTCAGTCTGGGTGGGAAAGCCTTCAATCCATCCTGTGAATGTATCCATCATGACTAATAGGTATTTATACCCTTGAGAAATTGGCATCTGGGTGAAGCCCATCTGCCAATCCTCTCCTGAGTAGGTCCCAGGTCATTGGACAGGCTGGACCAGCTGGGGTCTTCAAGTTTCTTGGGGGTTGTTTAACAGACAAGTGGGACAAGAGGAGACCACTTGCCTTATAGTCGTTTGGAGGCCTGTTCCTCTGAAGGACCTTTCTAGTAATCTTTGGGGGGCCTTCTCCCCTAAATGAGTGGTGGCATGTAAGGAGTTAACCAACTTCCACTGGAGGTTCCCAGGCAGAAAAAGGAGTCCCTCCTTTTGGAACCACCCCATATGATCTTGAAAGCCCTTACTTTCTTTTTTTTTTTTTTAATTAATTTTTATTAGTTGGAGGCTAGTTACTTTACAATATTGTAGTGGTTTTTGCCATACATTGACATGAATCAGCCATGGATTTACATGTGTTCCCCATCCTGATACCCACTCCCGCCTCCCCATCCCATCCCTCTGGGTCATCCCAGTGCACCAGCCCTGAGCACTTGTCTCTTGCATCCAACCTGGGCTGGTGATCTGTTTCACACTTGATAATATACATGTTTCAAAGCTATTCTCTCAGATCATCCCACCCTCGCCTTCTCCCACAGATATCTAAAGACTCCCACAGAGTCTAAAAGTTTGCTCTATACATCTGTGTCTCTTTTTCTATCTTGCATATAGGGTTATCATTACCATCTTTCTAAATTCCATATATATGCGTTAGTATACTGTATTGGTGCTTATCTTTCTGGCTTACTTCACTCTGTATAATGGGCTCCAGTTTTATCCATCTCATTAGAACTGATTCAAATGAATTCTTTTTAATGGCTGAGTAATATTCCATGGTGTATATGTACCACAGTTTTCTTATCCATTCATCTGCTGATGGGCATCTAGGTTGCTTCCATGTCCTGGCTATTATAAACACTGCTGCAATGAACACTGGGGTGCATGTGTCTCTTTCATTTCTGGATTCCTCAGTGTGTATGCCCAGGAGTGGGATTGCTGGGTCATATGGCAGTTCTATTTCCAGTTATTTTAAGGAATCCCCACACTGTTCTCCATAGTGGCTGTACTAGTTTGCATTCCCACCAACAGTGTAAGAGGGTTCCCTTTTCTCTACACCCTGTCTAGCATTTATTGCTTGTAGACTTTTGGATAGCAGCCATCCTGACTGGCGTGTAATGATACCTCACTGTGGTTTTGATTTGCATATTTCTGATAAAGATTGATGTTGAGCATCTTTTCATGTGTTTGTTAGCCATCTGTATGTCTTCTCTAGAGAAATGTCTGTTTAGTTCTTTGCCCCAGTTTTTGATTGGGTCATTTGTTTTTCTGGAATTGAGCTGCAGGAGTTGCTTGTATATTTTTGAGATTAATCCTTTGTCTGTTGCTTTGTTTGCTATTATTTTCTCCCGTTCTGAAGGCTGTCTTTTCACCTTGTTTATAGTTTCCTTTGTTGTGCAAAAGCTTTTAAATTTAATTAGGTCCCATTTGTTTATTTTTGCTTTTATTTCCAATATTCTGGAAGGTGGGTCATAGAGGATTCTGCTGTGATTTATGTCAGAGAGTGTTTTGCCTATGTTCTTCTCTAGGAGTTTTATAGTTTCCGGTCTTACATTTAGATCTTTAATCCATTTTGAATTTATTTTTGTGTATGGTGTTAGAAAGTGTTCTAGTTTCATTCTTTTACAAGTGGTTGGCCAGTTTTCCCAGCACCACTTGTTAAAGAGGTTGTCTTTTTTTCCATTGTATATCCTTGCCTCCTTTGTTGAAGATAAGGTGTCCATAGGTATGTGGATTTATCTCTGGTTGAAAGTCCTTAATCTTAACTTTAAGAGTCTCACCTTCAGTATATGGAAGAGTTTCTGGCAAATCAGTCTGTGAAACTAAGGTAGCAACCCCTATTAGGTTACTGTTCTGTAACGCTGCTCTCTTAGCTGCCTGATCAGCTTCTTGGTTCCCTTGTGCCACTTCCATGCTCCCTTTCTGGTGTCCTTTACCATGGGAGACTGAAACTTTAGGGGGAAGATGGACGGCCTCCAAGAGACTAAGGATGTGGTCACCATGTTTGATTGGGGACCCTCAGATGGTCAAGTGGCCCCATTCTTTCCAAATAGCCGCATGTGCATGTAGCACCAGAGAGGCATTCTTGGAGTCAGTATAAATGGCTACTCTTTTTCCATTTCCCAGCTCTAAAGCTAGAGTCAGGGCAATGTGCTCAGCTAATTGGACTGAAGTATCTGGTGGCAAAGATCTAGCCTCTGTGGTCTCAAAATTGGAGACTACTGCATATCCAGCTCTTCCTTTTCCATTCAAGACAAAGCTGCTTCCATCAGTATACCAGATTTCCTCAGGATTGGTCAGAGGATCTTCTGACAGTTGCTATCTAGGTTTTGTCCAATGGTCCAAAGTTTCTAGGCAAGAGTAAAACGGGAGAGAGTCATCAGGGGTAGGCAGGAGAGTGGTAGGGTTAAGAACCTTACAAGGGGGTATAGTCAGGCCTGGATTTTCCCTCAGCACTACTTGATATCTGAGGATCCTTTGATCAGACCTCCATAAATGGTCTCTCCTATTTAGGAGTTGTTGCACTTGGTGCTCGGTAAAAATAGTTTGCCCCCAAAAGAGAGTTTTAAAGCATCTTCTGTCAGGACTGCAATAGCTGCAAAATTTTGGAGGCAGGGAGGCCAGCCTTGGGTAGGTGGCGCAAGCTTCTTGGATAAGTAAGCTACAGGCTGGGGCTCAGGTCCCAACCTTTGAGTTAACATTCCTAAGGTTATTACTTCCTTTTCATGGATATAAAGTTGGAGTGCTTTTTCTGGATCTGGCAACCTCAAGGTGGGTGCATTTTGTAGCACCCAAAATGGTACAGGTTTAGGAGGAGAAGGCTGAGTAGGAGGTGAGGACAGAGTAGGGAGCCCCTGTGTCAACCAAAAAATTATTGGGCCTACCTGCCACATCCAGCTGCACCCTTGGCTCCAGCCCCATGATGGTTATCTGTGACAGGTGGGCTGGTTGGAGTAGGCCACTTCAGTCTTATTGAACCATTGTGAGGGAAGGCTTGGAGCTTGTACCTTGAGGCTCTTGGGTCCCAACGGCAGAGTGCCACCCAGTGTCCCAACTGATGGCATTCGTAGCGAGTGGTTTTAGGAGACTTGCCACAGTTTGGACACTCTTTGACCCAATGTCCCGCCTGACTACCGATTAGGCATTTGCCTCATGCCTTATTCTTCAAGGACTTGGGGTTTGCCATAAGGCTTCCCTGGGAAGCGGCCAGCATCTGAGCATGACTTGTCTCTTTCCTTCTCTCCCTTTCCTGGGCCTTGGCCTCCCTCTTCTGTTCTCTGTTATAAAAGGTATTGGTGGCTGTCTGAACCATCTCATCTAAAGAGGCAGCAGGGTCCTGCTGCTGTAGCTATTGTAACTTTATCTTGATGTCTGGTGCACATTGCGGCAGGAATTTGTCCTTTAAAATCACCTGTCCCTTGTAAGAGTCTAAGTCCAGATTGGTAAACTTTTGGAGGGCCTCTTTTAGCATTTCCAGAAAGGCAATGGGGTTCTCATTGGACTCCTGAGTTATTGCTGAGACCAGGAACAGTCCCACAAGTAATACACTTCCTTCTATTTCCATGGGTGGACTTCCTTAGGGGTGAGTCTTTCTGAAACTTATCATACCCAGTACTGTTGCAACCTGAGAGCCAGGAATCCCCGGGTCAGGGTGCAGATCCCCAGGCAGGCTGAGGCATGACAGTTTCCTGGAGATTGAATCCCTGGGCAGGTTGAGGCAGCTCTGCCTCCCAAGAATTGGGTCCCTTGGAAGGTTGAGGTATGTTGACCTCCTGGGACCCCTGGACTGGCAGATCCCCGAGCAGGTTGAGGTGTGACAACCTTGCAAGGACCAGATCCCTAGGCAAGTTGAGGCAGGTCGACCTCCTGGGAAGCCCAGGCTGGAGTTGGTCATCCCCAAGTTCCCCAAGCATGACCAGTGCTGGGTAGGATTAAAGGGTTGTAATCTTAATTCATTGCTGGTTTGTCCACTGTGGATGGGAATAGATATCATGATGTAAAGCAATCCAAGTCTGTGCCCTGAGGCTGGGAACCTGGGGAAATAGCCATAAGCCTTATCCTCTTATTGCTCTGAGGGAATGTTAAATCACTGATTTCCTCCCCTAGTCCTCCATAAGAGCAGCTTAGGGTGTTTCCAATGGTAAACATCTCATTGTCATAGACCCACTCTAGGTAATAACAGAAGTAATGACAAAGGAGCGGGTTCTCTGGTCCTGTTAGGGGCATTAGGAGTAATTTAATAATAATAAGCGGGATGGAGCGATGTTGCCTACAAGGGGGCAGGGTCCTGGTTGCAGGAGTTAATAAGTGACTTAAGAACAAATTGATAAGAGGCAACAGACCAGAAGTTCCCTAAAAGTGGAGTGGAGATTTGATTCAGGGGTGTGTTTGTGACTTTAGGAGAAGGGTGGCAAGGCCCAAACAGCCTGCAGGGCTAACTCCCAAAGTGGCAAACATTATCCCTGGAAACCTAATTGCCTTGAAGGGATGCCGCCAACAGAGGGACTTCCAGCAGGCATTGTGTGCCTGTCACCCACCCCAGCAGGTCCACTGAGAAATGCTGTTGCTGCACATGTTATAGGAAACAAGAAAGACAAGACGAAGGCCTGCATATCTAGAGGGATTAGATATTGTACAGCATTTCTATCCCCAAGGCCAGCTGTTTTGTGGTTGTCCCTCCAGAAGACAGTAGAGGCAACACTGTGGGCCTGGACGGGGCTCAGGAAGGGAGCATGAAACAGGAGGGAAGGGGGCAGGGCACAACTTTTGAAGAAATGACATAGCCCAGGGGCATAGCAGAAACCAATTAAAATCAAGTGGGTCCAAGATGACAAGTCAAATTCATCTAAACCTTGATCCTCAATCTTCAAACTAAATGACACACCCAGAGGCGCCAGGACAGTTCCAAGGCATTGTCCAAAGACCGAGGAGTGGGTGGTTCCCCAATTGTTGGAATGATCCTCCCACTTCTTAGCATATGAAAACACCCAGCTCAGGAAAACTAACCGCACCACATTCCACGGCCCCTGCACTCACCTTCTGCAATGGCCTACACCGTATAGGGTGTGCATCTCTCCGAATCCGAACAAATCTACCTCTTACTATTGCTGTGTCTCTCACTGAATTTTTTGCAGTAAGACAGCAAGAGCCTGAGCTTCATTAGGTCCTAAAACCAGGCACCATGGGTTTTGACTGGGCTCAAGTCCCAGTCAGACATGACTGAGTGACCAGGCATAGCCCAGAGTCCCCGCCACATGGGTTTCAGTCCCAATCTTAGGTAAATGGTTTCAAACACAATTTTCACAAATGGAAAGGTGATGACCTGCCCAATCAAACAGTGGCATAGATGGAGAGAGGAGCTGAGGACAGGAGGAGAAAGCAATGGGAAAAATGTACCTACCAAGGAATCCCCTTCATAACCTACAAGAAAATCTGCTAAATACCTGACCCTGTGCTCACAGTTTTCATTGACTTGATCCTTGGCACAAAGAAGATTAAGGACAGAAGAAACCCCATCCACTAGGGCACAGGAGATGGTAGAGCCTTCAAGACAGCCTGGGGCACCCACTGCTGCTGGCCTGTTCATGGGGTGTTGAAGGAAAGAAGGAACAAGAGATTGCAAAGGAATTAAGATTTTGTTAGCTATATGTATAGGGACAGGACCTCCTACCCCAGTTGGAGGTCTTTTGGAATCTGAGACAGAGCCATGTGAGCTTTCTGCTGAGTTTGTTTTTGCTGTCCCAGTTTCCAGCGTGCTGGGCTTTTTGTCACTTCCCCTGCACTGGGTTTTTTCTGCGTTCAGCTTCCCCCACAGGAACTTTCGCCAAGTTGGGCTTCTGCTGTGCTTGGCTTCCGCCTCGTGGGGGCCGAGCCGAGATTGTTTCAGCCAGGTTAAATCCGAGTCACGGCACCATATATGTCACGGGGGTGTGTAATTTCCTCGGTTCTGTCTTACCGCAGCAAAAATTTGAAGTGATGGACAAACCAGTGTTACAGCTCAGTTTTATTTGGCAAGCAAAGGAAAATACATCCTCGAGGTGTGAGAGCGGACTGACCCAAAAGACGCAAAGAGAAGCCCTGGGCTTAATTTTGGCTCCTCTTTTTAAGTGTTTTTTTCCTCCTCCTCCCTGAGCCTACCCTATGTAAACTGGGCTAGCCAGGAGGGCTGTTTGCTTCACCTGGGGTCCTCACTCTGATCCTCGGACCTTCCTTTGTTCAATTTTTGAGGGCTTTCCCCTTCTTTGTCTTTTATCCACTGCCATCCTGGACTCCTTTTCCCCATTCTAACTACCTAACAGATGCAAGAGTCAGGGCTCACGAAAATTATTTCCCAGTGTCTCCTGCATTGGCCAGTATGTTCTTTACCACTAGTGCCACCTGGGAAGCCCTAAATTCAGTGCCTGTGCATGTGTGCTATGGGGGACTGCAAATTAAACTAAGAAAAGACAGACTAATAGGAGAAAAGGCACAAGCTATTTATTAATATTTACATGCACAGAAGTTCACAGAAAAGACATGAGACTCCAAAGAAGTGGTTAGACTCAAGGCCACATCTATCTTTTTTGCAATGAAAAGAAGGTTTAGATTTTGAGGGACAGTAAATTATGGCAAAATGACTAGGAAATATATGAGGGGACTAAAGGAAGATAAGAGCTATTTTAGTAAAGTCTGCTTATGCAGATTCATTCCAGTGCCGACTCGTCATCTTTAATGATGTGTTGTTTTTCTCTCCGTAGTACAAAAACGATGGGTGAAGGACACATTCCTCAAAGGGAAATTTATGTCCTACTTTTAGGCAGATAAAAGGAGGGCAAAGAACTCTTCATGCATCTGTCAATTCTCAATTGCCTTTAGCTCAAAATAGGTCTTATGCCAAAGTGGCATATTTTGGGATGGAGTATTCTGATCCCTTTCAAGGCCATGGAGCAGGGGGGTGACAGAAGCAGCCTTCAAATTGGCGTCGCCTGGCTCCTAGCCCAGTACCTCTTCACTGCCCTCTTTCCTTGCAGTGCCTGGGCTTCTCAGGAGCAAACCCACGCTCCTCACCCTCGTTTCCATCCTCAGGCATGGGGCTTCCCGGAGAAGAGGGTGACTAGCGCTGGCTCAGTGGGTGCCTGGGTCAGTCCCGTTCGGTTCATTCCCAATCCTGCAGATCACAGCAAAGCCCAGGCGGCGGCAGCTGGGAGCCTGGGTGTCTTTCAAAGTCTTGCTCTTTTACCCAACAACTGTTGATTATGCCTCTTCTGTAACAAGAGTTTTCATCTTATTTTTTTTTAATATGTATTCATTTATTTACCTGTGGTTACACTGGCTCTTCTTTGCTGCACACGGGCTTTCTCTAGTTGTGGCAGGCAGGGCTGCTCTCCAGTTGTGGCGTGAGAGCTTCTCACTGGGTGGCTTCTCTTGCTGCCCTGCACAGGCTCTAGGCACGCAGGCTTCAGCAGTTGCGGCTCTTGGGCTCCAGAGCACAGGCTCAGTAGTTGAGGCACTTGGGCTTTGTTCCTGCTCTGTGGCATGTGAGGTCTTCCCCGACCAGGGGTTGAGTCTGTGTTCTTTGCATCTCAAGGCAGATTCTTAACGACTAGACAACCAGGGAAGCCCTACTGCATTTATTTTTATGGTCACCTTCTGTTTAGGATGTGTGATGCTCTTTTCCATTTGCCCAAGTGATGTCAGTTTCCTTCTTGAAAAAATTTATTTAGATTTTAAAAAAGTATAGTAGGGAGTTCCCTGCTTCCCCAGTGGGTAGGACTCCTCACTTTCGCTGCTGAGGGCCTGGTTTCAATCCCTGGTCAGGGAACTAAGATCCCACAAGCCGAATAGTGCGGCAAAAAAAAACATGAAAAAATAATAGAGTAAAAGTGGAATATTAAACCAAACACCAGGATGGGGATGTGTGAAAGGCTGGGGTTTGGAAAGTGTAATCCCACCCCTTCTGTCTGATGGATGGGGTGGTGGGGGCCCATAGAACAGGGCTTAGATGGAGTTGGAGCTGGAATGCGAGTCTCCCATCTTACAGACCAGCGAGCAGTGTGGCCACAGGAGGAACACCCGTGGCATCAGCGAGCTGGTCAGCCTGGGGGTGGCCTTGAGGATGGACGCTGCCGGCTCAGCGTGAGCCGTGGGAATGTGGGAGGCAGGGAGGCGCAGGGAATGTGGGAGGGACGGGGGACCGCTGATAGAGGAGAGGGGGACGGGGTTCTCAGGCACACACATCAGACTCTCTAGCAGCACTCGTTTAAAAAAATGCAGGTTCCTGGACCCCACGCCACACCTACAAAATCAGACCCGCTGAGTGCGGGGCCCAGGAACCTGCATGTTAAGCAAACCCCAGAAGTCTGCCCCCGGGGATTCTCGCCCACCATACTGCCTTAAGGAGTGTGCCATCTCGGCTGGAGAAGGTGGCATCAGTGGTTTTACTTCCCGCACCCAGGCTCTGCCACGTCCAGCTGAGTGACTCACCTCAGGCGAGTTACTTAACTTACCCGAGTCTGTTTCCTCATCTTTACCATAAGGTCAAAATAACCGCCTGGCAGGGCCGTGTGTAATCAGCTGTAAAGAAGAAAACATACATAAGGTTTTTGTCACAAGGAAACCCAGAAAATGGCTTTTTCTCGTCTCCCTTTTGGGAAGCCAGAGGATACCACAAGTGATTTTCCCTTCTGCTCTGTGATTCCCAGATTTGGGGTGTTTGGGGCCTGGGAGGGGCACTCTGCCATCAGCAGAGCCAGGAGCAGAGGCGGCTTCATCTCAGGGCTGGATCCTCGAGGGGACAGAACAGCCTCCACTTCTGCTGGCCCCAGCCCAGCCCGGCCCCTGGAAGGGCTGCAGACAAAGCAACCCACCTGGAGAACGACTTTTGACCTCACTTCCATGGCCTGTTGGGAATAAGGGGGTGCTCCTGGCAGAGGATGGGCAGCTGATTTCTGATAGTCCAAGGGAGGGAGCAGGGAGGTGATGAAACATGCCTCCTCTCTGAAAGTGTTAATCGTTCAGTCACGTCCGACTCTTTCTGACCCCATGCACAGTAGCCCGCCAGGCTCCTCTGTCCATGGGATTCTCCAGGCAAGAATACCAGAGTGGGTAGTCATTCCCATCTCCAGGGGATCTTCCCAAAGCAGGGATTGAACCCTGGTTTCCTGCACTGCAGGCAGATTCTTTACCATCTGAGCCACCGGGGGACCCTAGAAATCTGGACACCCCACCCCTTTCACTCTGTCTCAGCCTTCTCACCAACCAGACATGCTATTCCTCAGGAAAGAGATGAAAGTTTGGTTTTAAAAAAAAATCCCTTTCATGGAAATCATGAACAGTCTTAAGAGGTAGGTGTTGTCACCCCCATCTGACTGATCACAAATTGAGGATCAGAGAAGTAAAACTCCTGGTCCAAGGTCACACAGCTGGGAAGTAACCCAGTTTAGAGAAAGAAGGTGAGCTTCCCTCTCACTCCTCATCTATTCAACAGATATTTCCCACGCCCCTGGTATGGTCTAGTTGCTGGGGAAGTTGTGGTCCCTCCCTGAGTTTGTCGTGTTTACATGCTCGTGAAGCTCTGGGGTGATGCAGATTAGTGGATGAATGAGTAAGTGATGAGGAAAACGGTCAGAGAGCGTGAAGCAGAGAATGAAAATAAGGCTGGAGACAGGGAGTAGGTGAGGGTGGGGAGGTGGAGGCTTTAGGCTGGGAGAACAGGGGCCTTTTCTCTGGGGAGTGACTCAGCTGAGCTCCGGACGAGAGAAGGGGCCTGTTTTGCAAGAGCTCAGGCAAGTGCCCGCCAGGAGAAGCCCCAAGGTGGGCACGGCTTGGCCAGGAACCTAACGCAGTGAGAACAGACTGGCAGCCCTCAGCCCACCTTCTCTGACCTGCTTTGAATTTTTACAAACTGTCTTAGAATCTCTCCTTTTTTAAGTGAAAAAAAATGAGAGGGAGAGAGACAGCAGGTCCTGACTCCGGATGGTCCAGCTGACCTGGGGTCAGATCGGCTCTCAGGCTCACTTCAGCAAGGATGTCAAGGACCCCAAGTGTGAACACTACACTCCCCTCTCAAAGGGGAGGGGCAAGGACAGGGGCCCCAGCCCCACCTGCACATCCCACTGAAAAGGAAGGAGCAAGGTCCAGCTGGAAAAACAGGCAGAGACATGGGGAAGTCATCTGCCCGTCACTGCCGTGGGCTAGGCGCCCGCCCTGCGGAGACAGAACACTATATCCAGGTGCGGATTGATCCAGGTGAGGACTGGAGCAGCCAATGGTGGGAAGGAGATTTGTGCATGATAAAGTGCTCCCAATGTGGGGGCTTGATCTGAGCACAACTCTTATTGTCAGCATGATTATTACTCACTATACCTTCCCCCAGGATCCCGTCTTGCTGTACCCCACCCTTGCCTCATCTCTGGGTGTAGCTGTTCACCCCCTCACACCGGTGTACCCAGGGCTGAGTCAACAACTGTTCCAGTAAGAAGTGTGGGAGGCAGGATGAGACATGGCCCTGGAGCCAGAGAGACTTGGGTTCGAATCCCAGCGCTGCCACTTATCAGCAGGTGACTCAATGTCAAGGTTCAGTTTCTGCAGCTGGAAAACGCAGGTGTTAATTCCAGTGTTCTGGGGGAGGTAAGAGCAGGGGGCGGGTGGGCACCCCAGGCGTTCATTGTCCACCCTGCCCCACCTCTGCCGTTTTCAAGCCTGAGCCTGGAGGAAAGAGGAAGCGCTGTAAGTGTCCTTCCATCCGCCTCCTTCATCCTGGGGGTGGAGGACAGAAGCTGCCCGTGAATCTCTCCTTTCTTTGTGCCTCTTATCCAACTCCAGTGGCTGGAAACGGACCCAGAATGAGAACTCATTGGGCAGGAAGTCCTCCTCCTTGGGTGCTCAGTCCTGGCTTCCCTGAGCTCCCACCTGCGCATCCCAAGACTTGTTCCAAAGTCCTATGTCATTACCAACCTGGGATTCATTCATTCATCCACTTGTTCATTCATTCAACAATCTATTGATCACCTACTATGTGATCACCAGGCACCAACACTAGGTGCTTGGCTCACAGACGGTGCTCCAGGCTGAGTCCTCCTTCCGACACAGCCCTAAACTTGCCCACCCAACACCATCCTATGAACAACCCCAACAGCCTCGGTTCTGGCAGCTCCCTGCCCCTCAGGGACATTGACCCCTGTCCCTTCTCAGGGGTAAATCAGTTTAGTTCAGTTGCTCATTCGTGTCCGACTCTTTCTGACCCCATGAATCGCAGCACGCCAGGCTTCCCTGTCCATCATCAACTCCCGGAGTCTATCCAAACCCATGTCCATCGAGTCGGTGATGCCATCCAACCATCTCATCCTCTGTCATCCCCTTCTCCTCCTGCCCCCAATCCTTCTCAGCATTAGGGTCTTTTCCAATGAGTCTTTGCATGAGGTGGCCAAAGTATTGGAGTTTCAGCTTCAGCATCAGTCCTTCCAATCAACACCGAGGACTCATCTCCTTTAGGATGGACTGGTTGGATCTCCTTGCAGTCCAAGGGACTCTCAAGAGTCTTCTCCAACACCACAGTTCAAAAGCATCAATTCTTTGGCGCTCAGCTTTCTTCACAGTCCAACTCTTACATCCATACATGACTACTACTGGAAAAACCATAGCCTTGACTAGAGGTACCTTTGTTGGCAAAGTAATGTCTCTGCTTTTAAATATGTTATCCAGGTTGGGCATAACTTTCCTTCCAAGGAGTAAGCGTCTTTTAATTTCATGGCTGCAATCACCATCTGCAGTGATTTTGGAGCCCTCAAAATAAAATCTGACACTGTTTCCACTGTTTCTCCATCTATTTCCCATGAAGTGATGGGACCAGATGCCATGATCTTAGCTTTCTGAATGTTGAGCTTTAAGCCAACACTTTCACTCTCCTCCTTCACTTTCATCTAGAGGCTTTTTAGTTCCTCTTCACTTTCTGCCATAAGGGTGGTGTCGTCTGCATATCTGAGGTTATTGTTATTTCTCCCAACAATCTTGATTCCAGCTTGTGCTTCCTCCAGCCCAGCATTTCTCATGATGTTCTCTGCATAGAAGTTAAATAAGCAGGGTGACAATATACAGCCTTGACGTACTCTTTTTCCTATTTGGAACTGGTCTGTTGTTCCATGTTCAGTTCTAACTGTTGCTTCCTGACTTGCATACAGGTTTCTCAAGAGACAGGTATGATGGTCTGATATTGCCATCTCTTGAAGAATTTTCCACAGTTTATTGTGATCCATATAGTCAAAGACTTTGGCATAGTCAACAAAGCAGAAATAGATGTTTTTCTGGAACTCTCTTGCTTTTTCGATGATCCATTGGATGTTGGCAATTTGATCTCTGGTTCTTCTGCCTTTTATAAAACCAACTTGTACATCTGGGAGTTCACAGTTCACGTATTGCTGAAGTCTGGCTTGGAGAATTTTGAGCATTACTTTACTAGCGTGTGAGATGAGTGCAATTGTGCGGTAGTTTGAACATTCTTTGGCACTGCCTTTGTTTGGGACTGGAATGAAAACTGATCTTTTCCAGTCCTATGGCCACTGCTGAGTTCTCCGAATTTGCTGGCATATTGAGTGCAGCACTTTCACAGCATCAGGGGTAAATAAATCCTGAGAAATATAAACCAAGCAGGGTAATTGCATCATCTGGGGCCATCACGGTTTAAGTCTTGAGCAGGAGGTCTGATAGATGGTGGTGGCAATAGGGCATATTAAAGAGTCAGGAACAGACAGCGCTTCCTCTGCTGGATGTTTTCACGTCTGGACAGTAGCTGCTATCTTAGAGACAGGAAGCGAGATGCCCAGAAGGCAAAGACAGCCCAGGGAGGATGGCCAGGAAAGAAACCGGAGCCGATGACATCATCAAGCCACTAAAGAGCCACCTTCCTCCTAGATGTCTCGTCACTTGTTGTTGAAACTCACTGAGTCAGAGTTTTTGGCTGGAAAGCTTCCTGACCGGTGTGAATGGGAGGGGTTGCCAGGGAGCAGAGCGGGAAGCGTGGCAGTGGGAGTGGCGCCCAGACTCTGGGCTCTGTTGGTTGAGGACCCCCCGGAGGTTCCTGTTCTGGTTCGGAGCCTCAGGGTCTCCACTGTAAAATGGGGATAATGACGTCCTTATCTGCCAACACTGGTACTGTCACAAGGCCACAGTTCGGGAGCTCTGATGACCCAGTGAGGGCACCAGCTCTTGACCTTGTGTCTTGAGTAGACCTCGTGTGTCATGATCTAACATACACAGGTTCGGTGCAGAAAGGAGAGAAGAAGTGGGTGAAAAGAGGGGGTTTCAGGTTTCAGGTTTTGTCTCTGTATAACAATGACACCCAGGGGGCTTAGCGGTAAAGAATCTGCCTGCCAATGCAGGAGACCCGGGTTCCATCCCTGGGTCGGGACTATTACCTGGAGAACGGAAATGACAACCCACTCCAGTATGCTTGCCTGGGAAACTCCATGGGCAGAGAAGCCTGGTGGGCTACAGTCCACGGGGTCATAAAGAGTCAGACATGACTTAGCCCTCAACAACAACAAGTAACAGTTGATTTTAAAAGAGAAATTACCATGTGTCAGGAATTGTGCTAAGACTTAACACACATTAACCTTATTTAGTACAGCGGCTTCATCTTATTTTCTTATTTCCATCTAACTTCACACACAAGGAAACTTAGCTTTTTCATATAAGCTCACGAGGCAGACGGTGGGATAATGACTTTTTTTTTTTGGGTGCACTGCAGTTATGACCAACCTAGACAGCATATTAAAAAGCAAAGACATTACTTTGCCAACAAAGGTCCATCTGGTCAAGACTACAGTTTTTCCAGTAGTCATGTATGGATATGAGAGTTGGGCTATACAGAAAGCTGAGCACTGAAGAACTGCTGCTTTTGAATTGTGGTGTTGGAGAAGACTCTTGAGAGTCCCTTGGACTACAAGGAGATCCAACCCGTCCATCCTAAAGAAAATCAGTCCTGAGTGTTCATTGGAAGGACTGATGCTTAAGCCGAAACTCCAATACTTTGGCCATCTGATATGAAGAGCTGATTCACTGGAAAAGACCCTGATGCTGGGAAAGATTGAAGGCAGGAGGAGAAGGGGATGACAGAGGATGAGATGGTTGGATGGCATCACTAACTCAATGGACATGAGTTTGAGTAAGCTCGGGTGTTGGTGGTGGGGGATGCTGCAGCTTGGCATGCTACAGTCCATGGGGTCGCAGAGAGTCGGACATGACTGAGCGATTGAACTGAACTGCACTGAACTGCAGAGCTTTGGGGATCTTAGTTCCCCAAACAGGGATCGACCCTGGGCCCTTGGCAGTGAAACTGCAGAGTTCCAACCACTGGACTGCCAATAAAGTTCTTGGAATCTGAACCCGGCACCCATAGTTCGGAGCATCTGCTATGCTCTCTGGCATGAGCCTCTGAGCTTCATGTGGAAGGAAAACCACTCGGTCAGCTCTTTCACAGATGTGTGTCACAGACCGGAGGCTGTGGGTGGCTCCAGGTGCCCCGGTCACGTAGCTGGAATCACGGCTAAGCATATATGAATGACAGGTTGGGACTTCTTGTAAGAATACATTCACCATCTATCCATCCATCCATCTGAAGGCAGTTTCCCTAACAGCCAAGCCTGAGACGAGAGTTCTTGGGCAAGGGAATGATTTATTGAGGAAGTGCCCTTAGGGAGAAACCTACAGGAGAAAGAGGAAAACAGGTAGGCCAGGGCACCAATCAAGACATCTAGCCTGAACCCAGGAGGAGCTCTGGGGCACACAGGGTACAACCCAGATGGCCTTGCATCAGGCGGGGAGAGGGCGGTTATGCCCTCCATGGTAGCGTTCTCCCAACTCACTGGTTAGAGGGGGGCAAGGAGGGGTGGGTGATGGGCAGAGCAGCGCCCAGCAGCCTGGGGAAATCCTCAAGTGAAGGAGGCCGAAGTGCACCTTGGCAGTCGACCCCTGGGTTGGGGACCTGGGCCAGGAGGGGATCTGGGTGGGACCTGAACTCCACCTGCCCCCACCTCTGTCTCTCCTCTGGGGTCTCCTTTGATTCTAAAGCATTGACTGTGCCCCTAGCACCTGGGGGAGCAGAGGAAGCGGAGATGCGACAGACACGGACTCCACCCTCCCAGAGCTCCAGTGTGCACAGAGCGGGCCAGATCCGCATACCACGCGGATGGGAGCTCGGCAAGGTGAAGACCCATGAAGTGCCGCGGGAGCTTGAGGGTGGCAGTGAGCCCTTGGAACTGGAGAGGAAGCGGCCCTTGGACCCCGAGGAGCCTAGGGTGGGCTAAGCTACCTGGGAGACAGCAGGCCAGCGGAGCGTCGCTGCAGAAGTCCAGGCTGAGCAAATGCCTGGCAGCCGGAGAGGAAACAGTGCCCAGAAGCCCCATGGCCTGCAGACCAGGCAGCTGGCGGCTTGGTCTAGTCCTTCGCTTGAAAAGTATTTCCTGAGTCCCTCTGGGCTCCGGGCACCAGGGCTGCAGTAGGTCCAAGACAGGCACGAGGCAAGTCTGCGAGGCTCCCCAAGGCTCCAAGGGAGAGGGACACAATGCCAGGCAGAAATGGGACCCAGGCTCCCTGCCTGCCGCCCCCTGCCCCGTCCTGGATGGTGCAGGGCCTTGGGGTTGTGGGGTTTTATTTTCATTTATTTATTTTTAATTGGAGGATAATTGCCTTATAACATTGTGTTGGTTTCTGCCTCATGTCAGCCTGAAGCAACCATAGGTACATGTGTGACCTGGGACGGCTGGAGGGGTGGGCTGGAGCGGGAGGCAGGACTCGGGGCCTTGGGGTTTGAAGAAGCGGCGTCCCATGGACAGAAAGATCCGCATCGCCCTCTACAGAGGCCACTCTGGCAGCTGCTTGGATGGTGTTTTAGGGGCAGGGGGAGCCTGGAGGCGCCTGGTGAGTGGTCGTGAAGGGAGAACCTGCCCCGCCCCGCCCCCGACCCTGCCCCATGCCCACCGCTTTGGCCCAAACACTTTCCTGGCTGCTGCCGGGCCGTGGTTTTTCCTAAGATCTCAATCCATCCTCAGAGGAGACAGCTGGGGAGATTCAGAAGGTCCAAGAGGCAAGTGGGAGCTAGGGGCGGGGCTAAGCCCCTTCCTCTTCCCAGGAGTGCTTTAAAGGCGCCAGACGGGGGTCGGGGGTGTGGCCGGTGGTCCTGGGGTCTTCCCAGAGCTCAAGATGCGGAGGGACAGGCTAGAGGCTGGGGCACTCGGGGATCTCGCCCTCGCAGCTGGACAGATAACGCAGGTCACTCTTGTAGGTGTTCAGGTTCCGCTGCAGGCAGTAGGCCAACGTCTTGTCACAGGCACACAGCTGCTGCTCACACCAGCTCCCCTTGGTGGCTGTGAGGGGGTGGAGGAGGGCACTTAAGCGGTCTGCCCCTTCCCGTGGCGGGGTGGGTGTGGCTCCTGGATGGGAGCTGTTGAAGGCAGCTCAGCCCTTGACCAGCCTTTGGTGCCCTTCCCAGCTCCTTGGACTCTGGATCTGTGACCTTGGGCATGGGGCATGACCTCCCTGGGTGCCATTGCTCCTTCGTTCATTCATCCGTTCAGTAAACAGCTGAGCACCTATCCCTCGGCAGTCCCAGGAGGGAGAGGAGAGCAGAATGGACACTCGAGTTCACACTCCCCTGGGGCGGGGGCAGATGTCGGAGAGGTGTGTGGTCGTTGTTCATTCGCTCAGTCGTGTCCGACTCTTTGTGACCCACGGAGGGCAGCGTGCCAGGCTTCCCTGCCCTCACAGCAGTGGGTGCAACTGTGCTCACCGGGAGGAAGGAGCAATGCGGGGGCCCTGAGCAGGTAACCCAGGGGACTGACTGAGTGTCAAAAGCCATCTGAGCTGAGATCAGAAGACTGAGTGGTTGCTGCTACTCTGGAAAGCCAGGGTGGAGGAGAGGGACTGTTCCTGGCAGAAGGAACCGCATGTGCAAAGACTCTGAGGAAAGACGGGCCACGGTGCTTCAGTTTCACCATCTGTCAAATGGGGATAGGAGAGCTGAACCTGTGCATAGCATGGGGAACTCTGCTCAGTATTTTGTAATAATCTATAAGGGAAAAGAATCTGAAAAAGAATATGTATACATATATTCAGATTAAAATAAGTAGGCAAAGCCTTTGGCACATAGTAAAGTAAATTTGCTCAGTCGTGCCCAACTCTTTGCGACCCCTTGGACTGTAGCCTACCAGGCTCCTCTGTCCATGGGATTTTCCAGGCAAGAGTACTGGAGTGGGTTGCCATTTAAGTGGTCAATAAATGCTGGCCATTATAGCTGTTACCGCTAAGTTCTCAGTTAACAGGGACAGTTGGTGAGCCCATTCAGCTTCTAGCCCCAGGACTTGCCGCCTTTCTCCGGGCGTGGACACTTTGGTGACCTGGTTTACAGCCCAGGCTTTCTCATGGTAGCTCTACGACCCTGAGAAAACAGTTCACTCTGGTTTCCGTTTTCCTGTCAGTAAAATGGAGATCAGGGCTTCCCAGGTGGCTCAGAATTCGCCCGCCAAGCAGGAGACGTGGGTGCAAGTCCTGGGTCAGGAAAATCCCCGAGCAAGGAAATGGTAACACACTCCAGCATTTTTGCCCGGGAATTCCCATGAACAGAGGAGACGGGCGGGTCACAGTTCATGGGGTTGCGCAGAGTAAGGTGCAACTGAGTGACCAACAACAACAACAACAAGATAATGATCCAGAGGAGCGCTGGTGCCTAAGGGGCTGCACTAAGAACCCATGAGGAAGAAGAAAGGAACAGTGACCTCGGTAACTCAAGGAAACTAATCCATGCCGTGTGGGGCCACCCAAGATGGACGGGTCATGGTGGAGAGGTCTGACTGAATGTGGTCCACTGGAGAAGGGAATGGCAAACCACTTCAGTATTCTTGCCTTGAGAACCCCAGGAACAGCATGAAAAGGCAAAAAGATAGGACACTGAAAGAGGAACTCCCCAGGTCGGTAGGTGCCCAATATGCTGCTGGAGATTAGTGGAAAAATAACTCCAGAAAGAATGAAGGGATGGAGACAAAGCAAAAATGATACCCAGTTGTGGATGGTAGTGGTGATAGAAGCAAGGTTCGATGTTGTAAAGAGCAATATTGCATAGGAATCTGGAATGTTAGGTCCATGCATCAAGGCAAATTGGAAGTGGTCAAACAGAGGATGACAAGAGCTAACACTGACATTCTAGGAATCAGCGAACTAAGATGGACTGGAATGGGTGAATGTAACTCAGATGACCATTATATCTACTACTGTGGGCAGGAATCCCTTAGAAGAAATGGATTAGCCATCATAGTCAACAAGAGTTCGAAATGGAGTACTTGGATGCAATCTCAAAAATGGCAGAGTGATCTCTGTTCGTTTCCAAGGCAAACCATTCAATGTCAGGGTAATTCAAGTCTATGCCCTGACCAGTTATGTTGAGGAAGCTGAAGTTGAACAGTTCTATGAAGACCTACAAGACCTTCTAGAATTAACACCCAAAAAAGATATCCTTTTCATTAAAGGGACTGGAATGCAAGAGTAGGTAGTCAAGAAACACCTGGAGTACAGGCAAATTTGGCCTTGAAGTTCAGAATGAAGCAGCACAAAGGCTAATAGAGTTCTGCCAGAGAATGCACTGATCAAAGCAAACACCCTCTTCCAATAACGCAAGAGAACACTCTACACGTGGACATCACCAGATGGTCGACACCGAAATCAGACTGATTATATTCCTTGCAGCCAAAGATGGAGAAGCTCTATATGGTCAGCAAAAACAAGACTGGGAGCTGACTATGGCTCAGATCATGAACTCCTTATTGCAAAATTCAGACTGAAGTTGAAGAAAGTGGAGAAAACCACTAGACCATTCAGGTATGACCCAAATAAATCCCTTATGACTATACAGTGGAAGTGAGAAATATATTTAAGGGACTAGATCTGATAGACAGAGTGCCTGATGAACTATGGATGGAGGTATGACACTGTACAGGAGACAGGAATCAAGACCATCCCCAAGAAAAAGAAATGCAAAAAAGCAAAATGGTCGTCTGAGGAGGCCTTACAAATAGCTATGAAAAGAAGGGAAGCAAAAAGCAAAGGAGAAAAAGAAAGATATACCCATTTGAATGCAGAGCTCCAAAGAATAACAAGGAGAGATAAGAAAGCCTTCATCAGTGATCAATGCAGAGAAATAGAGGAAAACAACAGAATGGGAAAGACTAGAGACCTCTCCAAGAAAATTAGAGATACCAAGGGAAACTTTCATGCAAAGATGGGCTCAATAAAGGACAGAAATGGTATGGACCTAACGGAAGCAGAAGATATTAAGAGGAGGTGGCAAGAATACACAGAAGAACTGTACAAAAAAGATCTTCATGACCCAGATAGTCATGATGATGTGATCACTCACCTAGAGCCAGACATCCTGAAATGCGAAGTCAAATGGGCCTTAGGAAGCATCCCTACAAACAAAGCTAGTGGAGGTGATGGAATTCCAGTTGAGCTGTTTCAAATCCTAAAAGATGATGCTATTAAACTGCTGCACTCAATATGCCAGCAAATTTGGAAAACTCAGCAGTGGCCACAGGACTGGAAAAGGTCAGTTTTCAATCTAGTCCCAAAGAAAGGCAGTGCCAAAGAATGCTCAAACTACCACTCAATTGCTCTCATCTCACACGCTAGTAAAGTAATGCTCAAAATTCTCCAAGGCAGGCTTTAGCATTATGTGAACCAAGAACTTCCAGATGTGTAAGATGGTTTTAGAAAAGGCAGAGGAACCAGAGATCAAATTGCCAACATTTAATGGATCATCGAAAAGGCAAGAGTTCCAGAAGAACATCTATTTCTGCTTTATTGACTATCTCAAAGCCTTTGACTGTTTGGATCACAATAAATTGTGGAAAATTCTTCAAGAGATGGAAATACCAGACCACCTGACCTGCCTCTTAAGAAACCTGTATGCAGATCCAGAAGCAACATTTAGAACAGGACATGGAACAATAGGCTGGTTCCAAATAGGAAAAGGAGTACATCAAGACTGTATATTGCCACCCTACTTATTTAACTTATATGCAGAGTACATCATGAGAAACGCTGGGCTGGAGGAAGCACAGGCTGGAATCAAGATTGCCAGGAGAAATATCAATAACCTCAGATACGCAGATGATACCACCCTTATGGCAGAAAGTGAAGAGGAACTAAAGAGCCTCTTGATGAAACTGAAAGAGAAGAGTAAAAATGTTGGCTTAAAGCTCAACATTCAGAAAACTAAGATCACGGCATCTGGTCCCATCATTTCAGAGGAAATAGATGGAGAAACAGTGAAAACAGTGCTGACTTCATTTTTCTGGGCTCAAAATCACTGCAGATGGTGGCTGCAGCCATGAAATTAAAAGATGCTTACTCCTTGGAAGGAAAGTTATGACCAATCTAGACAGCATATTGAAAACTAGAGCCATTTCTTTGTCAACAAAGGTCCATCTGGTCAAGGCTATGGTTTTCCCAGTGGTCATGTTTGGATGTGAGAGTTGGACTATAAAGAAACCTGAGAGCCAAAGAATAGATGCTTTTGAACTGTGGTATTGGAGAAGACTCTTGAGAGTCCCTTGGACTACAAGGAGATCCAACCAGTCCATCCTAAAGGAGATCAGTCCTGGATGTTCATTGGAAGGACTGATGCTGAAGCTGAAACTCTAATACTTTGGCCACCTGATGCGAAGAACTGACTCATTGAAGAACTGATCCTGGGAAAGATTGAGGGCAGGAGGAGATGGGGATGACAGAAGATGAGATGGTTGGATGGCATCACCGACTCAGTGGGCATGGGTTTGCATATGAACCCCGGGAGTTGATGATGGACAGGGAGGCCTCACCTGCTGTGGTTCATGGGGGTCACAAAGAGTTGGACATGACTGAGCGACTGAAATGAACTGAACTGAATCTCGGTAGCCTGAGTGATTTATCTAGCATGCATCTGCAGGGCACGTTATGTCTCCCCTTACTTTAGTTTTTGAGTTAACTTTATGGAGCAGAATACTGTTCTCATCCTGAGTTTCCAGAGGAAGATCTGAGGTTCAGAGAAGGTAAGCAAAGTGTTCAAGGTCACACAGTGGTCGGCGGCGGGTCTGGGATCTAGTGAGGTCTGGGATCTAGTGAGGTCTGGCAGCCTTCCAGATCCTAAGGGGTCAAAGTCTCTATGGACCTCTCAGTACTCCTACCCCTATTGCTGCCTCTCCTTCCCAGCCCAGGTATTACCGCTGGACATACGAGGAAAGCAGGGAGGCTGAGCAGCCTGGGCTTTGTCACAGAGCACGTGAAAGCCATGCGTGCGACAACCCCTTTGCTCAGGCTCCAACTCCAGCCCTGAGGCCCCGGCACTCACAACAGCGGACTTGCCCCCGGAAAAAGGTGTAGTCATAGTGGTCGTGGCGGGTGTCACAGTTGCGGGGAGTCAGGTCACCGTAGCAGCAGTCGTGTTCGTGGCAGCACCTGGCAGGAGAGGACAGGAGGCGGGTGAGTCCTTGGCAGACTCGAGTCTCAGGTTGCCCCTGCCCCAGAGCAGAAACTGCGTGGCCGCCTCGGAAGTCAAGGCCTGCAGGGTCTCGGCTTCTTTCTAGCTAGAGCTTCTCGAGAGCTTCCTGTGGACCAGGTGGCGGTGTACTCTCTAAGTCGTGTCTGACTCTTGCGACCCCATGGACTGTAGCCCGCCAGGCTCCCCTGTCCATGGGATTCTCCAAGCAAGAATACTGGGATGGGTTGCCACTTCCTTCTCCAGGGGATCTTCCTGACCCTGAAATCGAACCCGGGTCTCCTGCATTGCAGGCAGATTCTTGGTAAAGAATCTGAGCTACGAGGGAAGATTCCCTCCTGTGTACCAGGCACCTGCTCTATTGAGGAATTCTCTCTTAATCCTTTTGGTTGCTCTAGGATAGAGGTACTAGTATTATCCCCATTTCACAAAGGAGGAAACTGAGGCTCTGGGAGGTCATACCTGCCCAGGATCATACAGCCTGTATGTGGTGTGTGATGGTGCTGACCTCAGGCCTGGCTGGCTCTCATCCCTCCTCTGGCAGATCCCTGGGTTGCTGTGAAAGCCAAGTGAGATCATGGCAAAAAGAAGTGGGACTTTTTAAAAAACAATGTTCAATGGCAATGGGAAGTGTTTGTGGCTATTCTAACTAGTTTGGGGTTGAGAGTGCAAGGCAGCCTTCAGAAACTCTGGGGAACCCTCCAGAAGGGCTGGGGCTGGATCGGAGCTCAGCCGAGTTCCTAGCAGGGAAAAACATGAGACCACTCAGCTAAGACCTAAACCAAATCCCTTATGATTATACAGTGGAGGTGATTTAATATATTCAAGGGATTAGATCTGCTAGACAGAGTGCCTTGAAGAACAACCATGGACGGAGGTTCGGAACATTGTACAGGAGATGGTAACCAAGATCATCGCAAAGAAAAAAATGTGTAAGAAAGTAACATAGCTGTCTCAGGATACCTTACAAATAGCTGAGAAAGAGGAGAAGCGAAAGGCAAAAGAGAAAGGGAAAGATAAATCCAAGTCAATGCAGAGTTCCAGAGAAGAGCAAGGAGAGATAAGAAAGGCTTCTTAGGTGAACAATGCAAAGTAGTAAAGGAAAACAATAGAATGGGCAAGACTAGAGATCTCGTCAACAAAATTGGAGATACCAGGGGAATATTTCATGCAAAGATGGGCTGAATAAAGGACAGAAATTGTATGGATGTGACAGAAGTGGAAGAGATTAAGAAGAGGTGGCAAGAATACACAGAAGAACTATACAGAAAAGGTCTTAGTAACCTGGATAACCATGATAGTGTGATCACTCACCTAAGCCAGACATCCTGTTGTGTGAAGTCAAGTAGGCCTTAGGAAGCATGACTAGGAACAAAGCTATTGGAAGTGATGGAATTCTAGTTGAGCTCTTCCAAATCCTAAAAGATGATGCTGTAAAAGTGCTACGCTCAATAAGTCAGGGAAATTTGGAAAACAGCAGTGGCCACAGGACTGAAAAAGTCAGGTTTCATTCTCATCCCAAAGAAAGGTAATGCCAAAGAATGTTCAAACTACCACACAATTGTGTTCATTTCACATGCTAGCAAAGTAATGCTCAACATCCTTCAGGCTAGGCTTCAACAGCCCCTGGTACCAAATGAATAAATGGATGGAGAGGAAAGAGGAGAGGAAAGAGGAGGGTCCCTGGTTAGAGGCAGAGCCCGATTGGGAGGAATTACCAGTCTGTGGCATCTCTGGGTGGGCCTTGGCCACCAAATCCGCAGTAACAGCCATAGGACGAATAGAAGAAGATGGGGGTCTTCCCCGTCACTTGTCTGACCATCTTGTTCAGGTCCAGTATGTCGCCCTCGGCTGGAACCACACCTGCCAAGGGGCCCAGCCACAAAGAGAGAACGTGAATCTCAGGGGAGTCCAGTGGGGTGCAGGCCTGGCACCTCTGCTCTGCCTGGGTCAAACCAATGACCTTGGATAATAAATAGCAATAAACACTAAGGCTATTGAAAATATAATGACAATTGCTAAGTGATTACTAGGGATTTTTTCATGTAGTGATCTATTGATCTATTGACTCCATCCATCCTGTGAGATACTCTTTTTTAAAATCTTTTTATTCTGGTTTATTCTCGATGAAGAGAAAAGTTGCCTAGATCATATAAAGAGATCTCATACACCTCCTCATTCAGTTTCCTCTCATCATGATATATGTATGAAAACTAAGAAAGCAATACTGGAACCGTAAATCCTGTTTATAATCCCCACGTGAGAGACGAACGCACGGCGGTTCAGTAACTTGTTCAGGTCACAGTAGCTGGTAGACAGAGGGCAGGATTGAAACGCAGGGCCATCGGGTCCCGCCCTCCGTCTCGGGGTTCACACTGTGCAGGAGGAAGACGCTCCCCCACCACCCCCACTCCCACCGCAGCCCATAGAGAACCCTCACAGTATGCAGGGGGGCTTCCCTGGGTGCTCCGTGGCAAAGAGTCCGCCTGCCAGTGCAGGAGACACGGGTTCAATCCCTGGTCCAGGATGACCCCGCGTGCCGAGGGCACCTAAGCCCGTGCACCGCAACTATCGTGTCTGTGCTCTAGAGCCTGGGTTCCGCAACTACTGAGCCCACGCCCCCTAGAGCCTTCCTTCCACAACAAGAGAAGCCAGAATTCCACACACTGCTACTAGAGAAAAACCTCACCCAGCAACGGGGACCCAGCACAGCCAAAAATAAAATACAATAAAGACAATCATTAAAAACAAAAGGTCTCTTTTAAAAAAAAACATGCGTTACTCCTTTCGGAAGCACTGTGATTTAGAAATCAATGTTTTTCAGGAATATTTTTCACTTTCAATGCTTGTTAGAATTGATCATAAGGGGAATTCATTTTATTGGGAGAGAGGAATGCATTACATTGAGCTAGGAGAAATAAAATACATTAAGCCAATGGATTCAGGGAAGACTTTGGGGGAAACAGACAAGATGCAGAGGGGACTGGAATGTACCTGTGTGCAGCCTCGGGAGCTGACCCAAGAGCACAGATGGAGCCCAGAGTCTCGGAGGGTCTGGTCTGGGCTGGGGAGGCCCTTTTTGGTGACCCTAGTGTTGGACGCTCAGCCCCTGCCCTCAACTAAATGGTGTCATAGTGAAAGCTCTACACTCAAATAAAGTGAGTAATAACCAGAGGAGAGCCCTACTGGGCAATGTTGGGGCTGGGATGAATTCATGCAGTGGGCCGGGGATGCCATCCGAGCAGGGAGCTTGCCTGGTGAAGAAAGTGACATTACTCAGTAGTGTCCGACTCTTTGAGACCCCACCTAGCCCGCCAGGCTCCTCTGTCCATGGGATTCTCCAGGCAAGAATACTGGAGTGGATAGCCATCCTGTTCTCCAGGGCATCTTCCCGACCCAGGGATCAAATCTGGGTCCATCTCAGGCAGATGCGTTACTGCCTGAGCCCCCAGCGCTGCAGCTAGGCAGTGACTGGCATCGTCTGGGACCTGCAGGTAGGTCGTGTCCCCAGAGTGTGGAATCCGCATTTCCACTCTAGTTTGCCACGGCGGCTCTAGCTCTACAGATGTTAAAGAGAAACCTTCCTAATTCTGACTGTGCTGAGAAATGTCCCCAGGCACCCTGGAATCCCAGATTTGGTGATGAGACCCCAGAAACAGCCCACGGCCAAGAGAGTTAATGTCCACCCAATAGGCCAGCCAGGGATCCGAATGCGGAATCTCACCTTTTGCTGCACTTCCATCCCCTTGTGCACCCCAAGTTCAGGCCTTTCTATTTCAGCTTAGAAGTAGCCACACAAATTCACACCTGAATTCTGCAGTCATTCCTCACCAAGCAAGTTCAGCTTGGATTCAGGGTGATTTCGGTGGTCTTATTTCTTACAGTTTTACAGTGAGGTCAACCCATCCCTGGGGAATGGAGGAGCTCAACTTGTGGTCAAGCAGGCTTCGGGACACTGACTCGGGTTAACAGTGATTCCTGCCTTGGCTGCTTTTTCCATCCTCAGCTGTCGCTGAGAGGGCTGGAGCCCCTTCTCCCAAGGGTTAGCGACAGTGGCGGGGCAATGTCGCTCACCACTAACTCATGCATGCACTCTGTGTTAACTTAGGGCTCGCTGTCACTTACACTTGCTATGCGTTTTGTGTATATTTTCTCATTAGAGTCCTTCTAACAACCCAATGAAGAGGATGTTATTGTTCCCAGTAGCCCGCTGCATATCGGGAGTTGGCCAAGGTCATACCACCAGAAGCTGATGGACCAGCATCTGAATGCAGGTTCATCTGTGTATCTCATCTCTACACCGTACTTCCTCTTTGCATCTGAGAGATGAATTTCTGCAACTTGATTGCAATTTTCCAAATGGTTTTCACTGTAACCCTGGTGATGTATTTCTCTTGGGAATTTGGGAGCCCCCAAAATAACATAAAGCATATTAAAAAATGAAATGCAAATCCTTTCTCATATCACATATTCTGAGATGGATCAGCAAGTAAAAACTCCAGTTTGCTAGCGACTGGATTTGCAACATCTGATTTGTTAAAGATCAGGTGGAAACTTCACCATTTCCCAATGGACAATAGAAACCCCAGGGTCAAGGGAGCTGAAAGGGTTCTAAAAATGTGGTGGTTTATGGCTAAGTCGTGTTCAGTTCTTTCAACCCCATGGACTCTGGCCTGCTAGGCTCCTCTGTCCATGGGATCTCTCAGGCAAGGATACTGGAGTTGATTGCCATTTTCTTCTCCAGGGACTCTTGCCAATACAGGGTTCGAATCTGGGTCTCTTGCATTGCAGGAAATTCTTTACTGACTGAGCCATGGGAAAGCCCCCTAAAATGTGGAGAGGTGTACATATATAAGAGATTACTATTATCTGGTCAGAGGGACCCAGGAGAGCAGATCTATTTCTGTAGTTTGTGTCCAAAGTACCACAGACGTCAGTTCAGCTGGACCCCAGATTCTGAACTTCTAGCTTCTTGTCCGTTCCTGCCACACTGCTTGGCCGCCCATAGCTCTCTGACCGAAGCCACTGTTCCAAGGGAGTGAGCCACTGATGACTCCTTGCAGGGGCTGAGCAGTGGGGACTGGAGACCCGGGCAGTGAGACCAGCCCAGCAGCTCCGATAGGAAAGAGACACAGGGCATCCCGGCTTCCCTCCCTGCCTTCCCGGCTGTGGGTGCTGCCCCCACTTACCAGCAAAGACCACCAGTGTGCAGAGGAGGGAAAGGTCCATGATCCCAGCACAGAGCAGTGGAGCCGGCTGCTGGAAGTCCCCTCTCGGCCAGCAGCCCCTTATATCAGATGACCCCTGCCCGCCGAACTCGCTCCCACCCCTCCCAGCTCAGCTCTGGCGGAGGTGACCATGCTATTTGTGTTTCCTCTTTTCTGGCAAAGTGGACTTTTATTATTCCTGTTTTTTAATGTCTTTAAAAAATGTTTTTGATTGCATGTTTGGCATAGATGATTTGGAAAACATGAACAATTAGAAGAAATTTAAAATCATTTGTGAATCCATTCATCACCATTAATTTTTTCAATGAAATTGACAATAACATTGTGTAAATTTAAGAATACAATATATTCATTCGATACATTTATATATCATAATCTGAGTGTTAGTGCCACAATAATTAGCATTTCTATCACGTCACATAATTACAATTTCTTTTTATGGTTGGAATCATTAAGATCTAGTCTCTAGGCAAGTTTGATGATTACAACACAACATTGCTGTCTATATTCACTGTACTGTCTCTGGGACTCATTTACTACTTGTTGCAAGTTCGTACACATACACAAAATTTGTCCTAGGCCTCCCGGTCCCCTACTTCCTGGTAACCACCATTTTACTCTATATTTTAACATGTTTGCACACACACACTCACACACACACACATACATAAAATGGCATCTTTTTATGGACTCATCCATTGATGGGCACTCAAGTTGCTTTGATCATTAAGATCTTGATTTCAATGTTTTCCTGGTTCTATTACTGTACATATACATACATGTATATGTATATGTGTGTGTGTATATATATATATATCTTTCCACATGTCTCCCTGACCAGATTAGGTAAATGCTACAGGTAAAACATTGTAGTCTGCCTCTTCATTTACTAAAATAACTTGAACATATTTCTATGTTGTTAAATCATCTTCTGCAGAAATATTGTGAAAGGTAGTCTTGTATGCCATTCATTTAAAGAACCCCCTATTGTTGGGCATATGGGTTATTTCCAAAATTGTGCTATTCTAGACCACTCAGCAGGACAGTGAGAGAAATCTTTGAGATGATATCTCGTCCCTGCCCAGAATTGTTTCTTTAGGGTCTACTCCTTCAGTGGGCTTGCTGAGTCAAAGCACACACACAATTTGAAGGCAATTGATATGTGTTGACAATGTACCCTGCTGAAGGTCTGCCCCAGTTTAAAATGGGACTCCTAATGAGGCAAATGATGTGGACCCAGCCCAACTAGGGTCATGTTGGAATTCAGACATGTTTGGAATTACAAATGGACAATCTGCTACAAAAGCTGTACCAGGAACCTTCTAAGGTTTGCTGGAGAGGCCATGAGAGCAGAAATTGGGTTTCTTCTGTGCCTGTCAGAGGGCTATCCAAAACCATAGAGCACAGGCTGACCTCTTTGCTGCCAGCTAACTGGTCTACCCCCAAAAAATCAAGTCACTGCTGGGCAATCTCCCTCTCCCTCTTCCCTGTCTCTTTAAAATCAAAATTTCCTTTATCCCTAGACTCAGTCATTAGCTGATCATCTCATACATGAAAAAGCAATCTGCATGCAAAATGCTAAGCAGCAAATACATGTAATCTCGCTGGCATATTCTTTGTCATGCCTCCCCCATGTGATCTCTGTAGTTGTTCCTGTATGCTCTTAACAATGTGCGACCTTCCTGTGAAGTCTCTAGATCTGTGGTTACCCTTCTGAGCCCCAGCTTCCCCCGAGTTGGTATCAGTTGGGCAGAAGCAAAAGGAGCCAGGACTTCTGCTGATTCCAGAAGTCTTTGCCCTAGTGGGAGAGAAGACTTGATAGATGTTGCAAAACGTCTTCATAATCTGCTGTCCGAGACATCCCCAGAGGTCCCAGGGCACAGTTCAAAGGGCCCACATTCAAACTCTAGCTTCTTCTCCTACCAGCTTGGGACCCTGGGCAAATCACTTGACCTCAAGAGCCTCGCTTTCCTTATTTGCAGAACATGGCCAATGTGGAGGCAACTGTCCCTCTCTCCTCTGATGGCCATGGTGTTTAGAGACCACATACACACAACACACTGCACACAACACATGCGCAGAGAGAATGCCGTTATAGTGACCGCAACACAGGTTATGGAGCATCACGTGGAGACGAAGAGGCGGGAGGTGGGACCCAAGTCCAGGCTGCCTCCTTGGCGTTCCAGCTGCTTCACTGGGAGAAAGCTGCTCAGCTCCGTGTCTTCCATTTTCTCATGTGTGAAACAGGGTGGTGAGAGTGTTACTGAACCAAGCTTGAGTCCGCTTGCCCAGAAAAGCCAGCCTGTGGACCTCAGGTCATGGTGAAGTAAGGGCGTCGTTTATTGCAGGGCGCCAGGCAAGCACTCCACACAACCAATGCCCAGTTCAGTTCAGTGGAGTCGCTCAGTCGTGTTGGACTTTCTCAAAAGACCTGAATTCCCATGGTGGCTTTCAGGGAAAGGCTTTAAGGACAGGATGAGGGGCAGGGGTTAGGGGGTGTGTGGTCAGCCTGTGGGCATTCTTCTGATTGGTTGGTGGTAAGAGAATTAAGGGGTCAATAGCATCAACCTTCCGGTTCTAATCGTCTGGAGTCTCTTTCCTTGTGACACCTTACAGGTAACTTCTTCCACGTGGTGGAGTCTGTGAAATAGTTCATAGGACTGGCTCAGAACAGCCCTGAAGGAGGAACTGAAGGTCCTCGGCTTTGTTGAATGGCTAAACTTTTATTGTTTTTGCCTTGCTTGACTGTTTACATTTGGCTTTGCGTTTTTCTTACTTTTCTGATTAAATGTATTCTTTGGAACTTGGGGAAGACCTAGAGGTTAAAGTTTTTATAGTGAGCGGCAGGTGGGAGAGCCAAGTGGGGGCAGGTCTGTCCTGGGAAAGCACCAGAGGCTCCAGCTTGGTCACCAGAGCTCCCCCTTCACAGGCTTGTGGGCATTAAATGAGGTGATGCGGGGGCAGAGCTCAGTCAGCAGCCAGGAAGCAGCAGATGTGAGCTACGGTCACTCCCACCACCACCGTCTTCATCTGCACCTTCGCTGCTTAAAATGAACAGAATATATAAGAAACCTTTTCTTTTACATTGTCTAATCTGCATTCATCCTATCCACTCTATCATCTCAGTGTACTTGTTTCTCTCTAGAAAATTGATCTAGTTTTTTTTTTTTTTTAATATCTTCTATGTTTCTAATTGAATTCTCTGGTGGCTCAGACAGTAAAGAGCCTGCCTGCAGTGCAGGAGACCCAGGTTAGATCTGTGGGTCAGGAAGATCATGTGGAGATGGAAATGGCAAGCCACTCCAGCATTCTTACCTGGAAAATCCCATGGACAGAGGAGCCTGGCAGGCTACAGTCCGTAGGGTTGCAAAGAGTCAGACACAACTGAGCTACTTCACTTTCTTTTTCTCTGTTTCTAATTGACAGGTTCAAGTTTTCCTCTGTTTTCTTAAACATATAGAATATAGGTGTAAGACTGTCATAATATCTTTATCTACTAATCCTATCATTTTTGTTCCTGGGTCTGTTTCTATAGATTTTTTTTCATTATGACTTTTAGGTCACCATTGCCCATATAGGAAACACTCTGGGGACTTCCCTGATGGTCCAGTGGTTAGGACTCTGAGCTTCCTCTGCAGGGGGTGCTGGTTCGATCCCTGTTTGGGGAACTAAGGTCCCCCATGCTATGTGACTAAAGAAAAGAAGAGAGAAGACTATGATAACAATAAATCTTTGTCTATTTTAAAAGGGAAGTTTCTTTAAAACAGATTTCCAGAAGTGAAATTGCACAATCAGAAGATGGAAAGGTTCTTAGTGTTCTTCCTTTTTCTGAAATTGGTAGAAATTTAGAAACTCCCTAGCTTTTGGCTCCATCAGCAGCATCTGATAGATGGAACCGGTCATTTCCTGAGACTTTCCAGCAAATCCGAGTCTTCACTTCCTTGGATACAGTGGGGACTCACTTGGTGATACTGCTCACCCACGATCCATCAAGATCTCCAGGTGGAAAAAAACAAAGGGAAAGATCTCCAGGTGCAGGATGAAGGAAGCCGGAGAGGGCTTAGACCCTGAAGTGCAAATTCTATTAAGAATAGTTACCGTCAGCGGTGGGCCCAGCGAGCTTAGGAACCCGCCCAGAGTCATGCAGCAGCAGGTGAATGGCAGAATTTGGGTCAGAATACAGGTCAGCCAGAGCTGCCCCTACCACATGCAGGGCGCTGTTCTAAGTGGTTCACGCAGAGGAAGTGCAAAGAGGCACTGCCCGAATCCCCATGACACAGATGAGTCACTGTTCCCAGGGGCTGCTTTCTTAGCCAACATAGATGCAGGTGGGAATGAGAAGCACTGGCAGAGCTTGGAGCCTGCTGCCCCCAACCTCACTGCAGAGACGGTTAACCCCCATCTCCTAAGAGACACCCCCTTTCAGCCAGTGACCAGAGGCCTTCGCTTGACTCAAGTGCTAAGTCACTTCAGTTGTGTCCAACTCCCTGCAACCCTACAGACTGTAACCTGCCAGGCTCCTCTGTCATCCCTTCCCAAAAAGTCCCATTTACTGAAATGGTCCCACTGCATGGATTCCATCTGTGATGAAACCTGCCAGAGGTGGCTAGATGCAGCTCAGAATTATTATTAATAATGCAGAAGGTTTGCAGGAGAAGAGGAAACTGAAAGAAGCTGGGCTTACCAAGAGATGTTCACACTAAGTGAAGAAAAGCAGAGAAAGTCAAATACTTATATGACATCACTTATATGTGGAATCTTTTGAAAAAAATGACACGAGTCAATTTATTTACAAAATAAAAACAGACTGTCAGACTAAAGGGAAAGATGGGGGAGGGAGAAATTAGGAGTTAGGATTAACAACACACTACTGTATATAGAATAGATAATCAACAAGGACTTACTGCACAGCACAGGGAATTCTACTCAATATTGTGTAAGAACCTGTATGAGAAAAGAATCTGAAAGAGAACAGATACATGTATACATAGAGTTGAATCTTTTTGCTGTACCTCTGAAACTAACACAGCATGATAAATCAACTACACTCCAATACAAAATAGAAATTAAATAAAAAATATAAATAGAAAAATAGGTTAAAAATATGTATACCTATGGCTGATTCAAGTTGAAATTTGACAGAAAACAAATAAATTCTGTAAGCAATTATCCTTCAACAAAAATATAAATTAAAAAAATAAAGAAAGAAGCTGGGCTTCCTTGGGGTCTTCTGCGCTTCATCTCTGACACACTCTGGCGAGGAGGAGGGAGAGATTGAGATTCCTTTCTGGGAGAGTGACCCACTTTCTGCAACCGTACCAAAGCAGAACTAAAGCAAGTGAATTAAATGATCAGAAACCACTCAAAGGTCTGTCTGCTGCAGAATGGTAGATTGTGTGATTATAACACACCAACAAACCACAGCTATACACAACAACACGGAAAAACCTCACAACATTATGCTGAACCCAGAAGAGTACAGGTTGTAAGAGAGATTTATGTGAGCTTCCAGACAGTCAAGCTAATCTGTGCTTTTAGAAGTCAGGACAGTGGCTACCATTGAAGGGCGTGGTGACTGGTGGGGTTACTAAGAGGGTTTCAGGGATGCTACCGATGGTCCTTCTCTTTTTGTATCGGTGACGTTGGTGTGTTCATAATCTGAAAATTCTTCCAGCTGTTCAGCTTTCATTTGTATATTCTTGTGTATCATTTATAAATCCATGATTGTGAGTAATAACAATGAAATTGAAGATCATGAGAGTAAAAGCAAGTAGACTCAAACTTTGGTAGGAAGTACTTGAGATATCCTAGATGATCAGATATCCTTCTAGACGATCAATCATTCTAGATAATCCAATATCCTTCTAGATGATCAGATATCTTTCTAGGTGACCCAGTACCCTTCCAGGTGATCCAATATCCTTCTAAGTGGTCCAGTGTTCTTCTGTGTGTGTGTGTGTGTCTATGTGTATGCTAAGTCACTTCAGTCATTTCTGACTCTTTGCGACCCCATGGACTGTAGCCCGCCAAGCTCCTCTGTTCATGGGATTTTCCAGACAAAAATACCAGAGTGGGTTGTTATGACTTTCAACAGGGGATCCAACACTGAACCAAGGATCAAACCCATGTCTCCCGCATCTCCTACGTCATCCAATATGTTTCTAGATGTTAATATATCCTGCTAAATTATGAACAGCAACTGAAGCTGTGCAGTGAAAACAAATGTCTACTTTGATATCAGGCAAATCTGGCTTCAAATTCTAGCTTGTGTAGGGCGTTAATTACATTACTTTGTCTCTCTGAACCTCAAGTTTTCCATCTGAAACTGGGGCCAACATGCACTCTTTGAGGCTTGTTGTCATGATTACAAGTAGAAGGGTTGGCACACAGTTGAGAGTAAATGCATGGCACCTGGTGACCCCTCTCCCCAGGAGAAAGGAGTTTAAAGTTCTGAGCTCCCCTTACACCTCAGGCCCAGAGACTCTTGCTTCTAAATGACAGAGTTGGTCATGGAGTAGGGAATTTCCACTTAGACCTCTCAGACAAGTGGCCACAGAATGTGATTTCATTATCTCTCAAAACCTACCTTCCCAGCAACTTCAACATAGCAATTGCTTGAAGGTTCTTCTTGTTTTCAGACTTGGCCTGAGTCGCTGTGACCTTCCTCAAGGTCACATTACCTTGGGAAGCAGCAGAGCCTGGGTATTCAGAAGGAGGCTTGGAGGTTAGATAGACCAGATGTGGATCCTGACCCCCACTTGTGTTTTCTCATCTGTTAAATGGGGTGAAGGAACATGAGGCCACCCAGCTATTGGAGCTCTTATGAGAATTCTGAGATATGGGGCTTGTACCTAGATAGCATATTTAAAAGCAGAGACATTACTTTGTCAACAACATCTAGTCAAAGCTATGGTTTTTCTAGTAGTCATGTATAGATGTGAGAGTTGGACTACAAAGAAAGCTGAGCACTGAGGAACTGATGCTTTTGTACTGTGGTGTTGGAGAAGACTCTTGAGAGTCCCTTGGACTGTAAGGAGATCCAACTAGTCCATCCTGAAGGAGATCAGTGCTGGGTGTTCATTGGAAGGACTAATTTTGAAGCTGAAACTCCAATACTTTGGCCACCTGATGCAAAGAGCTGACTCATTGGAAAAGACCCTGATGCTGGGAAAGATTGAAGGTAGGAGGAGAAGGGGATGACAGAGGATGAGATGGTTCAATGGCATCACTGACTCAATGGACATGGGTTTGGGTGGACTCCGGGAGTTGGCGATGGACAGGGAGGCCTGGCATGCTGCGGTTCATGGGGTTGCAAAGAGTCAGACATGACTGAGCGACTGAACTGAACTGAACTGAATTGAACACAGTAAGTGTTCAAAAATGGTAGTTGCTGCTGCTGCTGCTGCTGCTGCTGCTAAGTCACTTCAGTCGTGTCCAACTCTGTGTGACCCCATAGAGGGCAGCCCACCAGGCTCCCCCGTCCCTGGGATTCTCCAGTCAAGGACACTGGAGTGGGTTGCCATTTTCTTCTCCAATGCATGAAAGTGAAAAGTGAAAGTGAAATCATTCAGTTGTGTCTGACTCTTCGCAACCCCATGGACTGCAGCCCACCAGGCTCCTCCATCCATGGGATTTTCCAGGCAAGAGTCCTGGAGTGGGTTGCCACTGCCTTCTCTGAATGGTAGTTGATGTTGCTGTTATTAGTACTATCTTGTGGGAGGCAAAAGCCACGTGTCCAAGAAATCACAGAGGAACCCAGCAAATGATTGATTCAGCAGGCATTTTGTAAGCACCCACTGTATGCCCCAGCCCCGAGGCAGGCCCAGCGCACTGTCTGGGGTGCAGACAGGAAGCAGTAAGACACGTCCCCACCTGCTAGGAGGTTACAGTGTCCCTGGAACCAGCCGTTTTTGAGCTGGTTGGATCCTGAGCTGTGTTACTCCACAGTGGCCTGTCTGGTGGGTGTGGGTTGGACCCTTGCATTAATTTGCACAAGCTGATGTGTGTGGAAGTGGACTGATCTGCGGGGGGTTGGGGGGGGTATGACTATGGACCCCCAGATCTGGTGGTTTGACACGAGCACTGTGGACAGAGCCCTCAGGCGCAGGCTCCAGGACGCTCCAGGCCCAGGCTCTGGTCACCGGGAGGGGCCCTGCCGGGCACAGGAGACAACGGTGCCAACTCAGTAAAGGACAGGGCTGGGGGCATGCAGAGGGCATGCTGAGGGCAGAGCTTGGAGTGGATCTGACTCTGGAAGCTAGGGAGACCCCACTGGGGCTCTGCAGGCCCACAGCTTCGGGGTGCTGGGACCTCCAGGAACAGCAGCGGCGGTGGGGTAGGGGAGCAGAGCAGAAGACTGAGAGGCCTGGGAATCCCCAGTCTACTCTGGAGACCCCCAGAAATAACAGCAAGATTTTATGTTGGGCAGATTTAGGAAGGAGCTGACTTATGTGGACCAGACAAGAGACCAGAGGCATTTCTGGCTGTTAGTATGATTCTCCCAGGGGCCCACAACCTCTTGAGATCAGGTGGAGAGGTACTCCCAAGAGACACACCATTAGCAATGCTTTGCCTTTTTAATTTTTAATTTTAATTTATTGCAGTATAGTTGCTTTACAATGTCGTGTTAGCTTCTACTGCACAGCAAAGTAAACGAGCCACACACGTATGTATATCCCCACCATTTTGGACTTCTTCCCATTCAGGTTACCCCAGAGCCTTAACTGGAGTTCACTGTGCTATACAGTATGTTCTCTTTAGTTATCTATTTTATGTCATTGTTGTTCAGTTGCTAAGCCATATCTGACTCTTTGTGACCTCACAGACTGTAGCGCACCAGGCTCCTCTGTCCATAGCATTTCCCAGGCAAGAATACTGGAGTGGGTTGCCATTTCCTTCTCCAGGCGATCTTCCCAACCCAGGGACTGAACTCAACCCACATCTCCTGCATTGGCAGACAAATTCTTTACTGCTGAAATACCAGACTAGTACCAGTAGTATACATACCATTTACACGAGGTCTTTGATATCACCAGTTGTACAATGGGTATAATTTGTTCCGCTTGCAGAAGGGGTTAGTGGAGCTCCATGGGGTCAAGTCACGTCCCAGGCAGAGCACTGACTAGACCCGGCCTCCTCTCTCTCAAGCCTGATTCTTTTCCAGTGGGCCTTCGGCATGGGCCATCTGGACAATGGGTGGAGTTATGGGTTGGACTGTGTCCCCCCACTCCCACAAATGTATACACCCCAGTACCGTGTTTGGAGATAGGGTCTTTACAGAGGCAACTGAGTTAAAATGAGATCATTAGGGTGGGTCCTAGTCTAACATGACTTGTGTCCTTTAAGAAGAGGAGATTGGGACACAGGCAGGTAGGAGATTGTAAAGCAAGCCAATGACAAAGGCATCACAAGGACCCAACCCCACCTGAAATGGATCAGGACCCTCTGGTCTTTGTCCCCCATGTCCTCTGCCTGCCTTTTGTCTGTGGGTAAAACTGAGCCAAAGAGTAAAGTTAATCAGAGAAGTGAGAACGTGCAGAAACAAAGGAAAACTGTCAAAGAAGACCGAAGAATAATCATGGAGCCATTAAGCGCAGTCAAGGACCTTTCGTTCCTCCTCCAGGACTATAGGTAATACCCTGAGCCATCTGCTGTGAGCTGTCTTCTAGGTACTGAAACCCCTGCCAGGTAGCGGTTATAAGGTGCTTGTTTAGTCACCAAGTCGTGTCCGACTCTTGCGACCCCATGGGCCGTAGCCTGCCAGGCTCCTTGGTCCGTGGGATTCTCCAAGCAAGAACACTAGAGTGGGTTGCAGTTTCCTTCTCCAAGCAATTTCCTTCTACCTGGTGGAGAAGTTAATTGCCTGATGACCAGGCCATAGCCATGACATACGCTGCCACAGTTCCAAGAATTGGCCTCAGGGAAGTGGGAATAAACTGACCCTAGAACTGAGGACCAACTATCCTTAAAACAATGAAGCTGAAGTTTGTCAGACCACCAATAGGCAATTTCAAAATGCCTATCAGGGCTGGCTGTGCTGTTTCTGCATGTGGCCCCCTCCTCTGTCTATAAAAGCTCTCGCCCCTGATTGTCAGGGGGCAGGATATACCTTTAGAAAGACATCTGCCCCCCCGAACCCCTCCTAGTTGCTAGCATCCAAAATAAACTTTCCTTTCCAACTTGCCTTACCTCTTTATTGGCTTTTTTGGAGCAGCGAGCAGCCGGACCCCACATCTGGTTACTTACAATACCTTGCTCTCTGACTTCCAGCTTCTAGAACTGTGAGAAAACAAAATTCTGTTGTTTAAGCCAGCCACCCTGCGGTGCTTTGTTATGGCAGCCCGAGCACATTAACACAGGTGTTAGGAGAGCCCAGACATAACAACGGATGCACAGGCAGGCTTCCTGGAGGAGGTGAGCGGCCTCTGTCATGACCTTGTTTCTTCTGCTTGGCCCCTTCCTCTCCCCACGATGTCCACATGCTCCATGTTAGCAGGAGAGACTGTTCTGAGGGGCTGTCCTGGTCCCCAGGCTGCTGCCTGTAGCCAGACCTTCCCTGACTCCCTGAGCCACATGGCTTCCCGTCTTGCTGTCTCAGTTTCCACCTCCATAAAATGGGAATAATGTCCTTTGACGCCTCCCTCCTCCATAGTCAACTGCTTACAACTAGGAATTAATTGGCTAAATAGTCACTATACACTGTTCATGTGGTTCTCAAGGCAAGAATGCTGCAGTGGTTTGCCATTCCCTTCTCCAGTGGAGCACGATTTGTCGGAACTCTCCACCATGACCCGTCAATCTTGGGTGTCTCTACACGGCATGGCTCATAGTTTCACTGAGTTAGACAAGGCTGTGGTCCATGTGGTCAATTTGATTAGTTTTCTGTGATTGTGGTTTTCATTCTGAAATGGCAACCCACTCCATTCTTGCCTGGAAAATCCCGTAGACAGAGGACCCTGGTGGGCTACAGTCCATGATGTCACAAAGAGCTGGACATGACTGAGCGACTTCTTTCTTTCTTTCTACCCTCCAAGGGATAAGGATAAGAGGCTATGGGAGCTTCCTGATGGGTGAGACTGACTGAGGGGAGAACTGGGTCTTGTTCTGATGGGCCGGGCCATGCTCAGCAAATCTTTAATCTGCTTTTCTGTTGATGGGCGGGGCTGTGTTCCCTCCCTGTTATTTGACCTGAGGCCAAACTATGGTGGAGATAATGAAGATAATGGCGAACTCCTTCAAAAGGTCCCGGGCATGCACCGCCGCACACAGTGCCCCCGACCCTGTAGCAGGCCGCCGTCACCTACGCCTCTGCTGGAGACTCCGTGACACTCACGGGCAAGTCAGTCTCTTGTGGGGTTGCCGTTCCTTTCTCCTGGGTCGTGGAGCAAACAAGGTTTTGTTTGTGCCCTCCAAGAGTCTGTTTCCCAGTCCTGTGTAAGTTCTGGGGGCTCTATGGCGGGGTTAATGGCGAACTCCTCCAAGAGGGCTTATGTCATACCCAGCTCTGCTGCACCCAGAGCCCCTGCCCCTGCAACCGGCCACTGCTGACCCAAACCTCCACTGGAGACACTCAAGCACTCAAAATCAGGTCTGGCTCAGTCGCTGTGGGGTCTCTTGGTGCGTGCAAGGTACTGTTTGAGCCCTCTGAGGGTACCTGGCGGGTATGGGGTTTGATCCTGACCCTCCCACCATCTTGTTGGGGTTTCTCCTTTGCCCTTGGGCGTGGGGTGTCTTTTTTTTGGTGGGATCCAACATTCTTTTGTTGATGGTTGTTCAGCAGCTTGTCATAATTTTGGAGTTTTCGCAAGAGAAGATGAGCACACATCCTTCTACTCCGCCAACTTGATCAAGAAGAGACGGAGCCCAAGCAAAAACAACACCCAATTGTGCATGTGAGTGGTGATGGAAGTAACGTCCGATGCTGTAAAGAACAATATTTCATAGGAACTTGGGATGCTCAGTCCATGAATCAGAGTAATTGGAGGTGGTCAAACAGGAGATGGCAAGAGTAAACATTGACATTTTAGGAATCAGTGAACTAATGAACTGGAATTGCGAATTTAACTCGGATTACCATTGTATCTACTGCTGGGGAAGAATCCCTCAGAAGAAATGGAGTAGCCATCACAGTCAATAAAAGAGTCTGAAATGCAGTACTTGGGTGCAATCTCAAAAACAACACAATGATCTCTGTTCGTTTACAAGGCAAACCATTCAATATCATGGTAATCCCAGTCTATGCCCCAACCAGTAATGCTGAAAAAGCTGAAATTGAATGGTTCTATGAAGACCAACAGAGCCTTCTAGAACTAACACCCAAAAAAGATGTCCTTTTCATTATAGGAGACTGGAATGCCCAAGTAGGAAGTCAAGAGATACCTGGAGTAACAGGCAAATTTGGCCTTGGAGTACAAAGTGAAGCAGGTCAAAGGCTAACAGAGTTTTGCCAAGAGAATGTACTGTTCATAGCAAACACCCTCTTCCTGCAACGCAAGAGAAGAGTCTACACATGGACATCACCAGATGATCAATACTGAAATCAGATTGATTATATTCTTTGTAGCTGAAGAGAAGAAGAAGTTCTATAGGAGAAGTTCTATACAGTCAACAAAAATAAGACTGGGAGCTGACTGTAGCCCACATCATGAACTCCTTATTGCTAGATTCAGACGTAAATTGAAGAAAGTACGGAAAACCACTAGACCATTCAGGTATGACCTAAATCAGATCCCTTACGATTATACAGTGGGGTGAGAAATAGATTCAAAGGATTATATCTAATAGACAGAGTGACTGAAGAACTATGGACAGAGTTTTCTGACATTGTGCAAAGAATAGCAAAGAGAAAAAGAAAGCCATCCTCACTGATCAGTTCACAGAAATAGAGGAAAACAATAGAATGGAAAAAACTAGAAATCTCTTCAAGAAAATTAAAGATACCAAGGGAGCTTTTCATGTAAAGATGGACACAATAAAAGACAGAAATTGTATAGACCTAACAGAAGCCGAAGATATTAAGAAGAGGTGGCAAGAATACACAGAAGAACTGCACAAAAAAGATCTTCACAACCCAGATAATCACGATAGTGTGATCACTCACCTAGAACCAGACATCCTGGAATGTGAAATCAAGTGGGCCTGGGGAAGCGTCACTATGAACAAAGCTAGTGGAGGTGATGGAATTCCAGTTGAGCTATTTCAAATCCTAAAAGATGATGCTGTGAAAGGGCTGCACTCAATATGCCAGCAAATTTGGAAAACTCAGCAGTGGCCACAAGACTGGAAAAGGTCAGTTTTCAATCCAACCCCAAAGAAAGGCAATGCCAAAGAATGTTTAACTACCACAAATTGCACTCATCTCACACACTAGCAAAGTAGTACTCAAAATTCTCCAAGCCAGGCTTCAACAGTATGTGAACCATGAACTTCCAGATGTTCAAGTTGGATTTAGAAAAGGCAGAGAATCCAGAGATCAAATTGCCAACATTCACTGGATCATTGAAAAAGCAAGGGAATTCCAGAAAAAACATCTACTTCTGCTTTACTGAATATGTCAAAGCCTTTGACTATGTGGATCACAACAAACTGTGGAAATTCTTAAAGAGATGGGAATACCAGACCGCCTTACCTACCTCCTGAGAAATCTGTATGCAGGTCAGGAAGCAACAGTTAGAATTGCACATGGAACAATGGACTGGTTCCAAATTAGGAAAGGAGTACGTCAAGGCTGTATATTGTCACCCTGCTCACTTAACTTCTATACAGAGTACATCATGAGAAATGCTGGGCTGGAAGAAGCACAGACTGGAATAAAGATTTTTGGGAGAAATAACAATAATCTCAGATATGCAGATGACACCACCTTTATGCCAGAAAGTGAAGAGGAACTAAAGAGCCTCTTAATGAAAGTGAAAGAGGAGAGTGAAAAAGTTGGCTTAAAGCTCAACATTCAGAAAACTAAGATCATGACATCTAGTCCCATCACTTCATGGAAAATAGATGAGGAAACAATGGAAACCATGACAAACATTTTCTTGGGCTCCAAAATCACTGCAGATGGTAACTGCAGCCATGAAATTAAAAGACGCTTACTCCTTGGAAGAAAAGTTACGACCAAACTGGACAGTATATTAAAAAGCCTAAACAGTAGTTTGCCAACAAAACATGGTTTGCAGAGCTATGTCTTTTGACTAGCTAGTCAAAGTTATGGTTTTTCCAGTAGTCATGTATGGATGTGAGAGTTGTTCTATACAGAAAACTGAGCACTGAAGAACTGATGCTTTTGAACTGTGGTATTGGAGAAGACTATTGAGAGTCCCTTGGACTGCAAGGAGATCCAACCCATCCATCCGAAAGGAAATCAGTCCTGAATATTCACTGGGAGGACTGATGCTGAAGCTGAAACTCCAATATTTGGCCACCTGATGCAAAGAACTGACTCATTGGAAAAGAACCTGATGCTGAGAAAGATTGAATGTGGGAAGAGAGGGGATGACGGAGGATGAGATAGTTGGATGGCGTCACCCAGTCAATGGACATGAGTTTGAGGAAGCTTCGGGATTTGGTGATGGACAGGGAGGCCTGGCGTACTGCAGTGCATGGGGTCACAGAGAGTTGGCCACTGCTGGGTGACTGGACTGAACTGCACAGCTTTTGGGATCTTAGTTCCCCAAACACGGATTGAACCTGGGCCCTTGGCAGTGAAACTGCAGGCTTCTAGCCACTGGACTGCCAATAAAGTCCTTGGAATCTGAACCCGGCACCCATAGTTCAGAGCCTCTGCTATGCTCTCCGGCATGAGCCTCTGAGCTTCACGTGGAAGGAAAACCACTCGGTCAGCTCTTTCACAGATGTGTGTCACAGACCGGAGGCTGTGGGTGGCTCCAGGTGCCCCGGCCACGTAGCTGGAATCACGGCTAAGCATATATGAATGACAGGTTGGGACTTCTTGTAAGAATACATTCACCATCTATCCATCCATCCATCTGAAGGCAGTTTCCCTAACAGCCAAGCCTGAGACGAGGGTTCTTGGGCAAGGGAATGATTTATTGAGGAAGTGCCCTTAGGGAGAAACCTACAGGAGAAAGAGGAAAACAGGTAGGCCAGGGCACCAATCAAGACATCTAGCCTGAACCCAGGAGGAGCTCTGGGGCACACAGGGTACAACCCAGATGGCCTTGCATCAGGCGGGGAGAGGGCGGTTATGCCCTCCACGGTAGCGTTCTCCCAACTCACTGGTTAGAGGGGGGCAAGGAGGGGTGGGTGATGGGCAGAGCAGCGCCCAGCAGCCTGGGGAAATCCTCAAGTGAAGGAGGCCGAAGTGCACCTTGGCAGTCGACCCCTGGGTTGGGGACCTGGGCCAGGAGGGGATCCGGGTGGGACCTGAACTCCACCTGCCCCCACCTCTGTCTCTCCTCTGGGGTCTCCTTTGATTCTAAAGCATTGACTGTGCCCCTAGCACCTGGGGGAGCAGAGGAAGCGGAGATGCGACAGACACGGACTCCACCCTCCCAGAGCTCCAGTCTGCACAGAGCGGGCCAGATCCGCATACCACGCGGATGGGAGCTCGGCAAGGTGAAGACCCATGAAGTGCCGCGGGAGCTTGAGGGTGGCAGTGAGCCCTTGGAACTGGAGAGGAAGCGGCCCTTGGACCCCGAGGAGCCTAGGGTGGGCTTAGCTCCCTGGGAGACAGCAGGCCAGCGGGGCGTCGCTGCAGAAGTCCAGGCTGAGCAAATGCCTGGCAGCCAGAGAGGAAAGAGTGCCCGGAAGTCCCCTGGCCTGGAGCCCAGGCAGCTGGCGGCTTGGTCTAGTCCTTCGCTCGAAAAGTATTTCCTGAGCCCCTTCTGGGCTCCGGGCACCAGGGCTGCAGTGAGTCCAAGGCAGGCATGAGGCAAGTCTGCGAGGCTCCCCAAGGCTCCGAGGGAGAGGGACACAGTGCCAGGCAGAAACGGGACTCAGGCTCCCCGCCTGCTGCCGCCCGCCCCGTCCTTGATGGTGCAGGGCCTTGGGGTTGTGGGTTTTTTTTCATTTATTTATTTTTAATTGGAGGATAATTGCCTTATAACATTGTGTTGGTTTCTGCCTCATGTCAGCCTGAAGCAACCATAGGTACATGTGTGACCTGGGACGGCTGGAGGGGTGGGCTGGAGCGGGAGGCAGGACTCGGGGCCTTGGGGTTTGAAGAAGCGGCGTCCCATGGACAGAAAGATCCGCATCGCCCTCTACAGAGGCCACTCTGGCAGCTGCTGGGATGGTGTTTTAGGGGCAGGGGGAGCCTGGAGGCGCCTGGTGAGTGGTCGTGAAGGGAGAACCTGCCCCGCCCCGCCCCCGACCCTGCCCCATGCCCACCGCTTTGGCCCAAACACTCTCCTGGCTGCTGCCGGGCCGTGGTTTTTCCTGAGATCTCGATCTCCCCTCAGAGGAGACAGCTGGGGAGATTCAGAAGGTCCAAGAGGCAAGTGGGAGCTAGGGGCGGGGCTAAGCCCCTTCCTCTTCCCAGGAGTGCTTTAAAGGCGCCAGACGGGGGTCGGGGGTGTGGCCGGTGGTCCTGGGGTCTTCCCAGAGCTCAAGATGCGGAGGGACAGGCTAGAGGCTGGGGCACTCGGGGATCTCGCCCTCGCAGCTGGACAGATAACGCAGGTCACTCTTGTAGGTGTTCAGGTTCCGCTGCAGGCAGTAGGCCAATGTCTTGTCACAGGCACACAGCTGCTGCTCACACCAGCTCCCCTTGGTGGCTGTGAGGGGGTGGAGGAGGGCACTTAAGCGGTCTGCCCCTTCCCGTGGCGGGGTGAGTGTGGCCCCTGGATGGGAGCTTTGAAAGCAGCGCAGCCCTTGACCAGCCTTTGGTGCCCTTCCCAGCTCCTTGGACTCTGGCTCTGTGACCTTGGGCATGGGGCATGACCTCCCTGGGTGCCATTGCTCCTTCGTTCATTCATCCGTTCAGTAAACAGCTGAGCACCTATCCCTCGGCAGTCCCAGGAGGGAGGGGAGAGCAGAATGGACATGCGAGTTCCCACTCCCCTGGGGTGGGGGGCAGATGTCGGAGAGGTGTGTGGTCGTTGTTGTTCATTTGCTCAGTCGTGTCCGACTCTTTGTGACCCACGGAGGGCAGCGTGCCAGGCTTCCCTGCCCTTCACAGCAGTAGGTGCAACTGTGCTCACCGGGAGGAAGGAGCAATGCGGGGGCCCTGAGCGGGTAACCCATGGGACTGACTGAGTGTCAAAAGCCATCTGAGCTGAGATCAGAAGACTGAGCGGTTGCTGCTACTCTGGAAAGCCAGGGTGGAGGAGAGGGACTGTTCCTGGCAGAAGGAACCGCATGTGCAAAGACTCTGAGGAAAGACGGGCCACGGTGCTTCAGTTTCACCATCTGTCAAATGGGGATAGGAGAGCTGAACCTGTGCATAGCATGGGGAACTCTGCTCAGTATTTTGTAATAATCTATAAGGGAGAAGAATCTGAAAAAGAATATGTATACACATATATTCAGATTAAAATAAACAGGCAAAGCCTTTGGCACATAGCAAGCGGTCAATAAATGCTGGCCATTACAGCTGTTGTTGCTAAGTTCTCAGTTATCAGGGACAGCTGGTGAGCGCATGCAGCTTCCAGCCCCGGGACTTGCTGCCTGTCTCCGTGAATGGACCCTGGGACTTGGTGACCTGGGTTTCAGCCCAGGCTTTCTCATGTGTATCTGTGTGACCCTGAGAAAACAGTTCACTCTGGTTTCCGTTTTCTTGTCAGTAAAATGGAGATCAGGGCTTCCCAGGTGGCTCAGAATTCGCCCGCCAAGCAGGAGACGTGGGTGGAAGTCCTGGGTCAGGAAAATCCCCGAGCAAGGAAATGGCAACACACTCCAGCATTTTTGCCTGGGAATTCCCAGGCACCAAAGGCTGGACAGAGGAGCCGGGCGGGTCACAGTTCATGGGTTTGCAAAGAGTAAGATGTGACTTAATGACCAACAACAACAACAGGAAAAAGATCCAGAGGAGCGCTGCCTCCTATTGGGCTGCTCTAAGAACCCATGATGAAGAAAAAATGAGCAGTAACCTTGGTAGCGTGAATAATTCATCAAGCATGCCTCTGCAGGGCATGTTATGTCTCCTCTTACTTTAGTTTTTGAGTTAACTTTATGGAGCAGAATACTGTTCTCATCCTGAGTTTCCAGAGGAGGAGCTGAGGGTCAGAGAAGGTAAGCAAAGTATTCAAGGTCACACAGTGGTCAGCGGCAAGCCTGGGATCTAAGCTGAGGTCTGGGATCTAGTGAGGTCTGGCAGCCTTCCAGATCCTAAGGGGTCAAAGTCTCTATGGACCTCTCAGTACTCCTACCCCTATTGCTGCCTCTCCTTCCCAGCCCAGATATTACCGCTGGACATATGAGAACAGCAGGGAGGCTGAGCAGCCTGGGCTTTGTCACACAGCACGTGAAAGCCATGCGTGCGACAACCCCTTTATCAGGCTCCAACTCCAGCCCTGAGGCCCCGGCACTCACAGCAGTGGACTTGCCCCCGGAAAAAGGTGTAGTGGTAGTGCTTGAAGCTGATGTCACAGTTCTCGGACCTCAGGTGACGGTAGCAGCAGTCGTGTTCGTGGCAGCACCTGGCAGGAGAGGACAGTAGGCGGGTGAGTCCTTGGCAGACTCGAGTCTCAGGTTGCCCCTGCCCCAGAGCAGAAACTGCGTGTCCACCTCGGAAGTAGAGCTTCTGCAGTGCTTCCTGTGGACCAGGTGGCGGTGTACTCTCTAAGTCGTGTCTGACTCTTGCGACCCCATGGACTGTAGCCCGCCAGTCTCCTCTGTCCATGGGATTCTCCAAGCAAGAATACTGGGATGGGTTGCCACTTCCTTCTCCAGGGGATCTTCCTGACCCTGAAATCGAACCCGGGTCTCCTGCATTGCAGGCAGATTCTTGGTAAAGAATCTGAGCTACGAGGGAAGATTCCCTCCTGTGTACCAGGCACCTGCTTTATCGAGGAATTCTCTCTGAAACATTTTGGCCGCTCTAGGATAGAGGTACTAGTATTATCCCCATTTCACAAAGGAGGAAACTGAGGCTCTGGGAGGTCAGGCCACCTGCCCAGGATCATACAGCCTGTATGTGGTGTGTGACAGTGCTGACCTCAGGCCTGGCTGGCTCTCATCCCTCCTCTGGCAGATCCCTGGGCTGCTGTGAAAGCCAAGTGAGATCATGGCAAAAAGAAGTGGGACTTTTTAAAAAACAATGTTCAATGGCAATGGGAAGAGTTTGTGGCTATTCTAACTAGTTTGGGGTTGAGAGTGCAAGGCACCCTTCAGAAACTCTGGGGAACCCCCTAGAATGGCTGGGGCTGGATTGGAGCTCAGCGGAATTCCTAGCAGGGAAAAACATTAGACTATTCAGGTAAGACCTAAACCAAATCCCTTATGATTATACAGTGGAGGTGATTTAATATATTCAAGGGATTAGATCTGCTAGACAGAGTGCCTTGAAGAACAACCATGGACTGAGGTTCGGAACATTGTACAGGAGATGGTAACCAAGATCATCGCAAAGAAAAAAATGTGTAAGAAAGTAACATAGCTGTCTCAGGATACCTTACAAATAGCTGAGAAAGAGGAGAAGCGAAAGGCAAAAGAGAAAGGGAAAGATAAATCCAAGTCAATGCAGAGTTCCAGAGAAGAACAAGGAGAGATAAGAAAGGCTTCTTAGGTGAACAATGCAAAGTAGTAAAGGAAAACAATAGAATGGGCAAGACTAGAGATCTCATCAACAAAATTGGAGATACCAGGGGAACATTTCATGCAAAGATGGGCTGAATAAAGGACAGAAATGATATGGACCTGACAGAAGTGGAAGAGATTAAGAAGAGGTGGCAAGAATACACAGAACAACTGTACGAAAAAGGTCTTAATGACCTGGATAACCACGATAGTGTGATCACTCACCTACAGCCAGACATCCTGTTGTGTGAAGTCAAGTAGGCCTTAGAAAGCTTGACTAGGAACAAAGCGATTGGAAGTGATGGAATTCCAGTTAGCTCTTTCAAATCCTAAAGGATGATGCTGTAAAAGTGCTACGCTCAAAAAACCAGGGAAATTTGGAAAACAGCAGTGGCCACAGGACTGAAAAAGTCAGGTTTCAATCTCATCCCAAAGAAATGCAATGCCATAGAATGTTCAAACTACCGCACAATTGTGTTCATTTCACATGCTAGCAAAGTAATGCTCAACATCCTTCAGGCTAGGCTTCAACAGCCCCTGGTACCAAATGAATAAATGGATGGAGAGGAAAGAGGAGAGGAAAGAGGAGGGTCCCTGGTTAGAGGCAGAGCCCGATTGGGAGGAATTACCAGTCTGTGGCATCTCTGGGTGGGCCTCGGCCACCAATTCCGCAGTAACAGCCATAGGACAAATAGAAGAAGATGGGGGTCTTCCCCGTCACTTGTCTGACCATCTTGTTCAGGTCCAGTATGTCGCCCTCCGCTGGAACCACACCTGCCAAGGGGCCCAGCCACAAGGAGAGAACGTGAATCTCAGGGGAGTCCAGTGGGCTGCAGGCCTGGCACCTCTGCTCTGCCTGGGCCAAACCAATGACCTTGGATAATAAATAGCAATAAACACTAAGGCTATTGAAAATACAATGACAATTGCTAAGTGATTACTAGGGATTTTTTCATGTAGTGATCTATTGAGTCCTTGCATCCTGTGAGATACTCTTTTTTTTAAATTTTTTATTTTGGTTTATTCTCGATGAAGAGAAAAGTTGCCAAGATCATATAAAGAGATCTCATACACCTCCCCATTCAGTTTCCTCTCATCATGATATATGTATGAAAATAAGGAAGCAATACTGGAACCGTAAATCCTGGTTATAATCCCCATGTTAGGGACGAACGCACGGAGGTTCAGTAACTTGTTCAGGTCACAGTAGCTGGTAGACAGAGGGCAGGATTGAAACCCAGGGCCGTCGGGACCCGCTCTCCATCTCGGTGTTCACACTGTGCAGGAGGAAGACGCTCCCCCACCACCCCCACTCCCACCGCAGCCCATAGAGAACCCTCACAGTATGCACGGGGCTTCCCTGGGTGCTCCGTGGCAAAGAGTCCGCCTGCCAGTGCAGGAGACACGGGTTCAATCCCTGGTCCAGGATGACCCCGCGTGCCGAGGGCACCTAAGCCCGTGCACCGCAACTATCGTGTCTGTGCTCTAGAGCCTGGGGGCCGCAACTACTGAGCCCACGCCCCCTAGAGCCTTCCTTCCACAACAAGAGAAGCCAGAATTCCACACACTGCTACTAGAGAAAAACCTCACCCAGCAACGGGGACCCACCAGAGCCAAAAATAAAATACAATAAAGACAATCATTAAAAACAAAAGGTCTCTTTTAAAAAAACATGCGTTACTCTTTGGGAAGCACTGTGATTTAGAAATCAATATTTTTCATGAATATTTTGCACTTCAGTCATAATATCTGCTGGTTAGAATTGATCATAAGGGGAATTCATTTTATTGGGAGAGAGGAATGCATTACATTGAGTTAGGAGAAATAAAATACATGAAGCCAATGGATTCAGGGAAGACTTTGGGGGAAACAGACAAGATGCAGAGGGGACTGGAATGTACCTGTGTGCAGCCTCGGGAGCTGACCCAAGAGCGCAGATGGAGTCCAAGTCTCGGAGGGTCTGGGTCTGGGCTGGGGAGGCCCTTTGGGGGACCCTAGTTTTGGATGCTCACCCCCTACCCTCAACTAAATGGTGTCATAGTGAAAGCTCTACACTCAAATAAAGTGAGTAATAATCAGGGGAGAGCCCTACTGGGCAATGTTGGGGCTGGGATGAACTCACGCCATGGGCCGGGGATGCCATCTGAGCAGGGAGCTTGCCTGGGGAAGAAAGTGACATTACTCGGTGGTGTCCGACTCTTTGAGACCCCACGGACTGTAGCCCGCCAGGCTCCTCTGTCCATGGGATTCTCCAGGCAAGAATACTGGAGTGGATAGCCATCCTGTTCTCCAGGGCATCTTCCCGACCCAGGGATCGAATCTGGGTCCATCTCACGCAGATGCGTTACTGCCTGAGCCCCCAGCGCTGCAGCTAGACGGTGACTGGCAGCGGCTGGGACCTGCAGGCAGGTCGTGTCCCCAGAGTGTGGAATCCACATCGCCGCTCTAGTTTGCCACGGCGGCTCTAGCTCTACAGATGTTAAAGAGAAACCTTCCTAATTCTGACTGTGCTGAGGAATGACCCCAGGCACCCTGGAATCCCAGATTTGGTGATGAGGCCCCAGAAACAGCCCACGGCCAAGAGAGTTAATGTCCACCCAATAGGCCAGCCAGGGATCCGAATGCGGAATCTCACCTTTTGCTGCACTTCCATCCCCTTGTGCACCCCAAGTTCAGGCCTTTCTATTTCAGCTTAGAAGTAGCCACACAAATTCACACCTGAATTCTGCAGTCATTCCTCACCAAGCAAGTTCAGCTTGGATTCAGGGTGATTTCGGTGGTCTTATTTCTTACAGTTTTACAGTGAGGTCAACCCAGCCCTGGGGAATGGAGGAGCTCAACTTGTGGTCAAGCAGGCTTCGGGACACTGACTCGGGTTAACAGTGATTCCTGCCTTGGCTGCTTTTTCCATCCTCAGCTGTCGCTGAGAGGGCTGGAGCCCCTTCTCCCAAGGGTTAGGGACAGTGGCTGGGCAGTGCCGCTCACCACTAACTCATGCATGCACTCTGTGTTAACTTAGGGCTCGCTGTTACACTTGCTGTGCATTTTGTATATATTTTCTCATTAGAGTCCTTCTAACAACCCAGTGAAGAGGATGTTATTGTGACCACTTTACAGATGAGGATATAGAGGGTAGGGGGACATGGCCAAGGTCATACCACCGAAAGTTGATGGGCCAGCATCTGAATGCAGGTTCATCTGTGTATGTCATCTCTACACCGTACTGCCTCTTTGCATCTGAGAGATGAATTTCTGCAGTTTGACTGCAGTTTTTCTAATGGTTTTCTCTGTAACCCTGGTGATGTGTTCCTCTCGGGAATTTGGGAGCCCCCAAAAATAACATAAAGCACATTAAAAAATGAAATCCAAATCCTTTCCCATATCACATATTCTGAGATGGATCAACAAGTAAAAACTCCAGTTTGCTAGCAACCGGATTTGCAACATCTGATCTGTTAAAGATCAGGTGGAAACTTCACCATTTCCCAATGGACAACAGAACCCCCAGGGTCAAGGGAGCTGAAAGGGTTCTAAAAATCTGGTGGTTTATCGCTAAGTCGTGTTCAGTTCTTTTGATCCCATGGACTCCTGCTAGGCTGCTAGGCTCCGTTGTCCATGGGATCTCTCAGGCAAGGATACTGGAGTTGATTGCCATTTTCTTCTCCAGGGGATCTTGCCAACCCAGGGACCGAACCTGGGTCTCTTGCATTGCAGGCAGATGCTTTACTGACTGAGCCACGGGAAAGCCCCCTAAAATGTGGAGAGGTGTGCATATGTAAGAGATTACTATTATCTGGTCAGAGGGACCCAGGAGAGCAGATCCATTTCTGTAGTTTGTGTCCAAAGTACCACCGACGTCAGTTCAGCTGGACCCCAGATTCTGAACTTCTAGCTTCTTGTCCATTCCTGCCACACTGCTTGGCCGCCGATAACTCTCTGACAAAGCCACTGTTCCAGGGTATTGAGCCTCTGATGACTCCTTGCAGGGGCCGAGCAGTGGGGACTGGAGACCACGGCAGTGAGACCAGCCCAGCAGCTCCGATAGGAAAGAGACACAGGGCATCCCGGCTTCCCTCCCTGCCTTCCCGGCTGTGGGTGCTGCCCCCACTTACCAGCAAAGACCACCAGTGTGCAGAGGAGGGAAAGGTCCATGATCCCAGCACAGAGCAGTGGAGCCGGCTGCTGGAAGTCCCCTCTCGGCCAGCAGCCCCTTATATCAGATGACCCCTGCCCGCCGAACTCGCTCCCACCCCTCCCAGCTCAGCTCTGGCGGAGGTGACCATGCTATTTGTGTTTCCTCTTTTCTGGCAAAGTGGACTTTTATTATTCCTGTTTTTTATTGTCTTTAAAAAATGTTTTTGATTGCATGTTTGGCATAGAAGATTTGGAAAACATGAACAATTAGAAGAAATTTAAAATCATTTGTGAATCCATTCATCACCATTAATTTTTTCAATGAAATTGACAATAACATTGTGTAAATTTAAGAATACAATATATTGATTCGATACATTTATATATCATAACCTGAGTGCTAGTGCCACAATAATTAGCATTTCTATCACGTCACATAATTACAATTTCTTTTTGTGGCTGGAATCATTAAGATCTAGTCTCTAGGCAAGTTTGGTGATTACAACACAACATTGCTGTCTATATTCACTCTACTGGCTCTAGGACTCATTTACTACTTGTTGCAAGTTCGTACACATACACAAAATTTGTCCTAGGCCTCCCCATCCCCTACTTCCTGGTAACCACCATTTTACTCTATATTTTAACATGTTTGCACACACACACTCACACACACACACATACATAAAATGGCATCTTTTTATGGACTTATCCATTGATGGGCACTCAAGTTGCTTTGATCATTAAGATCTTGGTGTCAATGTTTTCCTGGTTCTATTACTATACATATACATACATGTATATGTATATGTGTGTGTGTATATATATATATATATATATCTTTCCACATGTCTCCCTGACCAGATTAGGTAAATGCTACAGGTAAAACATTGTAGTCTGTCTCTTCATTTACTAAAATAACTTGAACATATTTCTATGTTGTTAAATCATCTTCTGCAGAAATATTGTGAAAGGTAGTGTTGTATGCCATTCATTTACAGAACCCCCTATTGTTGGGCATATGGGTTATTTCCAAAATTGTACTATTCTAGACCACTCAGCAGGACAGTGAAAGAAATCTTTGAGATGATATCTCGTCCCTGCCCAGAATTGTTTCTTTAGGGTCTACTCCTTCAGTGGGCTTGCTGAGTCAAAGCACACACACAATTTGAAGGCAATTGATATGTGTTGACAACGTACCCTGCCGAAGGTTTGCCCCAGTTTAAAATGGGACTCCTAATGAGGCAAATGATGTGGACCCAGCCCAACTAGGGTGGAGGTGCTGATCACAGACATGTTTGGAATTACAAATGGATAGTCTGCTACAAATGCTGTACCAGGAACCTTCTAAGGTTTGCTGGAGAGGCCATGAGAGCAGAAATTGGGTTTCTTCTGTGCCTGTCAGAGGGCTATCCAAAACCATAGAGCACAGGCTGACCTCTTTGCTGCCAGCTAACTGGTCTACCCCAAAAAAATCAAGTCACTGCTGGGCGGTCTCCCTCTCCCTCTTCCCTGTCTCTTTAAAATCGAATTTTCCTTTATCCCTAGACTCAGTCATTAGCTGATCATCTCATACATGAAAAAGCAATCTGCATGCAAAATGCTAAGCAGCAAATACATGCAATCTTGCTGGCATATTCTCTGGCATTCCTCCTCCATGTGTTCTCTGTAGTCATTCCTTTATGCTCTTACCAATGTGCGACCTTCCTGTGAACTCTCTAGATCTGTGGTTACCCTTCTGAGCCCCAGCTTCCCCCGAGTTGGTATCAGTTGGGCAGAAGCAAAAGGAGCCAGGACTTCTGCTGATTCCAGAAGTCTTTGCCCTAGTGGGAGAGAAGACTTGATAGATGTTGCAAAACGTCTTCAAAATCTGCTGTCCCAGACATCCCCAGAGGTCCCAGGGCACAGTTCAAAGGGCCCACATTCAAACTCTAGCTTCTTCTCCTACCAGCTTGGGACCCTGGGCAAATCACTTGACCTCAAGAGCCTTGCTTTCTTTATTTGCAGAACATGAACAATGTGGAGACAACTGTCCCTCTCTCCTCTGATGGCCGTGGGGTTTAGAGACCACATACACACAACACACTGCACACAACACATGCGCAGAGAGAATGCCGTTATAGTGGCCACAACACAGGTTATGGAGCATCACATGGAGACGAAGAGGCAGGAGGTGGGATCCAAGCCCAGGCTGCCTCCTTGGCGTTCCAGCTGCTTCACTGGGAGAAAGCTGCTCAGCTCCGTGTCTTCCATTTTCTCACGGGTGAAACAGGGTGGTGAGAGTGTTACTGAACCAAGCTTGAGTCTTGTTGCCCAGAAAAGCCAGTCTACGGACCTCAGGTCATGGTGAAGTAAGGGCATCGTTTATTGCAGGGCGCCAGGCAAGCACTCCACACAGCCAATGCTCAGTTCAGTTCAGCTGAGTCGCTCAGTCGTGTCGGACTCTTTCTCAAAAGACCTGAATTCCCATGGTGGCTTTCAGGGAAAGCCTTTAAGGACAGGATGAGGGGCAGGGGTTAGGGGGTGTGTGGTCAGCCTGTGGGCATTCTTCTGATTGGTTGGTGGTAAGAGAATTAAGGGGTCAATAGCGTCAACCTTCCGGTTCTAATCGTCTGGAGTCTCTTTCCTTGTGACACCTTACAGGTAACTTCTTCCACGTGGTGGAGTCTGTGAAATAGTTCATAGGACTGGCTCAGAACAGCCCTGAAGGAGGAACTGAAGGTCCTCGGCTTTGTTGAATGGCTAAACTTTTGTGATTTTTGCCTTGCTTGACCGTTTACTTTTGGCTTTGCATTTTTCTTACTTTTCTGATTAAATGTATTCTTTGGAACTTGGGGAAGACCTAGAGGTTAAAGTTTTTATAGTGAGCGGCAGGTGGAAGAGCCAAGTGGGGGCAGGTCTGTCCTGGGAAAGCACCAGAGGCTCCAGCTTGGTCACCAGAGCTCCCCCTTCACAGGCTTGTGGGCATTAAATGAGGTGATGCGGGGGCAGAGCTCAGTCAGCAGCCAGGAAGCAGCAGATGTGAGCTACGGTCACTCCCACCACCACCGTCTTCATCTGCACCTTCACTGCTTAAAATGAACAGAATAAATAACGAACCTTTTCTGTTACATTGTCTAATCTGCATTCATCCTATCCACTCTATCATCTCAGTGTATTTGTTTCTCTCTAGAAAATTGATCTAGTTTTTTTTTTTTTTTTTTTAATATCCTCTATGTTTCCAATTGGCTTCCCTGGTGGTTCAGACAGTAAAGAGCCTGCCTGCAGTGCAGGAGACCCAGGTTAGATCCATGGGTCAGGAAGATCACGTGGAGATGGAAATGGCAAGCCACTCCAGCATTCTTACCTGGAAAATCCCATGGACAGAGGAGCCTGGCAGGCTACAGTCCGTAGGGTTGCAAAGAGTCAGACACAACTGAGCTACTTCACTTTCTTTTTCTCTGTTTCTAATTGACAGGTTCAAGTTTTCCTCTGTTTTCTTAAACATATAGAATATAGGTGTAAGACTGTCATAATATCTTTATCTACTAATCCTATCATTTTTGTTCCTGGGTTTGTTTCTATAGGTTTTTTTTCATTATGACTTTTAGGTAACCATTGCTCATAGAGGAAACACTCTGGGGACTTCCCTGATGGTCCAGTGGTTAGGACTCTGAGCTTCCTCTGCAGGGGGTGCTGGTTCGATCCCTGTTTGGGGAACTAAGGTCCCCCATGCTATGTGACCAAAGAAAAGAAGAGAGAAGACTATGATAACAATAAATCTTTGTCTATTTTAAAAGGGAAGTTTCTTTAAAACAGATTTCCAGAAGTGAAATTGCCAAATCAGAAGATGGAAAGCTTCCTAGTGTTCTTCCTTTTTCTGAAATTGGTAGAAATTTAGAAACTCCCTAGCTTTTGGCTCCATCAGCAGCATATGATAGATGGAACCGATCATTTCCTGAGACTTTCCAGCAAATTCGTGTCTTCACTTCCTTGGAAACAGTGGGGACTCACTTGGTGATACTGCTCATCCACGATCCATCAAGATCTCCAGGTGCAGGATGAAGGAAGCCAGAGAGGGCTTAGACCCTGAAGTGCAAATTCTATTAAGAATAGTTACCATCAGCGGTGGGCCCAGCGAGCTTAGGAACCCGCCCAGAGTCATGCAGCAGCAGGTGAGTGGCAGAATTTGGGTCAGAATACAGGTCAGCCAGAGCTGCCCCTACCACATGCAGGGCGCTGTTCTAAGTGGTTCACGCAGAGGAAGTGCAGAGAGGCACTGCCCGAATCCCCATGATACAGGTGAGTCACTGTTCCCAGGGGCTAGTTTCTTAGCCAACATAGATGCAGGTGGGAATGAGAAGCGCTGGCAGAGCTTGGGGCCTGCTGCCCCCAACCTCACTGCAGAGACGGTGAACCCCCATCTCCTAAGAGACACCCCCTTTCAGCCAGTGACCAGAGGCCTTCGCTTGACTCAAGTGCTAAGTCGCTCAGTTGTGTCCAACTCCCTGCAACCCTACAGACTGTAACCTGCCAGGTTCTTCTGTCATCCCTTCCCAAAAAGTCCCATTTACTGAAATGGTCCCACTGCCTGGATTCCATCTGTGATGTAACCTGCCAGAGGTGGCTAGATGTAGCTCAGAATTATTATTATTAATGTGGAAAGTCTGCAGCGGAAGAGGAAACTGAAAGAAGCTGGGCTTACCAAGAGATGTTCACACTAAGTGAAGAAAAGCAGAGAAAGTCAAATACTATATGACATCACTTATATGTGGAATCTTTCCCCAAAAAATGGTAGGAATGAATATATTTACAAAATAAAAATGGACTGACAGACTAAGGGGAAAGATGGGGGAGGGAGAAATTAGGAGTTAGGATTAACAACACACTACTGTATGTAGAATAGATAATCAACAAGGACTAACTGTACAGCACAGGGAATTCTACTCAATATTGTGTAAGAACCTTTATTAGAAACAAATCTGAAAGAGAACAGATACATGTATATGTAGAGCTGAATCTTTTTGCTGTACCTCTGAAACTAACATAGCATGATAAATCAACTACACTGCAATACAAAATAGAAATTAAATAAAAAATATAAATAGAAAAATAGGTTAAAAAATATGTATACCTATGTCTGACTCATGTTGAGGTTTCACAGGAAATGACTAAATTCTGTAAGCAATTATCCTTCAATAAAGATATAAATTAAAAAAATAATGGAAGGAGCTGGGCTTCCTTGGGGTCTTCTGCGCTTCATCTCTGAGATACTCTGGCAAGCGAGGAGGAGGAAGAGATTGAAATTCCTTTCTGGGAGAGTAACCTGCTTTTCTGCAACCGTACCAAAGCAGAACTAAAGCAAGTGAATTCAATGATCAGAAACCACTCAAAGGTCTGTCTGCTGCAGAATGGTAGATTGTGTGATCATACCACACCAACAAACCACAGCTATATATAACAACACGGAAAAACCTCACAACATTATGCTGAACCCAGAAGAGTACAGGTTGTAAGAGAGATTTATATGAGCTTCCAGACAGTCAAGCTAATCTGTGCTTTTAGAAGTCAGGACAGTGGCTACCATTGAAGGGCGTGGTGACTGGTGGGGTTACTAAGAGGGTTTCAGGGATGCTACTGATTGTCCTTCTCTTTTGGTATTGGTGATGTTGGTATGTTCATATTCTGAAAATTCTTCCAGCTGTTCAGCTTTCATTTGTATATTCTTGTGTATCATTTATAAATCCATGAATTTGAGTAATAACAACAATAGTGAAGATCATGAGAGTAAAAAGAAGTGGACTTGAACATGATCAGATATCCTTCTGGACGATCACATAATCAATCATTCTAGATAATCCAATATCCTTCTAGATGATCAGATATCTTTCTAGGTGACCCAGTATCCTTCCAGTTGATCAAATACCCTTCTAGGTGGTCCAATGTCCTTGTGTGTGTGTGTGTGTGTATCTGTGTGTGCTAGGTCACTTCAATCATGTCTGACCCTAACAACCCCACAGACTGTAGCCCGCCAAGCTCTTCTGTTCATGGGATTTTCCAGACAAAAATACCAGAGTGGGTTGCCATGCCTTTCAACAGGGGATTCAACACTGAACCAAGGATCAAACCCATGTCTCCTGTGTCTCCTACGTCATCCAATATGTTTCTAGATGTTAAGATATCCTACTAAATTATGAACAGCATCTGAAACTGTGCAGTGAAAACAAATTTCTACTTTGATATCAGGCAAATCTGGCTTCAAATTCTAGCTTGTGTATGCCATTAATTACATTACTTTGTCTCTCTGAACCTCAAGTTTCCCATCTGAAACTGGGGCCGACATGCACTCTTTGAGGCTTGTTGTCATGATTACAAGTAGAAGGGTTGGCACACAGTTGAGAGTAAATGCATGGCACCTGGTGACCCCTCTCCCCAGGAGAAAGGAGTTTAAAGTTCTGAGCTCCCCTTACACCTCAGGCCCAGAGACTCTTGCTTCTAAATGACAGAGTTGGTCATGGAGTAGGGAATTTCCACTTAGACCTCTCAGACAAGTGGCCACAGAATGTGATTTCAGAATCACTCAAAACCCGCCTTCCCAGCAACTTCAACATAGCAATTGCTTGAAGGTTCTTCTTGTTTTCAGACTTGGCCTGAGTCGCTGTGACCTTCCTCAAGGTCACATTACCCTGGGAAGCAGCAGAGCCTGGGTATTCAGAAGGAGGCTTGGAGGTTAGATAGACCAGATGTGGATCCTGACCCCCACTTGTGTTTTCTCGTCTGTTAAATGGGGTGAATGAACATGAGACCACCCAGCTATTGGAGTTTTTAATGAGAATTCTGAGATATGGGGCTTGTACCTAGATAGCATATTTAAAAGCAGAGACATTACTTTGTCAACAAAGGTCCATCTAGTCCAGGCTATGGTTTTTCTAGTAGTCATATGTGGACATGAGTTTTGAACTATAAAGAAAGCTGAGTGCCAAGGAAATGACGCTTTTGGACTGTGGTGTTGGAGAAGACTCTTGAGAGTCCCTTGGACTGCAAGAAGATCCAACCAGTCCACCCTAAAGGAGATCAGTGCTGGGTGTTCATTGGAAGGACTGATGTTGAAGCTGAAACTCCAATACTTTGGCCACCTGATGCAAAGAGCTGACTCATTGGAAAAGACCCTGATGCTGGGAAAGATTGAGAGCAGGAGGAGAAGGGGACGACAGAGGATGAGATAGTTCGATGGCATCACCGACTCAGTGAACATGGGTTTGGGTGGACTCTGGGAGTTGGTGATGGACAGACAGGCCTGGCATGCTGCAGTTAATGGGGTCTCAGAGTCAGACACAACTGAGCGACTGAACTGAAATGAACTGAGCACAGTAAGTGTTCACTAATGGTAGTTGATGTTGCTGTTATTAGTACTACCTTACGGGAGGTAAAGACCACATGTCCAACAGATCCCAGAGGAACCCAGCAATGACTGATTCAGCAGGCATAAAGTTTTATTTGTGCCCTCCAAGAGTCTGTTTCCCAGTCCTGTAAGATCTGGCGGCTCTATGGCGGGGTTAATGGGGACCTCCTCCAAGAGGGCTTATGTCATACCCAGCTCTGCTGTACCCAGAGCCCCTGCCCCTGAAACCGGCCACTGCTGACCCAAACCTCCACCGGAGACACTCAAACACTCAAAACCAGGTCTGGTTCAATCACTGTGGGGTCTCTTGGTGTGTGCAAGGTACTGTTTGAGCCCTCTGAGGGTACCTGGCGGGTATGGGGTTTGATCCTAAATGTAGTTTTTCCCCTCCTACCATCTTGCTAGGGCTTCTCCTTTGCTCTTGGGCGTGGGGTGTCTTTTTTTGGTGGGATCCAACATTCTCTTGTCGATGGTTGTTCAGCAGCAAGTTGTAATTTTGGAGTTCTCGCAAGAGAAGATGAGCACACATCCTTCTACTCCGCCATCTTGATCGAGAAGAGATGGAGCCCAAGCAAAAACAACACCCAGCTGTGGATGTGGATGGTGATGGAAGTAACGTCAGCTTGCTGTAAAGAACAATATTGTGTAGGAACCTGGGATGTTCAATCCATGAGTCAGAGTAAATTGGAGGTGGTCAAACCGGAGATGGCAAGTGTGAACATCAACACTTTAGGAATCAGTGAACTAAAATGGACTGGAATTAGGTAATTTAATTCAGATGACCATTATATCTACTACTGTGGGTAGGAATCCCTTAGAAGAAAGGGAGTAGTCATCATAATCAATAAAAGAGTCTGAAATGCAGTACTTGGGGACAATCTCATAAACGACAGAATGATCTCTGTTCAATATCATGGTAACCCAAATCTATGCCCCAATCAGAAATGCCAAAGAAACTGAAATTGAGTGGTTCTGTGAAGACCTACAGAGCCTTCTAGAACTAACACCCCAAAAAGATGTCCTTTTCATTATAGGGGACTGGAATGCAAATGTAGGAAGTCAAGAGATACCTGGAGTAACAGGCAAATTTGGCCTTGGAGTACAATATGAAGCAGGTCAAAGGCTAACAGAGTTTTGCCAAGGGAATGCACTGTTCATGGCAAACACTCTCTTCCTACAACACAAGAGAAGGCTTTACACATGGACATCACCAGATGGTCAATGCTGAAATCAGGCTGATTATATTCTATATAGCTGAAGAGAAGAAGAAGGAGAAGTTTTATACAGTCAGCAAAAACAAGACTGGGAGTTGACTGTAGCTCACATCATGAACTCCTTATTGCTAGATTCAGATGTAAATTGAAGAAAGTAGGGAAAACCACTAGACCATTCAGGTATGACCTAAATCAAATCCCTTACAGTTATGCAGTGGAAGTGAGAAATAGATTCAAGGGATTATATCTGATAGACACAGTGACTGAAGAATTATGGATGGAGGTTTGTGACATTGTGCAAAGAAGAGTAAGGAGAGATAAGAAAGCCTTCCTCAGCGATCAATTCACAGAAATAGAGGAAAACAATAGAATGGGAAAGACTAGAGATCTTTTCAAGATACCAAGGGAACTTTTCATCTAAAGATGGGCACAATAAAGGACAGAAATTATATAGACCTAACAGAAGCAGAAGATATTAAGAAGGGGTGGCAAGAATACACAGAACTATACAAAAAAAGATCTTCATGCCCAGATAATCACAATGTTGTGATCACTCACCTAGAACCAGACATCCTAGAATGTGAAGTCAAGTGGGCTTTAGGAAGCATCACTATGAACAAAGCTAGTGGAGGCAATGACATTCCAGTTGAGCTATTTCAAATCCTAAAAGATGATGCTGTGAAAGGACTGCACTCAATATGCCAGCAAATTTGGAAAACTCAGCAGTTGCCACTGGACTGGAAAACGTCTGTTTTCAATCCAATCCCAAAGAAAGGCAATGCCAAAGAGTGTTAAAACTTCTGCACAATTGCTCTAATTACACACGCTAGCAAAGTAATGCTCAAAATTCTGCAAGCCAGGCTTCAATAATACGTGAACCATGAGCTTCCAGATGTTCAAGCTGGATTTAGAAAAGGCAGAGGAATCAGTGATCAAATTGCCAACATTCACTGGATCATTGAAAAAGCAAGAGAGTTCCAGAAAAATATCTATTTCTGCTTTATTGACTAAGTCAAAGCTTTTGACTGTGTTCATTTCAGTTCAGTTCAATCAGTCATGTCTGACTCTTTGCAACCCCATGAACCACAGTACGCCAGGCCTCCCTGCCCATATCCAACTCCCGGAGTCCACCCAAACCCATATCCATTGTGTTGGTGATGCCATCCAACCATCTCATCCTCTATCGTCCCCTTCTCCTGCCCTCAATCTTTCCCAACATCAGGGTCTTTTCAAATGAATCAGCTCTCCGAAACAGGTGGCCAAAGTATTGGAGTTTCAGCTTCAACAACAGTCCCTCCAATGAACACCCAGGACTGATGTCCTTTAGGGTGGACTGGTTGGATATCCCTGCAGTCCAAGGTGGATCACAACAAACTGTGGAAAATTCTTCAAGAGATAGGAATACCAGACTGCCTTACCTGCCTCATGAGAAATCTGTATGCAGGTCAAGAAGCAACAGATAAAACTGGACATGAAAGAACAGACTCGTTCCATATCAGGAAAGGAGTATGTCAAAGCTGTGCGTTGTCACTCTGTTTATTTAACTTCTATGCAGATTGCATCATGAGAAATGCCAGGCTGGATGAAGCACAAGCTAGAATCAAGATTGTTGGGAGAAATATCAATAACCTCAGATATGCAGATGACACCACCCTTATGGCAGAAAGTGACGAACTAAAGAGCCTCTTGGTGAAAGTGAAAGAGGAGAGTGAAAAAGTTGGTTTAAAGCTCAACATTCAGAAAACTAAGATCATGGCATCTGGTCCCATCACTTCATGGCAAATAGATGCGGAAACAATGGAAACTGTGACAGACTATTTTTTCAGACTCCAAAATCACTGCAGATGGTGACTGCAGCCATGAAATTAAAAGATACTTACTCCTTGAAAGAAAAGTTATGACCAACCTAGACAGCATATTAAAAAGCAAAGATGTTACTTTGTCAACAAAGTATGGTTGGCAAAGCTATGTTTTTTGACTAGCTAGTCAAAGCTATAGTTTTTCCAGCAGTCATGTATGGATGTGAGAATTGGACTATAAAGAAAGCTGAGCACCGAAAAATTGATGCCTTTGAACTGTGGTGTTGGAGAAGACTCTTGAGGGTCCCTTGGACTGCAAGGAGATCCAACCAGTCCATCCTAAAGGAAATCAGTCCTGAATATTCATCGGAAGGACTGATGCTGAAGCTGATACTCCAATACTTCGGCCAATGATTCAAGGAACTGACTCATTTGAAAAGACCCTGATGCTGGGAAAGACTGAAGTTAGGAGAAGAAGACAACAGAGGATGAGATAGTCAGATGGCATCACCAACACGACGGACATGAGTTTGAGCAAGCTCTGAGAGTTGGTGATGGACAGGAAAGCCTAGCATGCTGCAGTCCATGGGGTCGCAGAGTCAGACATGACTGAGCGACTGAATTGAACTGAACTGAAATAGTCATTATATATGTGTGTATGTATATATTAATAAAACATTTTTGTTTCAAATGTAGAGGGAATACGTGTTTCTTAATTTTTTGTTTCCTTAAAGGCAAGTTTCCTCATGGTCTGTTGCTTTAGTTGTGTCTGACTCTTTGCACCCTGTGGACTGTGGCCCACCAATCTCCTGCCCATGGGATTTTCCTAGCTAGAATACTGGTGTGGGTTGCCATGCCTTCTCCAGGGGATCTTCCTGACCCAGAAAATGAACCCATGTCTTCTATTATGGTGGATTCCTTACTGTGGAGCCACTGGGAAAGCCCCAAAGTCAACTTTCTAAAGTACAATTTACACAAAATTTGGTATGGTCGGTCTTTTTAATTTGGGGCGCTCTAACAGGTTTGTAACATAATTTCATGTAATGTCAGTTTTCACTTTCCTAATGTCTAACGATGCGGAGCATCTTTTCTCTATGCTAGTTTATCAATCTACATCTTCTTTGGTGAAGAGTCTGTTCAAATGCTTCGCTCATTTTTAAAACTTGAGTGATTTGTTTTCTTACTAAGTTTTGAGAGTTCTTAACAAATTCTGGATAAAAGTCCATTATCAGATGTGTGATTTGCAAATATTTTCTTTTGGTCTATGATGTGTTTCTACTATCTTCAGTTCAGTTCAGTTCAGTCGCTCAGTCGTGTACGACTCCTTGCAACTCCATGAATCGCAGCACGCCAGGCCTCCCTGTCCATCACCAACTCCCAGAGTTCACTCAAACTTGTGTCCATCGAGTCGGTGATGCCATCCAGCCATCTCATCCTCTGTCATCCTCTTCTCCTCCTGCCCCCAATCCCTCCCAGCATCAGGGTCTTTTCCAACAATTCAACTCTTCACATGAGGTGGCCAAAGTATTGGAGTTTCATCCTCAGCATCAGTCCTTCCAATGAACACCCAGGACTGATTTCCTTTAGGATGGACTGGTTGGATCTCCTTGCAGTCCAAGGGACTCTCAAGAGTCTTCTCCAACACCACAGTTCAAAAGCATCAATTCTTTGGCACTCAGCTTTCTTTATGGTCCAACACTCACATCCATACATGACTACCGGAAAAACCATACCTTTGACTACACAGACTTTTGTTGGCAAAATAATGTCTCTGCTTTTCAAAATGCTGTCTAGGTTGGCCATAACTTTTCTTCCAAGGAGCAAGCGCCTTTTAATTTCATGGCTGCAGTCACCATCTACAGTGAGTTTGGAGCCCAAGAAAGTAAAGTCTGTCACAGCTTCCATTGTTTCCCCATCTATTTGCCATGAAGTGATGGTGCTGGATGCTATGATCTTAGTTTTCTGAATGTTGAGTCTTTAGCCAGCTTTTTCACCCTCCTCTTTCACTTTCATCAGGAGGCTCTTTAGTTCTTCTTCACTTTCTGCCATAAGGGTTGTGTCATCTGCATACCTGAGGTTATTGATATTTCTCCTGGCAATCTTGATTCCAGCTTGTGCTTCATCAAATCCAGCATTTTGCATAATGTACTTGGCATTAAATTAGCAGAGTGATAATATACAGCCTTTATGTACTCCTTTCCCTATTTGGAACCAGTCTGTTGTTCCATGTCTGGTTCTAACTGTTGCTTCTTGACCTGCATACAGAATTCTCAGGAGGCAGGCCAGATGGTCTAGTATTCCCATCTCTTGAAGAATTGTCCACAGTTTGTTGTGATCCACATAGTCAAAGGTTTTGGTGTAGTCGATAAAACAGAAGTAGATGTTTTTCTGGAACTGTCTTGCTTTTTCAAAGATCCAGCGGATGTTGGCAATTTGATCTCTGGTTCCTCTGCCTTTTCTAAATCCAGCTTGAACATCTGGAAGTTCTCAGTTCTTGAGAACTTTGTTCATATGGCATATGTCAAAAATCCCTTTCTTTTTAAAGCTGAATAATATAATCCATTAAAAAATAACTTTACCAAAGTATAATTTGGATATCATACCATTCCTTCAAGAGTATAATTGTTTTGTATATTCACAGTTGTGCAGCCATCACCACAATCTAATTTTAGGGCATTTTCAACACACTCCAAAGAAGTCACCCCAACAGTTACTCCCCAACCTCCTCTACCCCCCACTCCCTTCCCTAAGCCCTGGTGGTGGTGGTGGCTTAATCACTAAGTCAAGTCCAACACTAAGTCATGTCCCAGGCTCCTCTGTCCATGGGATTTTTCCAGCAGGAATACTGGGGTGGGTTGCCATTTCCTTCTCCAGGGGATTCTTCCCGACCTAGGGATCAAAGCATGTCTCTTCCATTGCAAGCAGTCTCCTGCATTGCAGGAGGATTCTTTACCACTGAGCCACCAGGGAAGCCATCTGTAAGCCACAAGCAATGGCTAATCTACTTTCTGTCTCTATGGAGCTGCTTCTTCTTCAATTTCATGTAAATGAAATCATGTAATATTTGGCCTTTTATGACTGGCTTCTTTCTTTTAACAATGTTGTGATTCATTCATCTTATAGCATGTATCAATATTTTATTCTTTTTAATTGTTGAATAAAACAGTTGTCAAATAAGACATGAATTCAAACAATAGTTGACTAAAACACGAATAATGTTCCATTGAATAGATATTCAACCTTTCATGTATCCATTCATCAACTGATAAACACTTGCTTTTTGTTTTCTTTCTTCTGCTTTTTGGTTATTATGAATAATGCTGCTATGAACATCTGTGTGCAAATTTTTGCGTGGATATATGTTTTCATTTCTCTTGGGTACATACCTAGGAGTGGAGTTGCTGAGTCATGTATAGTAACTCTATGTTTAACACTTTGAGAACTGTTAAACTTTTCCAAAGTGGCTGCACCATTTTTACATTTCCATCAGCAAAGTATAAACTTCCCAACTTCTCCACAACCTTGCCAACATTTGTTATGATTTGTCATATATAGATATAGATATAGATATAGATATAGATAGAGAGAGCCAATATTGTCATCCTAGTGGGTGTGAAGTCATCTCTTATTATGGTTTTGATTGTGTTTCCCTAATGACTAATGATGTTGAGCAAATTTTCTTGGGCTTATTGGTCATTGTTAATCTTCTTTAGAGAAATGTTTATTCAAGTCCTTCACCTGTTTTTTTTTTTTTTTTCAAACTTTAAACTTTTTCTTTTGTATTGGGGTATAGCAAATTAACAATGGGGTGGTAATTTAAGGTGAACAGTCCTTTACCTATTTTTTAAATGGGTTATTATTTTATTGCTGACATACAGGAGTTCTTTACATATTCTGGACCCAAGTCCATCAGATGTATAATTTACACATATATTGTTCTATCTTATGGGCTGTCTTTTTACTTTCTTAGGGCTATGGTTTGCAACACAGAAGTCTTTAATTTTGATGAAGTTCAATTTGTCTCTTTTTTTGGTCCCTTATTCTTTTGTTGTAGTTTCTAAGAAACCACTGCCTAAACTAAGGTCACAAACATCTACTCCAGTGTTTTCTTCTAAGAGCTTTATAGTTTTAATCCAGACAGTTAAAGCCATTATCCATTTTGAGTTCATTTTTGTGTATGGGATGGGAAAGGAAACCAGCTTCATTCTTTTACATGTGGATATCTACTGTTTCAGCACCATTTTTCTAAGGCCTCTTTCCTTCTTGATTGTCTTGGCACCCTTGTTGAACTATGGTTCATTCTGATTAATTTCTGAATATGGTGAGAGGTATGGATAAAAATTCTTTTTTCTTTTTTTCTCCTTCCTCCCTCCCTTCTTTCCCTCCTCTCTCTTTTTCATAACTATTGTCAATTGTTCCAGCACCATTTTTGAAAATCTATTCTTCCTCCTTGGAATTGCTTTTATACTTTTGTCAAAAATAAATTCTCCATAAATGTATAGGTCTAATTCTGGATCATCTGTTCTATTTCATTGCTTGTTTGTCTTTATACCAGTCTACACTGTGTTGATTAAAGTAACTTTATAAGCCTTAAAATTAGGTAGTATAAATCTGTCAACTTTGCTGCTTTCAAAGTCAATTTGATATTTTAGTTCTTTTGCATTTCCATATGCATTTTAGGATCAGTTTGTCAGTTTCTACAAGAAAAGTGTACTAGGATTTTTATTGAGAGGGCATTGACTCTATAGAGCAAATGACACCTTAAGAAAATGCAGTCTTCTGATTCATAAACATGATCTTTCTTGATTTCTCTGGGCATTGTTTCATAGTTATATATGTACAAGTCTTCCACAAGCTTCCCTAGTGGCTCGGATGGTAAAGAATCTGCCTGCAATGCAGGACACCTTGGTTTGATCCCTGGGTTGGGAAGACCCCCTGGAGAAGAGAATGGCTACCCACTCCAGTATTTTTGCCTGGAGAATCCCATGGACAGAGGAGTCTGGTGGGCTATAGTCCATAGGATTGCTAAGAGTTGGACACAACTGAGTGACTTTCACTTTCTTCCTTCTTCTTTTCCACTATTCCTAAATATTTCATATTTTTGGAAGTTACTGTTAAAGTATATTTTTCAATTCATTTTCTGGTTTTTTATTGCTAGTAAACATAAAATTAAAAGAAATTAAAAAAACATGAAATTGCAGCCATGAAATTAAAAGGTGCTTGTTCCTTGGAAGAAAAGCTATGATCAACCTAGACAGCATATTAAAAAGCACATTACTTTGCCAACAAAGGTCCATCTAGTCAAAGCTATGGTTCTTCCAGTAGTCATGTATGGATGTGAGAGTTGGACTATAAAGAAACCTGAGAGCCAAAAAATTGATGCTTTTGAACTGTGGTGTTGGAGAAGACTCTTGAGAGTCACTTGGACTACAAGGAGATCCAACCAGTCCATCCTAAAGGAGATCAGTCCTGGGTGTTCATTGGAAGGACTGATGCTGAAGCTGAAATTCCAATACTTTGACTACCTGAAGTGAAGAACTAACTCATTGGAAAAGACCCTGATGCTGGGAAAGATTAAAGACAGGAGGAGAAGGGGACAGCAGAGGATGAGACTGTTGGACGGAGTCACCAACCTGATGGACATGAGTTTGAGCAAGCTCCAGGAGCTGGTGATGGACAGGGAAGCCTGACATGCTACAGTCCATAGGGTCACAAAGAGTCAGACACGACTGAGCAACTGAACTAAACTGACTGTTAGTAAACAGGAATACAGTTTTCTTGTATTTTCATCTTGTATCCTGCTCCCCCTTGCTACTAAACTGAATTAGTTCTAGCAACTTTTTTGTAGGTTCTATAGGAATAAAAAAACAACAACATTATATTTATGCGACTGACTATGTGAAAGCCTTTGACTATGTGGATCACAATAAACTGTGGAAAATTCTGAAAGATATGGGAATACTAGACCACCTGACCTGCCTCTTAAGAAACCTGTATACAGGTCAGGAGGCAACAGTTAGAACTGGACATGGAACAACAGACTGGTTCCAAATAGGAAAAGGAGTACATCAAGGCTGTATATTGTCATTCTGCTTATTTAACTTATATGTAGAGTACATCATGAGAAACTCTGGGCTGGAGGAAGCACAAGCTGGAATCAAAATTGCCAGGAGAAATATCAATAACCTCAGATATGCAGATGACACCACCCTTATGGCAGAAAGTGAAGAAGAACTAAAGAGCCTCTTGATGAAAGTGAAAGAGGAGAGTGAAAAAGTTGGCTTAAAACTCAACATTCAGAAAACTACGATCATGGCATCTGGTCCCATCACTTCATGGCAAATAGATGGGGAAACAGTGGAAACAGTAGCTGATTTTATTTTTCTGGGCTTCAAAATTGCTGCAGATGGTGATTGCAGCCATGAAATTAAAAGACGCTTACTCCTCGGAAGGAAAGTTATGAACACCCTAGACAGCATATTGAAAGGCAGAGACATTACTTTGCCAACAAAGGTCCGTATAGTCAAGGCTATGGTTTTTCCAGTGGTCATGTTTGAGTTGGACTATAAAGTTGGACTTTAAAGTTTAAAGTTGGACTATAAAGAAAGCTGAGCACAGAAGAACTGATGCTTTTGAACTGTGGTGTTGGAGAGGACTCTTGAGAGTCCCTTGGACTGCAAGGAGACCCAACCAGTCCATCCTAAAGCAGCCCAGTGTTCATTGGAAGGACTGATGCTGAAGCTGAAATACTTTGGCCACCTGATGTGAAGAGCTGACTCACTTGAAAAGACCCTGATGCCGGAAAAGATTGACGGCAGGAGGAGAAGGAGACGACAGAGGATGAGATGGTTGGATGGCATCAACGACTCGGTGGACATGGGTTTGAGTCAACTCCAGGAGTTGGTGATGGACAGGGAGGCCTGGCGTGCTGTGGTTCATGGGGTCACAAAGGGTTGCACACGACAGAGCGACTGAACTGAACTGATATTTATGCGAATAGAGACAATATTCCTTCTTTTCCAGTCTGAATGCCTTTTATTTATTTTCTTACCTTATTGAACTGGCTGAAACCACAAGTAAAATGTTGAACAGAAGTAGTGATACTGGAGATTCTTGTTTTTTTCCTAATCTCAGAGGGAAAAGTAATCAGTCTTTGCCCATTAAGTACCTTGTTAGCTGCAAGTTTTTTTTTTTTTTTTTGTAGATGCTATTTTTCAAGATGAGGAAGTTCCCTTCTATCTCAGTTTTCTGACAGTTTTCTTAAAAATCAGGGACAGGTGTAAGATTTTGTCAAATGAATGAGGTTTTTTGCATTTATTAAGATAATTATATGGTTTTTCTATTTTATTCTTTTAACAGGATATATTACCTTGATTGATTTGGTGTAAAACCTAGCTTTCCTCCTTGTCATAAACTTCACTTGATCATTGTGTATTTTCCTTTTTATATCTTGTTGGACTCTGTTTGCTAACATTTTATTAAAATTTTTTACATCTATACTCATGAGGGTTATTAGTCTGCAGTGTTATTTTCTTATAATGTCTTCATTATTTTTTGTTTGTTTGTTTGTTGTTAGAATAATCATGGCTTTATAGTACAAATTGGGATGCATTCCCTCCACTTATATTCTCTGGAAGAATTTGTGTGGATGAACTCATTTGTGTCCTCCCAAAATTTATATGTGAAGCTAACCCCTAGTATCTCAGAAAAAAAGTGGAAAGTGAAATTCGCTCAGTCTTGTGTGACTATTTGTGACCCTATGGACTATACAGTCCATGGAGTTCTCCAGGCCAGAATACTGGAGTGGGTAGCCTTTCCCTTCTCCTGGGGATGTTCCCAACCCAGGGATTGAACCCAGGTCTCCCACATTACAGTTGGATTCTTTACCAGCTGAGCCACAAGGGAAGCCCAATATCTCAGAAGATGATTGTATTTGGATAAATGGCTTTTAACTGAGTTTAAATGAGACCATCAGGGGGTCCCCAGTCCAGGGGCCTGGTCTTTATGAGACGAGGGAATTCAGACACAGAAAGAAACAGAAGGGATGTGCGTGCACCGAGGAAAGAGTATGTGCGAACACAGCAAGTTGAGGAGAGAGGCCTCAGAATGAAATCAACTCTGCCAACACGTTCATCTTGGACTCCAAGCTTCCAGAAATGTGAGAAAATGAATTTCTGTTGTTTAAGCAACCCAGTCTATGGTACTTTGTTATGGCACTCCTTGTAGCCTAATCCAGTTGGTATTATTTCTCCTTTAAGTATGTGGTTGTATTCACCTGTGAAGTCATCTAAACTTGAAGTTTATTTATGAAAAGGTTTTAAACTACATGCTCCATTTGTTCCATAGACATAGGGGCTATTTCCAGTTGAATGAGTTTGTGTCTTTCCATCTTAGTTGTGGAATGCACTGCCTTGCATTCATTTTGGCACAGAAAAAATGACATAAACACATACCCTGCCATGTAACTGTGAGTCTGCCATATGACACAGGGAGGTCAAACTGTGAAACCTAGAGGGGTGAGGTGGGGTGGGAGTTGGGAGGGAGGGTCGAGAGGCAGAGGACGCGTGCACATCGATGGTGAGTCATGTTGATGTGCAGCAGAAACCAACACGATATTGTAAAGCAATTATCCTTCAATTAAAAATAAATACATTTTTAAAAGACAATAAAACCATCAGTTATTCTACTGTCTAAAAGTAACCCTTGCGAATGTTTTGCTGTATATCTTTCCAGATGATTTTTATACAGGTGCCCACCAACTCTCCTCAACAAGTCCCCACCCTTTTTTTTTTTTTAACAAAATTGTTATCACCCATAATATCCAGGCTTTCTTTAATCATCAAGTCTTTGAAAACATAATTATGGATGGATGGTTAAAAATTTGCTTAACTGAGTCCTTAATTTGAGATGCTTCTGATTTGGGGGGGGGGGGGTAACATTGTAAAGAATACCACAGTCAATATTCTTTTTCATCTGCCTCTAGGAACTACTCGGGCTTGTATCTTGGTTTATAGTTCCAGAAGTGGAATTACTGGGTCGACAAGTTTATTCTTGACTTTTCTGATTGAGCGCCCTGGCTGGGAGAGGAGAGAGGGAAGAAGTGCCCATCCTCCCCTCAAGGGACCAGCCCAACCAGTGGCAGCCCGTGGGAGTGTGGGATGAGAAAATGGCCCAGGACTATGCAAAGACTCCCAGGGCATCCCCGCCTGCCCTCCGCCCCAGCCGTGACCTCCTTGGCATGGATCTAAGTGGCTCCCGGTTGCCTGTATGTTGGCAGCTGTGTCATCAGTATGGACTGGGCCTTACTTCTTGGATCTTCCTCCTTTGGAGTTGAGTGATATCATTGAGAAGCATCTGCAAAAATCGAAGCAAGAACTGAAGCCAAGCTCTGCACAGGCAAGTGAAGGCAGAGACCAGCTTCACTCTCCCATCGTCACACTCCGATCACAGGGAGCGCCCGTCTGACAGGACGGATGCAAACCCTGTCCTTGGGGGAAGCCTTGGCCTTTGTTGGAGAAATGACAGCCCTCTGCTCCCCAGGATCCCTGGCCTGAGTGCGGTGCAAAGACCCACAGACCAAAACATGTACAGGTGCCCACAAAAGACTATCAGCAGGTGACAGTCACCGGCACCCACGAAGGGATGGGTGATTAGATGCAGTGGGGCTTTTCTAGGATAACTTCCTGGGAAAGAGAAGGGTCCAGCCTTATACACAGGAAGTTGGGCAGGGGAAGAAGAGGGGTTTGGGAAGTGGGAAATGGGACCAGCCAGCCCGGTTGGTTTGGTAGAGCTAGAAGTACAAGGCGGAAAAGCCGGGGTGGGGGAGTGGCTCACTCCTGTTCCTCGCCAGCAAGTCTGGGGACGTCAGCAGGGTCAGATGATGAGAAGGTGGGGGCGCAGTTTGGAGGTTTCATTTCTGGTCGAACTCTTCTCGCCTCCCTCCCTGGTCCCCCTCCCACCACCTTAATCCATCTCAAGGCTGGAGAACAGATCTTGGCTCGGTAACACACAGGTTACGAGCTTGAGCACCTGCCTTAAGCCTCACGGCGCACAACACCTGTGGTCTGTTATCATCTGTGAACAGGATCCTTACTCAGTGACGCCTGGTTATACCCACCCTGCAGCTGAGGACACAGAGGCCCAAGGACCGGAGTCAGCTTGTCAGGATGGCAGAGTCAAGAAGTCGGGGTGCTGGGGTCAGAGCATCTTATCCGTGTAACCGTCCACACTGGGGGTCTCCCAGGACTCCAGACCCCCTGCTCCTCCCCGCTCCCCACAAGAGGCAAGTGGCAGTGAGCCCCAGGCCACCAAGATCTCAGCCAGGGGTGACCGGGTTCCCCAGGGCACATTTGGTGATGTGTGGAGACATTTCTGCTTCTCAGAAGCCGGCGGGGGGCGGTGGGGGGAGCAGGGCGGAGCGTGCGTGCGTGCTGAGTTCCTTCCGTTGTGTCTGACTCTCGGCAGCCCTAGGGACCACAGTGCCCCCTGGGAAGCCAGGGTGGAGCCCAGGAAGGCGGCAGACACTGGGTGTAGTGACGGAGGTAAGGGGTGCTGCCCAAGCCCGCAGGATGCCGAGGAGGGCCCCACCAGATGGACGCTGGGCCACACAGCAGTGGTGAGGGGTGCAGGCTCGCCCTTCCACGCCTGCGGTGGAGGCTTCTCGTTGTCTGCCTGCACCCGGGGCCCGCTCCAGCCTCAGCCAGAGGTGGGTGCCCGCAGCTTGCAGATGCAGGTGGAGGGTTCTCTGCAGATTCTAGACTAAAGCGCTTCCAGACCTGAAGGGAGGTCCTACAGGCACACGCGTGTCCACACGGAGGCCCTCCCTGACAGAGCTGCTTCGTGACCCAACCCTGTTCCAGCTCCGTGAACTCTTTTTCTCCTCTTAGGCCCCACCTTCTGGGCTTCCATATTCATTTCGGCATTGCTCAGTCAGAAGAGCCCAGGCGGCTCTAGTGGTAAAGAATCGGCCTGCCAGTGCAGGGGTCATGAGAGACGCAGGTTCGATCCCTGGGTTGGGAAGATGCCCTGGAGGAGGCATGGCAACCCACTGCAGTATCCTTGTGTGGAGAACCCCACGGACAGAGGAGCCTGGCGGGCTGCAGCCCGTGGGGTCGCAGAGTCGGACACGGCTGACGAGACTGAGCATGCACACGCTGCTGAGTCAGTTCGGCCAGGATCCCTCATCCTGACGTCTGATGGGGCTCCTCACCCCCGTCGCTAGGTGACGCCACCCTCCCTGCCTTCAGCCAGATCCTTCCAGTGGGTTAAGCTAGAATCTCCGCTACTCCTGGTGTTTCTTCTTAGTAATTTCCCATCCGCTGACTTCCACCTTGGCTACAAATTCCCACTTTCTAGGTTGTTCTATTCGGGGTTGAATCTGATCTGTCTCCTCCACGGCAAGACTCCATCAGAGCGGTTTCCAGCCTTCTCTCTCTTGGTTATCGTGGACTCAGGGCGTTGCTGGGAAAGCCTCAGCACGTTGACCCAGAAGCCTGCTCATCAGTCCCCAGGACGCAAGACTCTCACAAGTTCCTTTGATGGAAAGAAGTTCGATGGCAACTTCTTCCCAGCCAGGCTCACAACCTTCAGCTTCTCTCTACGAGGGCTCTTGGGAGTCAGCGGTGCCTCCAACGACCGCCTTGAATAAATGGTCTGCCTGGCTGTGCTTGAACAAGTATCACTGAATGCTTTTCCTTAACTTATCCTCTCCTGGGAAAGGAGAGAACGTGGGCTCGTTTCCCTGCAGATGCCTGGGGGAGGGCCGAGTCCTTGTCCAGTACGTCCAGCAGGCCTGAGCACCCCGGGTGGGATGTGACCAGGCAGCTGTGGGCGGGGCGGGGGCGGAGGGAGGGGGCGGGGCCTCCTTCTTCTAGGCCCTGTGCCACCTGCTTCCTGCCCAGGGGCATTGCCCCGGCACTCCCTTGCCAGTGCGCGCAGCAAGACGCTGGGGCCCGCTCCCCGCAGCCTCTGGAGCAGATTGTGGACCTCGCGAGCCCTATGTCGCTGGCCCCCCAGGACCCAGAAGATGCCAGATGGGGCTCCGGCCAACCCCAAAGGGTACAGGAAGAAGGGGCTGGTTAGACACCCCCCTGGGAGGAGGGGCCCAAGGCTCAGGACCTCTTCAAGAACCTCCAGGTAGGTGCCTGCCTCCCTGGGATGGAGCCCTCGGTGGAGACGAGCAGGGAGGTGGGTGGAGAGCTGGCTCCTAGAACCCACTTCTTCAGAAAGTCTGAGCCTCTGATGACGGCTGAGATATTGCATTTTCTGCACTACCAGAGCCCTTGGGATCCATCAGTCCTCGTAGGCACTTGAGGCCCAGAGAGGGTAAGGGATCTATTGAGGTCACACAGCATTTTGGAAGTAGAGTTGCAGCTAGAACCCAGGGACTCGGGTACAAACGCCAGCCACCAGGTGGGGTCACGTGACTGGCGTGCGAATGAAAGGGGCTGGTTCTGATGTGTGACCAGGTCCAACCCCACGAGACAGAGCTCTCCTGTCTTGGAAGCCTGGCTCGGGGTGGAAGGGAAGGAGGCTTCTTGTGCCTCCCGGCTCTGCATTGCTGTTCCTCCCGGAGGTGCAGGCAGGCGGGAGGTGCTCAGATCTTCCTGCAGGAGCTAATCACAGGGCAAGGGCAGCAGGAACCCGGGCATCGAGGGGTGGTGCTGACCGAGGATGTAACGAGGCTCAGGAGGGAGCCACAGGTCAGGCACCACATGCGGCGGGAGGGACAGACTGAGGACTGGGCTCTCTCCCCCTCTCAGATCTCACCTGGGGATGAAGAGTTTCATCATCATCACCATCCTGGCCGGCAGCGGTGAGTGAAGATGCTGGGAAACCCCTCCTTCTTTCTCCTGTGACTCAGCCATTGGCCGCAGGCGCTCAGATCCGCCCCTGGGTCTCTGCTCGCTGGCTCTGCCGGGCTTCGTTCTCACTGTGGGGCTGTTTACTCCTCCAGCCACCTGTAAACACACCCAAGGCGGTCAGCATTAACTATTTACGAGCCTCCAGGGCGCAGGGCGCACAGTTGAGCAAGCATCGTAAAGTGCTGGTGGTGACTGGGTGTCAGGACACTCAGCGACACTGGGGCGCTTGTGTACACAGGAAAACACGTTTGTGTACACACACGTGTACGTGCAGACAGGAACTAGTGAGCTTGCAGGCAGGTATCCGCAGGTCTATGTGTAGGGGGTGTGTCTGGGCACATGGGGATGTCTGTGTTGCATAACACACGCCTGGAAGAGGGGTAAGCACGTGTTCACAGCAGCGTGTGTCTCTCGGGAGTGTGTAGGTGCATGTAGGGCGCACACATCTGCACACGTGTGTGTGGAGCAGTATCTGGGTGTGAGAGGTACCGGAAGATGATGGAGGTGGTCCGGGGGCCTCTTCCTTCTTCTTTCTGGAGGGACCCCCCCCACCCCTGCCCTGGACCACCGAGGATGCTGACTCACGGGCAGGCGTCCTGGCGGCAGGTGCCCTGTGCGGGCAGAAGAGGCTGAGTATTCCACTGGCTGGCTGTCCATCTGGCCAGTACCCCCGGAACCCAGCCAGGTTTGAGACAAAGAAAGACAATACCAGAGCCAAAATGAAGTTGAATGCAGCCAGACATGAGAAATGGTTGGTTGAATTCAGGCACAGTGGCCTGTTATTTAGAAAATAACCCCTTGAGTCCAGCCCAGCCCAGGGGCCGGGCACAGAGGCTGCAGGCTGAGTGAGCACAGGTTTTGTTTCTCCTGCTCTGAGTGGCGTGCGGACGCCCTGGGTGTTGCACGTGTGTGAGGGGAGTGTGTATGCGTGTGTATAGGTGTGGGAGGCGAGTGTGGGTCTGTTTGTGAGACCATGTGCTGGTGGGAGGTATTTGTGTGTAGCTGTGTGATATATGGAGGAGAGTGTGCGGCGGGTGAGTGTGTGTTTACATCTGCCTGCGTGTAAGGGTATGACGTGTGTCTGTCCAGCATGTGGATGGGTGAGTTTTTGGTGAGAACTGATGGGTGAGGGGTCCCGGGGGTGGAGGCTGCCCCCCACCGGGCTAACACCTGCAGGATTAGGGGCAGGGGGCCAGGATCTCACAGCGGGCAGTGGGTCCCGGGCCCCGGAGGGGAGGGTCCGTCTTATTATGAACCCTGCCCCTGGCCCCGCAGCAGTAATGAAGAAGCCTGCTTGCAGATGGGGGTCTGTCTGACCCCAGGCTTCTGGGCACACATTTGATTCTGGTGACAAGAACCCTGAAGAAGAGAAAGGACTGGGGGAAGCTGGTGTTCCTGGGGACCCTTCCAGCCCCCCCTCTCTTCCATCGTGGCCAAATCAGAGCCAGGCCCCCAGGTCACAGGGACCCCTTCCTCCCTGCCCCAGGCCCAAACAGCCACTTACAGGCTCTAAACCACCTCTTAAGGTCGTCGGCTATTTCTCCCCGCACCTTTGTTTCCTCTTTCATTTGCTACTTACTCTCTGTAATGACAAAAATCCCAAAGATAGACTGGAAGAGGCAGGTGGAGCGGGATTCCCTAAATCAGCTCTCTGAGATGCCGTGGGAAGAGCAGGGGTCTGGTGCGAGCTGGGTGCTTGCACTTCCCTGGAGGCTGGGGTTGTTATTCCCATTTTACAGATGGGAAGACCGAGGCCTAGGGAGTCTTAGTTCTGGGCCTGCATCTGTCTGACTCCAAAGTCTGTGCCCTTCTCACTGAGGCAGGTCGAGGTGGTGAGCTCCCCCATCATCACTAGCGATGTTGGACAGCCAAGTCTCCAGAAGCAAGTCATTTCAGCCTTTGGAATTCCATCTGGGCTCTGTTTCTGAAATTCTTGGCTTCCTCCCTCTCCCAGTGCATTTCCTCTATCAGGCCATGGAGCGAGGTGGGAAGCATGACTTGAGAGCAGGGGGAAAGGTGCTGAACTAGGCGCCTTGCCCTGGGCACAGCTGGAGGAGCCTCCCGGGGGAGCAGCAGGGGTGAGGGGTGGTGAGCTGGCATCCCAGCTCCCGGGGGTCACAGACCTGGGTTCATGTCTGGGCTCTGCCACATATGTCCAGGCTGCATGGGGCAAACCACCTCTCTGAGCCTCAGGTGCTCATCCATAAAATGGGGTGATGTGTTGGGCTCCAAAATCACTGCGGACAGTGACTGCAGCCATGAAATTAAAAGACACTTGCTCTTTGGAAGGAAAGCTATGATAAACCTAGACAGCATATGAAAAAGCAGAGACATCACTTTGTTGACAAAAGGTCTGTATAGTCGAAGCTATGGTGTTTCCAGTAGTCACATCCAGCATGGATGTGAAAATTGGACCATAAAGAAGGCCGAGCACCAAAGAATTCATGCTCTCAAACTGGGGTGCTAGAGAAGACTCTTGAGAGTTCCTGCCTGTGTGTGTGTTGGGAGGGTGTGGACAGCTTCACCCAGGTAAGAACCCAAACACCAGGCTCGATGTTGACTTCGCCATGAGCCAACACACCCAGGAGCCCGGGAGGCGAGGAAACAGGAGGGCAGCAGATGGCCCTGGGACGAGCAGCCTGAAGAACGCCAGAAAGCCGACTCCGTGATTCTGCTGGTATTGGAAGGGTTGTTGCACTACCTGTGAGACAAGGACAAAGGGGAAGAAATGTATACATGGGCACGTGTGTGTGTGTGTGCACGCATGTGTGAGTGTGTTCACTGCATGGCCAGAACACCCAGTTGTCTCCGGATTAACCCTGAGATGCTCTGGCCCCAGGCCCTCCTGGGAGCCCAGGAGCCAGGCCAAACCAGCAGGGCCCAGAACCGTGTTCAGGAGAGCACGTGGCATTTGGGAAGCCCCTTAGGGTGTGTCAGGCACTGGGCTCTCCCTGTCTGGGTCCAAATTCTGCCTCCGCTGGATTTTCAACAATGTCTCCTTGGGCCAGTTGCTAAATGCTCTGGGTTTCGATCGCCTCATCTGTAAAATGGGTTTTTTTAAAACAGGGCTGCAGTGAGCACTTGATGGATTCAGGCATGGAAGCGCGTCGGGCAGGGCCCACTGTCACTTTATTCTGGGGGCTGTGGGGCTCAGGGTGAGGACGTGGGCAGTGCACCACACGGGGAGCCCTGTGGAGTGCTCCCTCCTTCTCCTCTGCCCTCCTCCCCTGGCCCCTGTCTCCCGTCCCCTGGCCCCAGGCCTGGGGAGTTGGGAGGACAGCCAGGCAGGCAGGAGCGGCCACAAACGGGGCCGGGAGCTCACCATACCCCTCGGTTCTCTCTCCCAGTCCTGCCTGCGGCGCGCAGCAGCCTGCTCAACCTCAAGTCCATGGTGGAGACGGTCACTGGGAGGAACGCCATCTTGTCCTTCGTGGGCTACGGCTGCTACTGTGGGCTGGGGGGCCGCGGCCTGCCCATGGATGAGGTGGACTGGTAGGTCCCGAGAGGCTGGGTTACTCTCACAACTGGGCGGGGACAGCCCAGGTCAGACCGTCCAGTCTCCAAGTGGTGGGAGAAGGCCCTTCCCCCAAGGAGGCTTGTTCGATGGGTTTATAACCAGAAGCCTGACATTTGACCTATGTTCTCCTCAACCGTCTGGGATGATTTCCAAGGTCCTGGGCTTGGAGGCATCAAGTTCAGTTCAGTTCAGTCGCTCAGTCGTGTCCGACTCTTTGCAACCCCTTGAACTGCAGCACGCCAGGCCTCCCTGTCCATCACCAACTCCCGGAGTTAACCCAAACTCATGTCCATTGAGTGGGTGATGCCATCCAGCCATCTCATCCTCTGTCGTCCCCTTCTCCTCCTGCCTTCAGTCTTTCCCAGCATCAGGGTCTAGAATTTCCATTCTCAGCGGAACCTTTGACCTGTCCCCAAACACACATGGGCTTCCCTGGTGGCTCAGACGGTAAAGCGTCTGCCTGCAGTGCGGGAGACCTGGGTTCGATATCTGGAGCAGGAAGATCCCCTGGAGAAGGAAATGGCAACCCACTCCAGTACTCTTGCTGGAAAATTCCATGGACAGAGGAGCCTGGTGGGCTACAGTCCATGGGGTTGCAGAGTCGGACGCGACTGAGTGACTTCACTTTCACTTTTCTTTTCACTTTCTTTCAAATACACATAAGATCAGTAATCACAAAGCTGGACAAAGCAAGGGCTGAGACCCCTGCTTCCTCAGACAGGAGGCTCTGTAGGGCAGGACCGTGCCTCCCCCATCAGACTGGCAGTTCCTGGAAGCCGTGGCTTGTCCTCTGCTCCTTTCCCCCATCCAAAGCAGCCAGCACCGAGTCTGGTATCCCTGGGGGCTTCACAAATGCATATTGCATATTGTGAACTAATATGTGACTAATATTGCATATTGACTAATGCATATTGCCTGCCTTTCCCCAGAGGGGATGGGACGGCCACATCAGCAGTGGCTCCCTGTCCCCCACCCCCAAGCCCCTCTTACCCCTCCAGACCTTGGTCCCTCCCTGGCCGTCTTGCACAGCCAGGAGTAGCCCCTTCATCTAGCCAGTCTCCTCCGCCGTGGACTTCACCCAGGCCCCTCCCTCCCTCCCTGACCCCTCCGACAGCTGCAGCCAGGGCTCTGGGTAGGGAGAGCTGGAGCTCTGGGGAGAGGACAGAGAGAGGGGGTCACGGACAAGATTCTGGAGCGCTGGCCTGACTCCTTCTGGCTGTGTGACTTCAGGCAAGTAACTGCCCTCTCCGGGCCACGGTCTGAAGGTCTTACTCGTGAGGGATGGGAGCAGTTGATCAGGTCAGGGCTCACTGCCGGCGGGAGAGGGGCCAAGCCTGGCCGCATCTGCCTCCCCTCCCCTCCCTGCCCTAGGTGCTGCCACGCCCACGACTGCTGCTACCAGAAGCTCTTTGACCTGGGCTGCCACACCTACGTGGACCACTATGACTACACCATCGAGAACAACACTAGCATTGTCTGCAGTGAGTGTCCCCCACCATCACCCCTCCCCCAGGAAAAGCAGGGACTGCCAGCCATCGCCCTAGCCTGTGCCGGGGGCTGAGGGCAGGGCTGCCAGATGAAATATAGGATGTCCCAGTAACTCTGAATTTCAGATAAACAGTGAAAAGTGCTTTCATGTAAGTTTACACTGACTCAATGGACATGAGTTTGAGCAAAATGCAGGAGGTGGTGAAGGACAGGAAGCCTGGTGTGCCGCAGCGTCACAAAGAGTCAGACACAACCAAGTGACTGAACAACAAATATCCTAAATATAGTGTGTGTGCGTGTGTGTGCATGCGCGTGCGTGTGTGTGCATGTGAGTGTGCACACGTGCACATGGCTGTGTGTGTGTGCACGCTAAGTTGCTTCAGTAGTGTCCAACTCTATTTGACTGGATGGACTACAGCCTGCCAGAGTCCTCTGTCCATGGGACTCTCCAGGCGGGAATACTGGAGTGGGTTACCATGCCCTCCTCCAGGGGATCTTCCCGAGCCAGGGATCAAACCCGACTCTCTCATTTCTCCTGCATTGGCAGGTGGGTTCTTTGCTACTAGCATCGCCTGGGAAGCCCAAATATTGCATGGGACATACTTATACTAAATCTTAGCAGAACATTAATTACTATTAATATAAAATAATAAGAATTAGTGTAAGTATATCCCACACAATATTTGGGATACACTTATACTAAAACTTCCCTGGTAGCTCAGATGGTAAAGCGTCTGTCCGCAATGCAGGAGACCTGGGCTTGATCCCTGAGTTGGGAAGATCCCCTGGAGAAGGACATGGCTACCCACTCCAGCACTCTTGCCTGGAAAATACCATGGATGGAGGAGCCTGGTAGGCTACAGTTCATGGGATCGCAAAGAGTTGGACACGACTGAGTAATTTCACTGATGGTGTTATACTAAAACTGTTTATTGTCTGAAATTCAAATTTCACCAGGCACCTTGCTTTCGTTTGCTTGCTTGCTGAATCTAACAGGCTCTGGCATATAGCCCTGAAGCGCTCTGAGGCCCCCACCTGAATACACACCCTGATTCTTCAGTCCCCACTTCAGCTTTGGAGAACTTAAGAGAGCGACCTTGATTCAGTGGGCTGAGTTTGGAGCAGGCCCAGTTCTCTCTGTTTTTAACCAGATCCTCGGGTGATTCTGGGACTCTGTAGCAGGCTGGCCTGGGACTCTGGAGTCCTGTGTTGACACCCAGGTTCAGCCAGCATCTCCTCCCCGTGTGGCCCTGGGCAGGGTCCGTCCCCACCTGGCTCCAGTCTCCCCATGGGTACATTGAGGGCTCTGGATGTGAGCAGACCGCTTCACTTCTAGTTCTCTCACTGGGACCCCAGTAAATGAGGTGGCCCCCTGCTAGGACACCCAGTGTTTCTAGGGATTTGAGATGCTGGCGCCAGGCCTGGCAGGTTCCCTCACTCTACCATGGACTCTCCACGGTCATTCCCTCCCCGAGGGGCGCAGCATCCCCGCCTGTGGCAGCTCCCCTTAGGGGTCCTGCTGGGGTCAGCAGGCGTCCCCTGGGCAGCACGGGCTCCCTCTGTCCCCTTACATTAAACAGGCTGTGTGTCACGCCTCACTAAGAGCTCACGAGCAACGTCAGTTTTGGAAAAAAAACAAAAACAAACTCAAGACTCCTGTTCTCTGGGAAAGAGTCTGGTGGGGACCCGAGCACTTCTGGGGCCCCTTGGCAGCCTGGGGCTGCTAGTTCCTCAGATGCTGCTGTTCAGATGTAGAATGGAGGCGCTGCTTGAGAGAGGAGTCCATTAAGCAGATCAGATCTCCCTCCTCAACCCCTAAGACTGTGGACCAAGCTGAGCTGTGGTTTTCACACTGGGTTCTGGAGATTTCTGGGACCAGCAGGTCAGCTGCTGTGAGCGGTGATGGGGAGGTACCCCTGAGTGGTCCAGCTGGCTCTTTGCTGTATTTTATAGCTTAGATGGCTTCTCTTTTAGCCACTTGAGATATTCATCTTTGATAAAGTGTTTCACGTCAGAGAAAGGATTCTGCTGATGGAAAGTTTGCAAGTTTGCAAACCACTGGGCTAGTGGGTGGTTCGAACCTGCAACATCAGCATCACTTGTTAGAAACGCAGTTATCAGGTTCTGCAGGCTCACTGAATCTGAATCTCCAGGGGTGGGGTGGGGCAGACTTTGTTTTAAGAGCCCTCCAAACAGATTTCATTTTCTTGGGCTCCAAAATCACTGCAGATGGTGACTGCAGCCATGAAATTAAAAGACACTTGCTCTTTGGAAGGAAAGCTATGATAAACCTAGACAGCATATTAAAAAGCAGAGACATCACTTTGTTGACAAAAGGTCCATATAGTCAAAGCTATGGTGTTTCCAGCAGTCATGTATGGACATGAGAGTTGGACCATAAAAAAGGCTGAGTGCCAAAGAACTGATGTTCTCGAATTGTGGTGCTGGAGAAGACTCTTGAGAGTCCCTAGGACAGCAAGGAGATCCGACCAGTCCATCCTAAAGAAAATCAGTCCTGAATATTCATTGGAAGGACTGATGCTGTGGCTGAAGCTCCAATACTTTGGCTACCTGATGTGAAGAGCTAACTCATTATAGAAACCCTGATGCTGGGAAAGGTTAAGGGCTAGAGGAGAAGAAGGCGACAGAGGATGAGATGGCTGACTGGCATCACCAACTCAACAGACATGAATGTGAGCAAGCTCCTGGAGGTAGTGAAGGACAAGGAAGCTTGGCGTGCTGCTGTCTGTGGGGTCACAAATAGTCAGACACAATTTAGTGGCGGATCAGTGACAAGCAGCCTATCCTAAAGCTCACCTGAGCTGAGAACTCAAGGGTGGATGATTCCTGAAGGCCAATAATAACAATGTTTGCTCGGTGGGAGGCACTGAGCTAAGCTCTGCACAAGTGTCTTGCTCCCTCCATCCTTACCACAGCGCCCTCCAGAGTGGGGGTGCTGGGATTCTGGGCTTGAAGAGAGGGAGCCTGTGATGGTAGAAAGTGGGGAGGAGTCGGGGTGGAGATGGGGGAATTAGTTCCTGGACCTGAGTTTCTACCCCAGCTCAGCCCCGGGTTTGCTGGGTGACTTAGGCAAACCACACCCCATCCTGAGCCTCAGTTTCCCCAACTCAACACTGTCCAGTTGAGCTTCCTTGGTTCTCTGTTTCCCACACGTCAGGGGCCCCTGGAGGGCTGGGGATGCAAGAGGCTGGGCCCCGGCCCTGACCTCCTGTGCCTGCAGGCCCGGGGTGGGTCCCCCAGATGATCATGCGGCCGGCCCGGGATCACTTTCAGAGGCCCCCTGTGACCTCGGGGTCCGCACGCTCCACTCTCCACAGGCGAGCTCAACCAGACAGAGTGTGACAAGCAGACATGCGAGTGTGACAGGAGCGTGGCTCTGTGCTTCCAGAAGCAGATATACAGGGAGGAGCACCGCAACTACCTCAACATCTACTGCCAGGGCCCCACGCCCAGCTGCAGCGTCTACGAGCCGCCCCCCGCGCCTCCTTAGGTCCCCCGGGGGCTGGTGGAGGGGGCGGGAGGAGGCTCTGGCTCTGGGGGCCAGGTGGATGGAGCAGGCAGACGTGGGGGTGGATCGGGAGCCCTCCAGCGAGACTGGCCCCAGAGGAAGAGGAAAGGTCTGGGTCCCGGCCCTGGCCACCAGGCTCCTCCAGCCCAGCTCTGGGTGTGGCTTCGTCCTGGACGTGGCAGGGGGCACATCCCTTGTTGGGGTCTCTCCCAAGCATGGAAGAGATTGGGGGCCTCTGAGAGGGGCCTCTCACTGACTGAGCCAGGCACGAAAGGGTGGATCCCAGGGTCTTCAAGACCCAGGCCTGCGGCAGCCAGCACAGGCCCAGAGCTCGCTGTGTCCTAGGAGCGGGCTCCCAGGCAGACAGAGTGCTGGTCAGAGGTCTGGGTTCTGGGGGCCCCTCGGCTGCTCCTGCAGGACGAGCTAGGGTGATCCATGCTTTGGGGGCCTCCAGAGCCCCGTTAGAGAGCATCCTGGCCCCCATCGAGTTGGCACACGTGTCCCGGCCCAGATCGGATGGTCAGAGAGCTTCTGTCCCAGCCCCGAAATCCAGCCTCAGTGACCCAAAGAGCCTCCGAGCAGGCTCCTGGGCCCTGACAGAACCCACGTGCACCCCGCCCCGCCCCAGCTCCACAGGGACCCAGATGGAGGCACACACAAATGTGCTCCCCGGGCAGGCCATCCTGCCTCTCCCGCCGACCCACTCAAGTCAGAGGAGCAGCCTGGCCACAGCCCCGCAGCCCTGACCAGCTCTGAGGAGGCCCCGATCCCAGCGCCCCGGGTCCCTGACAACGCACAGGCCGGGGGTCCCAGACCAGACAGCCAGGTGTCCCCCACGCCTGCCCCCACGCAGCAGCCAGGCCGGGGACGGAATGGGCCAGAAGCCTCTCTCCCTGGACAAGGAGGGACAAGGCCACAGCCTCAACTCAAATCCCCCTGGTGTGGGGGGCGCGGAGAGCCGGAACCCAGCTGGGGCAAGAGGAGATGGAGGCAGGAGGGACCGGGGCCAGGCAGGAGGCCGTGGGGAAGATTCAAGAAGGGGTGGATGGGGAAGAGGATGAGAACAGGGAAGGGAGGGGGGAGACACGGTGGGGACCAGACTACAGACCAGAGCGGCCTTGGCAGGAGAAAGGGGTGGAGGAGCCTCGGGGACGGGGGGCCCCCTCGGGCCCAGGGGACCGCGGGCCGGGGGGAGGAGGGTCAGGCCCAGCAGGCCGCCCCCTGACGCTGCGCCAGCCCTCCTGTCTCCCCAGGTGCGCCTTCCTCGCCTGCCCTGCTGACCTCAGGTGTCAGCGGCCTCCAGGCGCCCAGGGCGCCCCACCACATCCCACCTTCTGTCTTTGTCTGGCGTCAACCCCGAGGGGCCCAGTGGTGCAGCGCTGTGACCCCAGGGATGCTCAGAACATCCACCAGGAATCTCGGCCCTCCCCAGGGCGCCCCGAGGACTTACAGTCCCCGGGGAAGGGCTGTGGGAGTGGCGAGAATGTCTACAGAAAACCACAACAGGACGGGTCGGAGCCCCAACGAGCCGCAGCTTCTAGGACGCCTGCCCCGGGCGCTGGGGTCAGCACTCACTTAGTGTGGGACCACCGCTCACCCCCTGCTGTCCTGCTGGCCACACGGGGTGACGGCTGTGGTCCCCCGCCTGCCCTGACCCCACCTGCGCAGTCGCCAAGGTCCTCCCAGGAGCCCACCTTCTCCTCCCAATCCTGGGCTGACCCCCGACTTCTCTGAACTGAATCTCTGCCCCTGCCACACCCCCCAACACCAGGCAGGGATGGAGTCAGGATGGGGAGCCCCCCCAGAGGTGGGGACCACAGAGGCCTGGGCCCCTTGCCCATGGGAGCCCTGGCTGTGCCCCTCCACACACAAACACAGCCTCACCCTCCTGAGAGTCTGGATGTTGCGAGGCGATTCTACTGCTAAGGGGTTCTGCCTGCCCCCCAACCTCACCCCAGACTCTCCCAGGTGCTGCGACCCCAAGAGACTATTCACAGAACCCGACACCCCCTCCTCAAACTAATAAAGGCCTCCTTCCTCACCTCCTCGCTGCTGGATCCTCCCTGGCAGGGCACCCACTGGCCAGGCGTCGGCTCCCTGCCGAGCCTCCGGCTCTGGGGAAAACGGGCTCCCTGGTGCCCAGCGGTGGGCATGTCCTGCCCCCTTCCTGCCCCTGGCCTGACAGAAGCAGCCCCCCTCCAGCAGAGGCGCAAGTGTCAGGAGGGCTGGAAAGTAGGGCTGCGGTCCAGCGATCAGACAGCGCGAGCAGCCAGTGGGCTGAGAGCTTGCCCGGCGTCCACTCCATGATGCTCTCCGTCCATCCCATCTTTTTTTCTGTTGGAGAACCGAGGCCCAGAGAGGGCGGGTAGCTTGCCCAAAGTCACCCAGGCCGTTAGTGATGGTGCTGGGCTCTGAATCCTAAGCCTCTGACTTTTCGTGTCACCTCCTTGCACCTTCTTAACGAGGACTCGGGCCGCTGGGGCCCGTGGGACAAGTGACTAAGAGTCCAGCAGGGTGCCAGCTCCAGGGTCCTGGCTTGACCCCTTGCCTGTGAGGGGCATCAGTTTCCCCAAGTGCTGAGAGACCAGAGCAGCTGTTTCAGAGGCTACCCAAAGCTGCGGATTTTCCTGGGACACCCAGGGGTGACCTCTGGGGAAGGGGAGACTGAGCAGATAGGGGTTGGAGGCCTGCTACTCATCCTTCCATGAGCAACCCTGCTTTTCCTGCCGTACCTACTGCCCCTTCACACGAGCTACTGCAAGGAGAAAAGGGACTCTTTGGCCAAAAGGTTGAAAGCCTTGGACGTGGTCATCCACTGATTGGTTCGTTCATTCAGTGGACCTGTACTGGTGGTCTCCTATGGGCCAGGCTGGGCTTCACAATAGACACCGCTGATCAGACACAGCCCCTGCCCACAGGAAGCCCACAGCCTGGGGCGGGGCGGGGGGGGAGGCAGACACGTGGACCAACAGCCTTGACGTATGAGGCCAGGTGGGGTCAGGACGGAGCCCGAGCAGGTCTCTGCCAGTCCCAGAAGTGGCCCCCGAGTGGGGGGTGGAGCTGCAGCGGTGTATTAGATGCCTCTGGAGGTGGCGAGGGAGAACGGGGCCATGGTTTTGAGGAAGGACTCTGCTTAACCCAGTCTGGGTGGTCTTTCTCTCCTCAAGTTAGTGAGGTCTTTTATGCTGAGGCTTGAGGAGGGCACTGGACCTCCTTCCGCTGGTCTGAGGGCGGCCACCGACAAAGATGCTCTCCTTGACCACAGTTTGGGCAGGCTCTTGTGAGATCTTTTCCCAACTAGGCCTCCACATGTGGGTTTTCGTCACCCCATTTTAGTAAGAATCCTGCTACGTCAGTTCATTGAGCACCTCCACCCATCCTCAGTATCTGACCAGATTTCTCCTCCTCCACCCCTCCCCCCACCAGTGATATCAGATCACCCCCACCCTCCTTCTCCAAGAATCCTGTTTGGTCAGTTCAGCAGGAATTCCCTACCCTCTCAGCAATTTTCCATCCCCACCTCCAACTCCTGCTATAAATCCCCACTTAAGAAAACTCAGGATTTCAGGATGCAGAAGAGCAGAAATCCACACAATGCCGTAAACCATCTATACTCCAGTAAAAAACAGAAAACCAAGGACTTGAAAACGTATTTGGAATTGAGCCCAAATCTCTACTGGCCCCTGTTGCAGGAGTTATTGAATAAAAGTCTGTTTTGGCCACTTTACTGTCCATCTCTGGTTTGCTAAGAGCTGTGACTCAGATGGAGGAGTCAGATTCACCACTGGACCCTGGGATCTCTGCCAACTAAAAATTGTCACTTGCCAGGTACTTCCATAAGAAGGAAGTCACTAGACACTGCAGCTGCTGACTTTCAACACTCCCTAAAAGGAGTTCAGGGTGGAAATGAGCCTCAGGAATGAGGCTCTCTGTGCTCTGGGAAAAAGTGGCAGAATAGGTCTTCAGATACTTAGATATTTTCAGGAGAAGATTTTATGAGACCAATTTTCAGCATCTTCTCATATCTAGAAAAGCACTAAAATCACTTACAGAGACGCCTGCTCCTCATAACTAAACAGCAACCTTCTTGAGTAACAGGAATCTTTTGTCAAAATGTGTGCTTGATGGTGCATAACTTCCTTCACCAAAATCACATATATTCTGATGTCTCCCCTCTTTAACTCTTTGGAGCATTTCCTCAGCACTATTTCAGAAGCTATAGTTCTCATTTTGCCCTAAATAAAACTTAACTCACATCTCTCACATTGTGCCTTTTGAAAAATTCGACCCCTCTCACTTTCAGTGGGAAAACCTAGCCTCATGGGTTATTACATCACAGTCCTATTCACTGTCTCTGAGCTATCTTTCACTTCTCGGTTAGACGCCATTTGCCTTTATGCTTTGTTATCTGCCTTTCAACCCGCACAGATTCTGCCATCCTGCACATTTGATTAATTCTTCTAGTTTTCTCCAAAAATGTGGCTACAAATCTTCAAATGAATGTTTCCAATTTTTGTCCCCATCCTTCTCGACTTGGAATCATGGGGAACTAAACCCAACTCTCCAGAAACTTATAGGAACTTTCTAAAGAAGCCCTGTGACCTGAAGCTGGATACATCCAGTCTCTTCTCCAAGACATGAATGTGACAGTGACACCGATGTCTGTGCCATCCACAAAGATGCTGCAAACTGCAAACCAGGAAGAAGACAGATTGCCGCCGCTCTCCTCGCTTCCCCATCTACAGATGCTTCAAGCTCAACCTTTCAGTTGGCTGCCCTCTCGACTGAGAAACTAAGTTTAATTGCTCTACTCATTAATCTCTGTTTTTCTTCTCTCTCTCTTTTTTTTTCTTCATAGAAATCCCCCTCGTTTAAATGTTTGATGGGTCACACCATCCAGAAAATACCCTTCACTGCCAAGTCTCAACAGATGGTTCCACTGGTCACTAATGAACAAAAAATAATCAGTTGAGAAATGAACTGCTGGAAAAAGTTTGCTATGACCAGTGCGTTCTCTTGGCAAACTCTATTAGCCTTTGCCCTGCTTCATTCTGTACTCCAAGGCCAAATTTGCCTGTTACTTCAGGTGTTTCTTGACTTCGTACTTTTGCATTCCAGTCCCCTATAATGAAAAGGACATCTTTTCTGGGTGTTAGTTCTAGAAGGTCTTGTAGGTCTTCATAGAACTGTTCAAGTTCAGCTTCTTCAGCATTACTGGTTGGGGCATAGACTTGGATTACCGTGATATGGAATGGTTTGCCTTAGAAACGAACCAAGATCATTCTGTCATTTTTGAGATTGCATCCAAGTACTGCATTTTGAACTATTTTGTTGAGTATGATGGCTAATCCATTTCTTCTAAGGAATTCCTGCCCACAGCAGTAGATATAATCGTCATCTGAGTTACATTCACCCATTCCTGTCCATCTTAGTTTGCTGATTCCTAGAATGTCGACGTTCACTCTTTTCATCTCCTGTTTGACCACTTCCAATTTGCCTTGATTCATGGACCTAACATTCCAGGTTCCTATGCAATATTGCTCTTTACAGCATCAGACCTTGCTTCTATCACCAGTCACATCCACAACTGGATGTTGTTTTTGCTTTGTCTCCATCCCTTCATTCTTTCTGGAGTTAGTTCTCCACTGATCTCCAGTAGCACATTGGCCACCTACTGACCTAGGGAGTTCATCTCTCAGTGTCCTATCTTTTTGCCTTTTCATACTGTTCATGGGATTCTCAAGGCAAGAATACTGAAGTGGTTTGCCGTTCCCTTCACCAGTGGACCACATTCTGTCAGACCTCTCCACCATGACCCGTCTGTCTTGGGTGACCCCACATGGCATGGCTTACTTTCATTGAGTTAGACAAGGCTGTGGTCCGTGTGATCAGATTGGCTAGTCTTCTGTGATTGTGGTTTCAGTCTGTCTGCCCTCTGATGCCCTCTCTTAGCATCTACCGTCTTAATGGGGTTTCTCTTACCTTGGATGTGGGGTTCTCTCTTCACGGCTGCTCCAGCAAAGCGCAGCCGCTGCTCCTGACCTTGGACGTGGGGTAGCTCCTCTCGGCCACCGCTCCTGACTTTGGACGTGGGGTGTCTCCTCTCGGCCGCCCCTCCTGATCTTCAACGTGGGGTAGCTCCTCTCGGCCGCCCCTCCTGACCTTGGATGTGGGGTAGCTCCTCTCGGCCGCGCTCCTGAGCCGTCAGAGCCGCCGCGCAGTGCCAAGAGAATGCACTGGTCACAGCAAACACCCTCTTCCAACAACACAAGAGAAGACTCCACACATGGACATCATCAGATGGTCGACACCGAAATTAGATTGATTATATTCTTTGCAGCCAAAGAGGAAGAAGTTCTATACAGTCAGCAAAAATAAGACCTGGAGCTGACTGTGGCTCATGAACTCTTTATTGCCAAATTCAGACTGAAATTGAAGAAAGTGGAGAAAACCACTAGACCATTCAGGTATGATCTAAATCAAATCTTTTATGACTGTACAGTAGGAGTGAGAAATAGATTTAAGGGACTAGATCTGATAGAATGCCTGATGAACTATGGATGGAGGTTCATGACATTGTACAGGATACAGGAATCTACACCATCCCCAAGAAAAAGAAATGCAAAAAAGCAAAACGCCTGTCTGAGGAGGCCTTACAAATAGCTGTGAAAAAAGGGAAGTGAAAAGAAAAGGAGAAAAAGAAAGATATACCCATTTGAATGCAGAGCTCCAAAGAATAACAGGGAGAGATAAGAAAGACTTGCTCAGCGATCACTGCAAAGAAATAGAGGAAAACAATAGAATGGGAAAGACTAGAGATACCAAGGGAACATTTCATGCAAAGATGGGCTCAATAAAGGAAAGAAATGATATGGACCTAACGGAAGCAGAAGATATTAAGAGGAGGTGGCAAGAATAAACAAAAGAACTGTACAAAGAAGATCTTCATGACTCATATAATCACAATGGTGTGATCACTCACCTAGAGCCAGACATCCTGGAATGTGAAGTCAAGTGGGCCTTAGGAAGCATCACTATGAACAAAGCTAGTGGAGGTGATGGAATTCCAGTTGAGTTATTTTCAAATCCTGAAAGATGATGCTGTGAAAGTGCTGCACTCAATATGCCAGCAAACATGGAAAACTCAGCTGTGGTCACAGGACTAGAAAGGGTCAGTTTTCATTCCAATCCCAAAGAAAGGCAATGCCAAAGAAAGCTCAAACTACCACACAATTGCACTCAACTCACACGCTAGTAAAGAATGCTTAAAATTCTCCAAGCCAGGCTTCAGCAATACGTGAACTGTGAACTTCCAGATATTCAAGCTGGTTTTAGAAAAGGCAGAGGAAAAAAAGGAAAAGAAAAGGCAGAGGAACCAGAGATCAAATTGCCAACATTCAATGGATCATTGAAAAAAAAGAGACTTCCAGAAAAACATCTATGTCAGCTTTATTGACTATGCCAAAGCCTTTGACTATGTGGATCACAATAAACATGGAAATTTTGAAAGAGATGGGAATATCAGACCACCTGACGTGGCTCTTGAGAAACCTGTATGCAGGTCAGGAAGCAACAGTTAGGACTGGACATGGAACAACAGACTGGTTCCAAATAGGAAAAGGAGTACGTCAAGGTTGTATATTGTCACCCTGCTTATTTAACTTATATGCAGAGTATATCATGAGAAACGCTGGGCTGGAAGAAGCACAAGCTAGAATCAAGATTGCTGGGAGAAATATCAATAACCTCAGAGATGCAGATGACACCACCCTTATGGTAGAAAGTGAAGAAGAACTAAAGAGCCTCTTGATGAAAGTGAATGAGGACAGTGAAAAAGTTGGCTTAAAGCTCAACATTCAGAAAACTAAGATCATGGCATCCGGTCCCATCACTTCATGGCAAATAGATGGGGAAACAGTGGAAATAGTGACTGACTTATTTTTCTGGGCTCCAAAATCACTGCAGATGGTGATGCAGCCATGAAATTAAAAAATGCTTACTCCTAGGAAGGAAAGTTATGACCAACCTAGACAGCATATTAAAAGGCAGAGACATTACTTTGTCAACAAAGGTCCATCTAGTCAAAGTTATGGTTTTTCTGGTAGTCATGTATGGATGTGAGATTTGGACCATAAAGAAAGCTGAGCACCAAAGAATTGATGCTTTTGAACTGTGGTGTTGGAGAAGACTCTTGAGAGTCCCTTGGACTGCAAGGAAATCCAACCAGTCCATCCCAAAGGAGATCAGTCCTGGGTGTTCATTGAAAGGACTGATGTTGAAGCTGAAACTCCAATACTTTGGCCACCTGATGTGAAGAGCTGACTCATTTGAAAAGACCCTGATGCTGGGAAAGATTGAGTGTAGGAGGAGAAGGGGATGACAGAGGATGAGACGGTTGGATGGCATTACCGACTCGATGGACATCACCAAACTTGATGGGTTTGATGGACTCCAGGAGTTGGTGATGGACAGGGAGGCCTGGCATGCTGCGGTTCATGGGGTCACAAAGAGTCGGACACGACTGAACTGAACTTAACTGAAAAAAGTTTGAACAATGTGAGAGTTGCAAGTTAAATTTTACTTGGGGCGAAATGAGAACTGCAGCCTGAGAGACAGTGTTTCAACTAGCTTTGAGAATCCGCCCTGGGAAGGCAAGGAGAGGAGCTAGGACTGTATCGGAGTTTTGCAACAAAGGGCAGGCAGTGGCGAACATGAAAGCTTCTTCTAAATGAATGACAATCAGGTATCCCAAGTTAAGGAATTTAGTGTCTTGCTATGTATGGAGAGATACAAGAGTCTGGACATGCTGAAATCATTCCTTTGATTTGCACCTCACCTATCTGGGTCTAGCATCTTGTGTTTTCACACCCTGAGTCTCCCCAGGGCTCACCATAGGGAGTGGCTGCAGTCTGATGGCTGCTAGATGGCAGGTATTCTTTCCTTCGAAGTTCCCTTAGGGCTCACCAGCTCACCATCTGCGCAGGCTGCAATCACTGATGACTGCGACATCCTTTGTTTACTGACAGGGCAGGAAATATTCCATTTCTTAGAACTCATATGGATCAGGAGAAAGAAGATCTCCTTTTCCCCTAAACGAGAGGAAGGACTGGCAAAGACTCTCTCCTTGACCGAACTTCAGTCAGGCTCCTCTGAGACCTTTTCTCAACTTGCCCTCAACCTGCGGGCTTCTGTATTCATCTCTGCGTCACTGCTGTGTCTTAGCAATGCATGCAAGGTAAGTCTCTTCAGTCATGTCTGACTCTTTGTGACCCTATGGACTATAGCCCACCAGGCTCCTCTGTCCAAGGGATTCTCCAGGCAAGAATACTGGAGTGGGTTTTAGCAAGAATCATGCTATATCAATTTAGTGAAGATTCGCGCCTTTCCTCAATATCTGGTCAAATTTCTCACCCCACCTTCCCTACCCCCCCCCCCCCCCCCCAGCTCACAGGTGATATCTGATCACCATGACTTGTCTTTAGCAAGAATCCTGTTAGGTCAATTTAGTAACCACCCCCCCACTCTCTTGGCAACGTTCTATCCTCTGATTCCCCCCACCCTTCTCCTTAGTTAGAAACCCCCACTTTTCTTTGTTCTGTTAATAACTCAGCCCGGGGACTTCTTCCGGCGGTCCAGTGGCTAAGACTTCACGGTCCCAACGCAGGGGGCCTGGGGTCCATCCCTGGATAGAGAACTAGATCCCACATTCCACAGCTGAAGACCCCTATTTGCACAACTGAGGCTGAAGCTCCTGCCTGCCACAACTATGGCCTGGTACGGCCAAATAAATGAAAAGAAGAAGAAACAAACAAACAAACCTGAGCCCAATTCTATACTGTTTCTTTTCCCCTGTTGCGATAGTTAACAAAATCTACTTTTACCACTTTAACTTCTGCCTGGTTCTGATTTTCTGCACCATCTCTGCCCAGAGCTTGGTCAGCCTTCCATTCTCACTCCTGTTCTTCAGACCCTTCCAGGGAGTGGCTGTCAAGCCTTTTCTAGAACTTGGGTGACACCTAGTGGTCATGTAGATGATGATGATGTAGGTAGCTCAGTTGGGTCAACTATGACCCCATGCGCTGTAGCCCGCAGGTTCCTCTGTCCACAGAATTCTCCAGGCAAGAATACAGGCGTAGGTAGCCATTCCCTTCTCCAGGGGATCTTCCTGATGCCCAGGGTCCGAACCCGGGTTTCCTGAATTGCAGCCGGATTCTTTACCGTCTGAGCCACCACGGAAGACAAGGGGCCACAATCGGTCACCATCCGGGCTTTGCTCCACACCTGTTGCCCCTCTGGGTCTGAACCCAAAGTGAGAGACGCTACCCAGGCTAGCGATGCCCAAGAGAGCACTAGGAAATTGTCACTGTCACTGCACCTTATCGTCGCCATCAACACACATCTCACAAGGAGCAGACCGGGCGCAACACGGACTCTGTCGTTCAAGGGCCATTTGGCCTTGGGTTAGTCACCCCACCCACTCCCAGTCTCCATCTGCCCTTTCTGTAAAACGTGGGTAACAATGACGAGCATCGTGGGGTCTGAGAACCACAGGAGGCCATGGAGGTGGATGCTCCCGGCACAAGGCCTGGGGTCGAGGCTGGAAAGTCAGCACTGGAGATGGGGGCCCTGGGCTGCGTGTTGAGACAGAGGTCCTGGAGGCCAGGTCCGCAGAGGGCGGCGGGTGGGAGGAAGGAAGATGCTGATGGGGACAGATGGCCTGTGACCTTCTCCGGCACATGGAAAGCTGGCAGAGCAAAGCTGTGGTTTAGCGTGAAAATCGGGCTCTCTGCACAAGGCTGCTGGGGGTCTGGGAGGGGAGGAGGAGGGGGAGGCAGAAGGAGGAGGGAAGGAGGCAGCTTAGTGCCCTGGACCCACGGCCGGGCACCCAACGCCTGCCCAGCTCTGACCTGACCCAGCCTGCCCAGCTCTCCACACTCAGGGCCGACCGTGAACGCAGGAGGCGGCCCTGTCCTCCCCGGAGGCTGGCACAGAAACAGCGCTGTCAGCTTCCCTGGCTACGGCTTCTGACGAGCAGCTGATGCTGCCAGCTGTGACCACCAGCAAAGCTGGGCATCAGGAGGTGGGGGTGTGCACACGCACCTGGAAGCCCGCTGCCCTCCTGCCCCCAGGCTGGCAGTCTGGGGTCTCGGGATGTCGGGGCCCAGGGAGAAGAGCAAAGTGCATTAAGCATTTCCTGCAGCCAGCACTGGGCTCAGGGCTCTGCGTGTGCCGACTCGGCTAACCCTCCTCGCACCCTATGAGGCGGGGGCTATTCATAGCTTTGTTTCTAGGGGGAGGAAAGAGGCCCAGAGAAGCCAAGTTAGTTATTCGAGGTCATGCAGAAGCAGGGTTTGAACCCCAACTGCAGAACCTTAGCCTCAGAGAGCAACCCGCCAACTCCCCGCCCCTCAATGCGAGAAAGGGGATGGGAAAGAAGAAAGTTAGAATCAGAACACACGGGTTCCCATTTCAGCCCCACCTGCCTGCTCAGACCCTCTGTTTCCATCTGTGAAATGGGGATGAAGATGTCCTGAGATCCTGCTGCTGACCAACAACATGAGGACAGGTGAAAGGGGGCTTCAGGAAGGGTCAGGGGTACACGAATGCTGGTTCTTCATTATGAAAGGGAGCCTGGGGCCCAGAAAGAGGAAGTGGGCTTGTGTGCAGTGGTCCTCACTCCAAGGTCCTTCACAGGAGACCCTGGCCTTCTCTCCAGCCCCCTCGCTCACTGCCTCCCACCCCCCTCCATCTCCACTCCTGCCTCCAACTCACCTTCACCACTGGCCTCCCGGGCACCTCCCTTATCTCCTGCCTGGCTTCTGCTCATTCCCTCTGCCTCGCCCTCTCTCCCTTCTGTCTGCCTTGCCTGACTTACTCCCAACTCACGTTCAGGTCTAGAAGCCTCTGCTGACCAGCAGGCCCGGATGGGGTACCCCCAGATGTGTCAGTATCTGGGCACCCCACTCCTCACCTGTCTCCAGCTCAGCTGTGAGCTTTAGGTGTCGGGGGAGAGGGGGCCTCCTATTCCCACTGAACCCCCAGCGTCCAGCCCTGTCTCACTCAGCACACTGGGCATCTGGGCATTGAGTGAACGCACGAATGAATGAGTGAAGCCGCACAACAACTTGCTGGCTCAGTGGTAAAGAATCCGCCTGCCAATGCAGTTGACAAGGGTTCAATCCCTGGGTCAGGAAGATCTCTGAGAGGAGGAAATGGCAACCCACTCCAGCATTCTTGCCTGGGAAATCCCATGGACAGAGAAGCCTGGTGGGTTATACAGTCCATGGAGCCGCAAAGAGTCGGACACGACTTAGTGACCACAAACAACCAAAAACCAAACCCAGAAGCTCAGCTTCCCCGCGGGGCAAGTGTAAATCCCGGGGCAGCCCCCTCCAGTGCCCTTCCCCTGGTCTCTCCAGAGCTGGATTCTTTCTGGGATGAGCCTGCGGCGGGAACCTCAGGGCGAGGAGAGTCAGCTGGGCTCCAGTCACTGTCCTTCCACGTGTCACCTGTGTGGCCTTGAGCCTCGGGCAGCTGGGGATTTATCAGTTCTGTTCAGTTCAGTCACTCAGTCATGTCCGATTCTCTGCGACCCCATGGACTGCAGCACGCCAGGCCTCCCTGTCCATCACCAGCTCCTGGAGTTTGCTCAAACTCATGTCCATTGAGTCGGTGATGGCATCCAACCGTCTCATCCTCTGTTGTCCCCTTCTCTTCCCACTCTCAATCTTTCCCAGCATCACGATCTTTTCAAATGAGTCAGTTCTTCACATCAGGTGGTCAAAGGATTGGAGTTTCAGGTTCAGCATCAGTCCTTCCAGTGAATATTCAGGACTGATTTCCTTTAGGATGGACTGGTTGGACCTCCTTGCAGTCCAAGGGACTCTCAAGAGTCTTCTCCAACACCACAGTTCAAAAGCATCCATTCTTCGGCGCTCAGCTTTCTTTATAGTCCAACTCTCACATCCACACATGAAAAAACTGGAAAAACCATAGCTTTGACTAGACGGACCTTTTTTGGCAAAGTAATGTCTCTGCTTTCTAACATGCTGTCTAGGTTGGTTGTAACTTTTCTTCCAAGGAGCAAGCGTCTTTTAAATTCATGGCTGCAGTCACCATCTGCAGTGATTTTGGAGCCCCAAAAGATAAAGTCAGCCACTGCTTCCCCATCAGTCAGCATCTGCCTTTCTCCTCCCGAGCACTAAGATAAGGGGCAGGGGCACGCCCGCCGTTCCTGTTGCCTCCAGGCCCGTCACAGTGCTGAGCCTCAGGGAGTAAGGACCGCCTGTGTCAGTGAGTTAGACCGCGTGACAAACCACACCAAACTTCACAACGTAAACGGGGCCTTTATTTAGCTTGCCCTTCCGCAAGGGGTGGTGTCGCCAGAGCTCCGCCGGGCGGCTGTTCTGGCCTCACTGAGGTTCTCCGGGTCTGCGGTCATCTGTGAGCTGGCTTTGCTGACCCTAGCGGAGCGCTCTCACAGGTCTGAGGTCTCAGCCCAGACGGCTGGGTGGCTGACCCTGACCCAGGCGGCCTCCCATCCTCCTGCAGGCCTCCCTGGGCTCTTTCTCTTGGCGGTGGCAGTGTTCTGAAAGAGAGTGTGCACTGGGCCTCCTGCATCCTCGCTGGGGAACTGGTGGGCCACCGCTTCCATCATGTTTTATGGACCGCAGTAAGTCACAAGGCCAGTTCAGAGCTCAGATTCACGGCGGGGGGGAACAGACTCTACCTCTTGATGGGAAAAGCTGAGCATTAGGACAAGGAAGCCTGGCGTGCTGCACCCCATGGGGTCGCAAAGAGTCGGACGTGAGTGAGCAACTGAACAAGAGACTGAGGGGTGAGGATACAGAGAGGGAAGAACAACGGCGGTCATTTTTTTTTTTTTAACCAAAGAGTCTTTATTTATTTATTTATTTAAATTATTTGGCTTCCTTGGGTCTTAGTTGCTGCACATGGGCTTAATTACCCTGTGGCTTATGGGATCTTGGTTCCCCTACCAGGGATCGAACCCACATCCCTGCATTGGAAGGCAGAGTCTTAACCACTGGACCCCAGGGAAATCTCCAGTTGTGGTCATTTTTGCAATCTCTCATACAAGCTGAGTGTTAGAATGATGAGAGTCCACCCAGACTGGATCAGTTTAATACTTATTAGAATTTATGCCTCGTAACCAGGGGCTTCTAAATGTGACCAGAAACCTTGGGATACCCCTGATTCACCCTCCCCCAGTCTTTCTCCATCTCTTTGGCATCTTCCTGGCTGTGACGCCCGGGTGACAGCCGTGGGCATGGATGTTCCCAGGCTCTGTCTCCTGAGAGGTGAAAATGGCACCGATGTTTGCCTACCTTAGGGTTTTCAGAAGGCAGACCTCCAGGAAACGAGGGGTCCAGGCGCACCTCTCGGGGCCTTGGCATGTGCCCACCCAAGACCCTCTTTTCCAGGATCCTTGCTTGGCTACAGCTGGATCTGGGATGTGGGTCTGGTACTCAAGTCTGCCCGGCATCCCGATTTTGGGGTGGGGATGAAGGGAAAGTTTAAGGCAGATCCTGGGGCCTTTTCCCCTTTTGAAATCTTCCTGGGATGGGGGTAGGGGACACCTCTCTACCTTGACACTTTGTTTGATAGCTTCTTAGCACTTACTATGGTTGGAACACATCGTTTATTTATATTTATGGTCTGGCTCCCTCCATCGAAGGCCCAGATTCTGTCTTTCGCACTGTCGTCTCCAGCCCTCTGATGCCGAGTAACAAAGGGTACCCCGGGCCTGACCAGGGACCCCGTGGCCTCGCTAGCACTGGAGTTTGTGCTTGCCGCAGTGGGGCCGGCTGGAGAACTGCTTGAAGTTCTTCTCGTAGGTGGGCAGGTTCTCTTTGAAGCAGTAGTCAGACTGCGTGTCACACTCGCAGGCCCGCAGCCCACAGAGGCAGCTGACACCAGGACCAAGGGCGCATTCGCCTGCAGGGAGACAGAGGGTCGCGGGGGCTTCCAGCCACCCCCCAGGGCTTGGGTCTAAGGTTGGGGGGAACTGGGAGCTCGCTGCAAGGGGTCAAGGGTTGAGAACTGAAAGGAAAAAGGAACTGGGAGTCCTTCTCCTTCATCTCCAAGCCCTTCCACCATCACAGCTAGACATGCCCCGAAGAGACCCCTGGAAAGAAACAGGAGAAGGGGCAGGTGTGGGCTGCACGTGAGTGGGAGGAGCACTGAGTCAGTGTCCCCAAGAGCTCCCAGGGCAAGGACACAGAGCCCATCTTCCCAGAACTCAACTCCTATTTCCAGCAGCTTACCTGGCATCTCACCTGGAAATCACTAGCATCTCCAGTGTAAGATGCCCCAAAGGAAGCTCTTGATGTAAGTGGCCCCCTGCCTTACCCACTGATCTGGCCCTCCACCCACACTCTCAGCTTCAGAATTGGCACCACCTCCCGCTCAAGTCAGAAAACTAGCAGCCAACCTTGACCCCTGCGCTCCTTTCACTTCCACATTCCATCCACCCCAAAAGTTCCGTGGGTGTCTCTACATTTAGAATATTTCGTGCTCTGCCCTCCTCTCCCCATCTTCTTGACCATGACCCCAATCGCTGTCATCACCAGCTTTCCCGCCCTAATGGAAGGAAATAAACAGGGACTGTCTTGGAATGAATGAGGTTCACTCTCTTGCTGAAAGCCCCCCTGTGGTTCCCTACTATTTGAACAAAGACATCCCAAATCCTTGCCATGGACTCTGAAGCAGGCCTGCCGGAACAGGGCCCCTGCTTGCCTCTCCACGCCCCCACCCCTCCACTCTCACCTGCCCTCTGCTCCGGGAACACTGGCCTCTTTGGGTCACATGCTTTGGTTGGTCTTGTCCCAGGGCCTCTGCACTTACTAGTTTCTTTGTCTGAAACACTTCTCTCCAGGATCTTCAAGTGGCTGGAGGCATCCCACCTTTGGGTCTTGGATCTCCCTGACCACTCCAGCTAAACTTCTCCAGCCACTCTCCCTCATGTCCCCGTTTGATACGCTGTACTTTTCGCATCTCTCACTCCTCTTCTGTTTGTTTACTTGCTTGTGTCTGTCTCTCCTTGACAAAGCGGAAGCTGTGTGAGGCTGAGGCTTTTTCTGTCTCGTCCCTCCCAGTGTCCCCAGGATGTAGAACAAATGTTGGCACACAGTATGTGCTCAACTAACAGTCCTTCAGTAAATGAATGAAACGTTAACGGGCCTTTGGGATTGAGTGTCTGCGCTGTGGCCAAACAACCACTAGGTGGGGATCTTTTATTTAGTGGTCAGAGTTGTCCGAGTGGTGTTGCTGTGTGTGTGTGTGTGTGTGTGTGTGTTCAGTTCAGTTCAGTCACTCAATCATGTCTGACTTTTTGTGACCCCATGGACTGCAGCACACCAGGCCTCCCTGTCCATTACCAACCCCCAGAGTCTACCCAAACTCATCTCCATTGAGTTGGTGATGCCATCCAACCATCTCATCCTCTGTCGTCCCCTTCTCCCACCTTCAATCTTTCCCAGCACCACGGTCTTTTCAAATGAGTCAGTTCTTCACATCAGGTGGTCAAAGGATTGGAGTTTCAGCTTCAGCATCAGTCTTTCCAATGAATATTTAAGATGGACTGGTTGATCTCCTTGCAGTCCAAGGGGCTCTCAAGAGTCTTCTCCAACAGCACAGTTCAAAAGCATCAATTCTTCAGTGCTCAGCTTTCTTTATCATCCAACTCTTACATCCATACATGACTACGATTCCCAATCTCTTTGGCACCAGAGACCAGTTTTATGGAAGACGATTTTTCCATGGACTGGGGGTGGGAGAGGAAGGGATGGTTTCAGGATGATTTGAGGGCATCACACTTATTGTGCACTTTATTTCCATTTCTATTACATAAGCTCCACCTCAGATCATCAGGCATTATTAGATGCTGGGGGTTGGAGACCCCTGGCATAGGTAGCCTCCATTCTGTTCTGAGGCTTGGGGTGAGGAAGTGAGGCAGCCAGATCCCCTGATGTGTTGGCCTTGGGCAAGTTACTTTCAGTATCATTTATAAAATGGTGATAAAAACAATAGCATCAAAAAGAAACAATGCCGTCTGCTTCAGGCATCGTGAGGATTTTCATTGTTGTTACAGATGGAGCGGTCTGGATATGCCCAGAGCACAGAGGCCTCTATAGATGCTGTTATCATGACGATGCTGCACATGCTGGAAGAATAAGGCCCTCTGAAGCTGGGCCAGTGCTGGCTATAGTCTGGTTGCTTTCCTTCTCCCCCTCTGAAGTCCACAATTCCTGCAGGAAGCTGTCCTCCCCCAGCTTGCTGGAGCCTGGGCTTCTCAAGACATGTTGACGCCCACCCCACGCCTCGGTAGCTCTCCACTCACCCTCGGAAAATGGGCCGCGGACGGTTCCTGCCATTCCCGCTGCTCCTGGCGCCTGGATCGCCTTTGCCCTCGCACTTCTGTGACAATCCTACAATACCCACGGGGCCCCCGCTCCCCTGGGGCTCCCCGAGAGCCCCCATCCCATCCACGTCCGGGCCTCTCACCTCTGCTGCGCCCAGCTCCCCCTGGATTCCCTCCCCAGGCAGCCGCTGTGTAGAGGCCCCCGGTTCGTGAGGCTACGCACACAGTAGGGCTACTTGGGCGCAGGGCTCCAGCCCATCCAGCCTCTCCTTCCTCCCAGTGGGCCTGGTGTCGTGTGCTGTCAATCACCCGGGTGCTGCCTGCCTGGAAACCTGAAGGGAGTCACGTTTCCCACGCTTTCCTCTCTCTCCCCTTCTCTCTCTGTCTCTCTCCTGGTCTCCTATTCCTCTCCATCTCTTCTTTCTTCCACCTCCTTTCACCAAGCCTCCCTCCTTCTTTCTCACCACTCCCCTTTCTTGCTTTGTCTTCTGGTCCTTTCCAGAGCGCGAAGCGTAGTTCTCTCCTGACAATCAGCTCTACGTCTAATGACTGAGCCGGCCCCCAGGCCTTGGGGACTGACCCGGCGTGGCAGTCTATCGCCGTGGGCATCCCACAGCTGTAGTAGGGTCAGGCCTGTCACGCGCTAGAAGAAGAGGCAGCCCTGGGCCAAGAAATGCCAGGCCTGGAAGTCATCTTTTAACAACAAGCCCAAATCCAGATTCTGCATCCTTCAGCTTGTTCATGGGAAAATGAAGACATGAAGACGGAACTGATGATGCCTTCACATTCCATGAAACAGACTGAAAGATTTCCACCTGGGCTTCCCAGGCGGTGCTAGTGGTAAAGAACCCGTCTGCCATTGCAGGAGACATCAGAGACGCGGGTTCCACCCCTGAGTTGGGAAAATGCCCTGGAGGAGGGCATGGCAACCCACTCCAGTATTCTGGCCTGGAGAATCCCATGGATAGAGTAGCCCGGGGGGCTACAGCCCATGGGTTGCAGAGTCAGACACGACTGAAGCAACTTAGCATGCACGCAAGCATGCACTTCCACCAATGAGATGGGAAGGTCTATGCTCCTGCGTGAGCTAACTTAGACTCTGCCATGCAGGCCACTCCCTGTCTGCACCTGGCCCGTCCTGGTCTCTGAACTCTCTCCTTGGGTGCCCTTGTTTTAAAGCTCAGGGCTCTAAATACCGCCTGAGCACTGCTCACTCCCCACTTCTCCCTGCAGAGACTCCCCAGTTCTCCCCGCAGCCCTTTGAGCTCCAGACACCAATATGCGTGTGTTCCCATGGCTCCCAAGCGTCCGATGTGAATCTCACACCCAGCACGGCTCATCCAGGCTCTTGCTGTGACCGCAGAGTCTGTGCGCCTCTGTCCGCACAAGCTCATAGACGCATGGTTACCCCCGGAGGCTCAGAACAACGATGTCAGAGTCAGCCTGCCTTGCCTTCAAGCCTCACACCGGATCCAAAAGCAGGTTCTGTCGGTTCACCTCCCAAGCACGCCCAGCGTCTGACACTCCACCCCAGCTACCGAGCCACGCGACGGTCACTTCCCCCCAGTGTGACGGGAACAGCCCACTAGTGGCTCCCCCTTTCTTCCCTTGCTCCCCAACTTCTCTGGGCAGGGGCCAGAGTCCTCTTTCTAAAGGAAAATTTGAGCTGATCACTTTCTGCTTGAAGGCTTCTCCCTGCAACTGAAGGAGCAGGGGAGCCCCTCACCCCACAGCCAGGCCTCACCAGACTCGTTTCTCGTGGGACACCCACCCCCCACCCTCCTCTGGCTAAATGCCACCTCCCTAGTGAGGCCTTTCCCGACACCTGAAGTAGCATCCACCCCCCCCACTGCCGTCCTCATTCAGTAGCTTGTGGCCTTATTTTAGAGGTTTCACAGCACTTGTCGCTACCCGAGTCTATCTTTCTTTCTGAATATTTCATGGACTGTCTCCCTGCCTGCACATAAGCTCCTTCCGGTCATGGAGTTTGTCTTTTTCTTGCAGATATTCAGCGGCAAACACGCGGTAAGGGCTCCATCACCGTGTGCTGCTGCTTCACTGGCTGGACTTGGACACGGCCCGCCGGCAGTGAACAGCGTCCCCATCCTAAGAAACGGGGAGTCAGGTTCCGGGTCCAGATCTGCCGCTTGAATGCTCTGGCATCTCAGGGAAGTTGTTTCTCTCTGAGTCTCTTCCCTAGGCTTTCAAATGAGGGTACAGGTTCTTGTACAGACTATTTCATGAATTTCTTCACTCATTTGATCATCGGATATTGACTGAGTTTCTAACATATGCCCGGCCTTTGGCTAGGAAGCAGGGGGACAGGTCTGAGCGAGTGGACCCCACAACTGCATGGCTTCAGGCATCCTTCTCTATGGCTTTATGAGGGTAAGCACCCACCCCCCACCCCAGGGCTCCTCAGGGGGCTCAGCAGTGAAGAATCCGCCTGCCAATGCAGGAGACATGGGTTTGATCCCTGGTCTGGAAGATCCCCTGGAGGAGGAAATAGCAACCCACTCCTGTATTCTTGCCTGGGAAATTCAAGGGACAGAGGAGCCTGGGGGAGGCTATAGCCCAGGGTCGCAGAAGAGTCAGACACGGCTGAGCATGCACACCTCCCCACCCCCAACAAGTGCTCCCCAATCTCTTGGAGCTCAAACTCCAGTTGAGGGGGTAGCTGACCCATAAGTAAACAAATAATTGAACAAGATGAGATGATGTCAGGTTGAGACAGATTCTAGAAAAGGACAAGGGTGATGCATCAGTGAGTGGAGGTATTGTTGTGAGGAGTAAACTCAGCAAAGGAGAAAGATCTTTGCAAACTACAAACTCCAGTGGTTACCTGGTTCACCCTCCGCCTTGGGCAGAGGGCAGAGTCATAGGCTCAGAGATGGAGGTGACAGAGGGGCCTCGGGCTGGAACTCTGGCTCTGACGCCCACGGCCGGGCCCCTCCCTGCCCAACAGATGTGGGCATGCGTGGGTGGAGGGGGCATCACCAGCGGCAGATCTTAAAATCCCTCACGAATGCCAAGTGCTTATGCAAGCCCACTCAACAGAGGGCTAATGACCCTCCCAGTCGCCTGAGGGCAGCCGTCACCACTGGCAAGTTGGCCCCAGGGCTTGGGTTCCAGGTCTTTCTCTGCACTGCTCTCCCACTGACATTTCGAGACGTGGACAGACCAGGCTGTTTTTCTCCTTTCCCTTCCCTGCTCATACCAACCACATCCAGGAGCAGCCACTGGTTGCTAGGCAACCTGGAACTAGGCTTGGGTGCCAGATTTCAGGACTGGGAGGCTTGGGAGGTGATTAACCCTTGCAGGGCAGTTCTTTGAACTGCAGTGTAACTGGGGATTGTGGTGGGGGGCGGGGGAGAGAGCTTTCATCCTATAAGGGGTTAATGACATTAGCTCAAGGGGAGGCCAATGCAGAGGAGATGCTTCCAAGAAATCTCTCAACAGTAATAAAGAAAATCCCAGTGCTTTCCCATGAAGTAAAGGGGGAAAGGAAACTGGAGCCCATTATACAGAGTGAAGTAAGCCAGAAAGATAAAGAACACTACAGTATACTAACACATATATACGGAATTTAGATAGATGGTGGCGATAACCCTATATGCAAAACAGAAAAAGAGACACAGAAGTACAGAACAGACTTTTGAACTCTGGGGGAGAACGTGAGGGTGGGATGTTTTGAAAGAACAGCATGTATATTATCTATGGTGAAACGGACCACCAGCCCAGGTGGGATACATGAGTCAGGTGCTCGGGCCTGGTGCACTGGGAGGACCCTGAGGAGTCGGGTGGGGAGGGAGGTGGGAGGGGGGATCGGGATGGGGAATACGTGTAACTGTATGGCTGATTCATGTCAATGTATGACAAAACCCACTGAAATGTTGTAAAGTGATTGGCCTCCAACTAATAAAATAATATTAAAAAATAAATAAATAAATAAATAAATAAAATAAAATAAAATGTTAAAAAATAAATAAATAAAATAAAAAAATAAAATAAAATAAAAAGAAGACATCTCAACTTCTAAAAGGAAAGGTATTAATTAAGCACCCACTCTGGGTCAGACCTCTGAGTTGGGGAGGGCTCAGTCTTTTTGCAACCCCATGGACTGTAGCCCGCCAGGCTCCCCTGCTCATAGAATTTTCCAGACAAGGTTACTGGAGCGGGTTGCCATTTCCTCCTCCAGTGGCCTTAGAGACCCCAGGAAGTACTGAGTAGTGTTTTACAGAGGAGGGGACGAAGGCCCAGGGTGGTCGTGCAATTAACCCAGCTGGAAAAGATGAAGCCGGGATTCAGGCCCGGCTCTGCCTGCCCCAAAGCATTTGCTGTCTCTGGGCTTCTCAGCGTGGTGCACGGAGCTGGGACAGGAAGATCCGGGCGCTGCAGGGGGACAAGCTCCCTCGGCTTTCCTTTGCCCCCTGGGCCGGAGCCGAACGTTCTGACAGGCGTGCTGTAGGTAACGAGACTTGCATCTGTGAGCCCCCAGTCCAGTCCCCTCCCAGCAGTCTCACGCCAGCGGGGAAGGCGGTGGGAGGCGGGAGCCCCAGCTGGGGTCGGACGACCTGGTCTGAGTCCCAGCGGTTCTCTCCCCGGCTGTGTGGCCCTGGCTGTCTCACTTCACCTCTCTGAGCCTCAGGGTCCTCCCAATAACGGGGAGGAGAGTGCCCACCTCAGAGGCTTACTGTGGATTCAAAGAGCTGAGTGCCAAGCCTCCATCAGCTGCCGATGAACTTCAGCTATGGTGAATGCACCTGCTTTACGGATGCAGAACCTCAGACCCAGAAAACTCCTTCCAGCAGTGTGTTCCCGAGCACCGGAAAGTCTCAAGACACATGAGATTGAGTTTGCCTAGGGCCTGGGTCAGCCCTTTCCCGTCTCTGGGCCTCAGGCTCCCCATCGCTGCAATGAGGGGTTGGTCGGGCTGCTCTCCAAAAGCACTGGCAGCAGGGCCCGGGGCTGCCTCACTCTGTGCCCCTGGCCCTGGCACAGTGCCGGCCCTGGATGGGTACCCTGTGGGTCCTCAGTTGATACTGAGCAGGGGAATGGATGTGGGTAGGTTTCACTTGGGGTCTCAGCCTACATCGGCAGCAGGAGCCAGGTCACCCGGCTCCCAGCCCTGTTCCTGGAAATAGGGACTCGGCAAGCTGAAGCTCCAATACTCTGGCCACCTGATGCGAAGAGCCGGCTCAGTGGAAAAGACCCTGATGCTGGGATAGATCGAAGGTGGGAGGAGAAGGGGGCGACAGAGGATGAGGTGGGTGGATGGTATCACCGACTCAATGGACATGACTTTGAGCAAACTCCGGGAGATGGTTAAGGACAGGGAAGCCTGGTGTGCTGCAGACCCTGGGGTCACAAAGAGTCAGGCGCGACTGAGTGACGGAACAGAGGTGGGTGTGGGAACAGCAGGGGGTCAGCCTGGAACTCACTGGCTAGGTCAGCTGCAGAAGGGGGTGCTAGTGCCCTGGTGAGGATGGGTAAATGTCCCTCCTTGCTAACTCTCATAGACAGGTGCTGGACTCCGGGATCCCTGGTCAACCTTCGAGAGCAACTGGCCACTGCTGCTTGGCAGGGGCCAGCATCTGTGGAAAGCACAGTCCAGGCCACGAACGTTCCAGTCCAGCTCTGAGGCCCTGCCTGCACCTCCCACCACCACCCAGTGTGATGTGCCAAGCAGGCAACACGTTCTGTGCCACCTGCTGGGGCTCCGGCCTCTGCTCCCAGGCCACCTTCCTCCATCTCCTGTGGTCTCCGGCTGCGGCTCTGGTCCCCACGGCGGAAGGTGAAGAGGGTTGCTAAAGAAGCTGCCCCAGGAGCAGAGGACCCAGGCCCGCCCAGAGGAGCAGCGGGTTTGGTCGGGGGCGCGGGACCGCAGGGCAGGAAGGTGCTTGGCACCTACTGAAACCCTGCTTCCCTCTTCAGAGTTGTTTCCCTCCCTTCTCGGCCCCTGGGCTCTACAGGGGCATCAGGGGAGAGAGCTCTCAGAGCGCATCTGCTCTCCCAGCGATGCCCGTTCCACCACCCTGAGGTGACACCTGACATGACAAAGGTCAAGTTCAAGGTGAAACGAGGTGAGACTAGACCACGTGAAGGCGAGACCGGGAGCCAGATGGAGAGGCCTCGGGTAGCTTTTCTGCATGCCCCTCCCCCACCAAGCGAGAGCCGGGCTCGCCCCGTTTCCCGCCCCCATCCCCCTACACGCGGGAAACGGCGCCACCACTTGAGGAAGCAGGCCATCCTCTGAGCTCACCCTCCTCCAGTCCTCCCTTGCCCCCCATCCACCAGACCGTGATCCCACCCCGTGTTCTGGACATGGCCGAGAGGGCCTCACGGTGGAGATTCTTTGCTTTAGGCTGGAGGGCGGTCAGGAACTCTTCTTGCGCTCACATGGGAAAAACGGGGCCCCTTCCCCATTGACAGTAGGCCCGAAGATGGGAGAGCGGAAAAGCAGACTCCGCTGAAGCTGGGCCTCCCGTCCTCAGGGTTCTGGGCCAGGTTCCAGCTCCCCGGCGCCAGAACCGGGCAGACCAAGCCAACCTGACCCAGTGCGTCCTGGGCCTGAGCTCTGGGTGGAGATGAAGGCAAGGGAGGTGGTCTCCCTATCTCGCAAGGGGACAGGTGATCAAGACACACTCACAGCTCTGAATAAACACGCAAGGGAGAACAGTGTTTCCCGTGTCTCCACAAGGTCGAGCGGAATGCGAATCACACACTCGAAAGGGCGTTCAGACCACCCGCCCTGCTGAACTGAACGGCCTTTGAGACAAGGCTGTGGCCGGCTGCCTGCAAGTGAGCTTGTGCTTTAGATCCAGCCTGCCCTACCCACCACCCAGCCGCCCCGGATCACGCTGAGAGCTCGGAGGCCCCTCCGCACATGCTGGACACTCAGCACTGGCCTGCCTGTCCTCTGTCCTCTTCCCTGAATGGCCTCGAAGACAGATGGGCTCCCTACCCTGCCCCCCATTCACTCTGCTGTCCCCCACGGCATCTACCCATCTTGGCACTCAACCCCCTTCACAAATATTTGTCCAACTGAAAGACAGCCGAGCTGCTTTGTTAACACACAACAGACATGGGGAAGAAGCTTCTCAATAGCAACAGCTGCCAAGCGCAGCCGCAAGATTCAGTGTAATCTTCGGTCAACAACTACTTATCGAGCCCAGGAGAGACCCTGGGTGGGCGGTGGGGACTGTGTGCTGAAACCCGAACTCCAGGGGAGGGAGCTGGGGGGCGCAGCTTTGAGCAGGAGCCAGGGGGGGACCGGGGGGACCAGGGCTGGGCTCTCAGGAAGCGCTGATGCTCAGAATGGCCACTCTCCATCCCAAAGCACTTGGGGAAAAAAACCTCCTTTTCCCAAGGTTCTGCGGGCCCACGAGGCTGAACTTAAAGAAAGGCCCAGGGTCAAGGACACCCTCTGCTGAGAGGACTACTCACAGACCACGGTCCCGTTGGCCACGTGGAACTGGTAGCCGTTCAGCACGGGCTGGCAGCCGAGCCGCTTCGCCCTCTCGTAGCAGCAGTCGTGGGCCAGGCAGCACCTGTGGGCCAGATGGAGGGAGACGGGGGCTCTCCTGAGGACGGCCCGGGGAGAAGGCGGGAGAGGACTCACCCGCCTCCTTCCCAGATGACGGGGTGCAGAAGGCAGGGAGGTGACTTCCTGACGGTGTTGAAAATCGTAGAAGGAGCCCTTCTCTACCTACTGCCGGCTCATGAGCTCCTTACAGTGACCCTAGGGGGCGCAGTCCTTGTCCCCATTCTGCGGGGGAGGAAACGAGGTTCAGAGGTGAATTTCCCCCAAATCTAGGCTCCCATGACGTATTCATTCGTTTAATGACTTGCCGTTGTTGCTCAGTCACTACATCGTGTCCGACTCTCTGAGACCCCGTGGACTGCAGCGCGCCAGGCCTCCCTGTCCTTCACTAACTCCCAGAGTTTGCTCAAACTCCTGTCCACTGAGTCGGTGATGCCATCCAACCACCTCATCCTCTGCCTCTTTCTCCTTTTGCCTTCAGTTAATGACTGAGCACCAACTATGTGCCCAGCCCTCGGAGAGGCCCTGAGCAGACAAAGGTCAGCACGTCAGACGTAATCCTTCAGTCTTTGCTCTGTTGAGGCTCAGAGCCAGGGAGACAGCAATGGGGACAGCGCTGGAGGAGAGAAAACAGCTGGGGATGGCCTCGGCCCGCCGCCCCAGCCAAGTCAGAGCGGCAGGAATGCAGAGACGGGGACTGGCCGGTCCCCTGGGCTGGACGCTCAGTCTTCCTCCATCACCATCTGCATCCACACGCGGGCTCCTGGTTGTCTGTCATCTTTGGCCAACAGTGCTGGAATGCTCATCAGCCTCGGGACTCGGAAGGGGAGGCACCGAGCATTAAAGGGCCTGGACTTTGAAACAAGAAAACTCTGGTGCAAATCCTGACTCTGCCACTCAAGGGACTGAAGGTCTTCGGGCTCTGCGGCTTTGTTCAGCGGGCCCCCTGTAAAATGTCCACCAGTGTCCCCCGTAAAATGGAGACCGTGGCCTGGCCTCGACCATGCGCTAGCAGGATTAAACCAGGCCCTGCGTGCAGAGCACCAGTCCCAGGGCTCAGCGCATGCCGGGCATTTTGGCAGTGCTGGGCCCCCTCCAGGGCTCTGGGTCGTCCTGGCTGGAACAATCTGAGGTCTCAAGAGCCCAGCCCAGAGGGCTCGAGCTCCAGGGGTGATATTCAGGCCCTGCTGTGGGGCTATATTCCTCCACACTCCGGTGAAAGCGGCAGGAACATTTTGCTTCTTATTTCTTCGAATAAAAAGATGCACAGACAGTCCTGTCTCCTACTTCCCTGTTCCCTCCCCAGATAACACCAACCTCCACCTTTTCTGGGAACTCACACTCCCCCCTCCCCATCCTGAGAAGCAGGCCTGGCAGCCAGGTCTGGGCCATGTGGCCTCACCCAGATGGACAACTTCTCCAAACTGGGCCACTCAGATTCTCTCTCCTTCCCGCAGAATGGAATTAGGATGGGAGACAGCGGGTCAGTCTTGCTGCACTGATAATCCTAAAACGTGAGGGCCCTAGAAAAGACGGCATTTGCCACGAGGACTGAGAGTTGGGCGTTTTTCTAGAGCTCTGGGCAGGGCTGACCGCACGATCTGCATAGTGCAACATGAAAACGAAGGGGCCCCTGATTCAAACAGCGTCCAGCATTTCAAGATGGTGACAGCCGAGCAGCGAACCTCCTGCGGGCCCCAGACGGCAGGAAGCCAGCCCCAGCCCTGGGCCTCTCAGGACCTCCCTCCCACTCCCATTCAGTTTTGTCCTTCTGCTCAGGCTCACCCGAATGGATTTGTTCCTTGCAATTTGCAAGTCCGAACATCCTCTCTCTCTTCAAGAAGGGATTTCGATGAGAATCCAGAGACAGAAAGCCTCAGAGCCTCTGCACTCACCTGTCAGTGTTATCCACGGGGGTCCCCTTGCCCCCGAGCCCGCAGTAGCAGCCATATCCGTAATATGAGAAGAAGGCGCTCCGCCCTGTGATGTGTTTGACCATCCTCTGAAACTGCCAGAAGCTGCTGTGCGTGGGGGCCATCACTGCCGAGGAGCAAATAAGGAAGAAGGGAAGAAGTGATGAGAAAGACTGCTTTCACATTCCCTAGTCGGAGCCCCCTAAACTGGACACCAGTCCCTTTAATGGGGACGGGAAAGGGTCAGTCAACTGCATCACACAGCTAGTTTCCTGCTAACCCAGGAGGAGAACCCAGTTTCCAGGACGTTCAGGACAATGCTGTCAACTACAGTCTGCTCCCCGCAGGAAAAGACCACCATCCTGTGCAGAAACACCCTCAGGTCTGATGCTAATCATTAACAAGAAAGGTTCAAAGCCAGAAATGCCAGTCCCTGTAAAAATCACTGGGGCTTTTACAGTCTCACAGGAGAAACAAAACACTTAAGAGTCAGAAAAAGCTGTCCTCGATTCACTTTTTTAACAGCAAATACAGGTGGCACAGTGGTAAAGAATCCCCCTGCCAATGCAGGAGATGCAAGAGATGCAGGTTCGATCCCCGAGTGGAGAAGATCCCCTGGAGTAGGAAATGGCAACCCACTGCAGCATTCTTGCCTGGAAAATTCCATGGGCAGAAAAGCCTGGCGGCCCATAGTCCACGGGGTCACAAAGAGTCAGACATGAAAGAGCATACACACACACACACACAAGAACTTAGCAATTTTTACTTCTAAAAAGTGCTTAGGAAAGCGAGGGGAAATATGTATATATATGTATATATTTTTGTATATATATGTATGTATATATATATATGGAGAGAGGAATGTTTGCTGCAGCATTATTTGTGATATCAAAAAGTTGGAGACTACCCACATGCCTGCTGACAAGGAGATAATAACTAAATGATGTCTTGAAAACATATCACTTTTAATAGCAATATCACTAGGCAGTGGGACTGAGGAAGTAGGTGGAGAAAAAAACAGGCAACATTAACCCTAAATACGTTCGTGCTGTCTGATATACATATTTTTTACAACAAGTCTGTGTTACTTTTCTATTGAAATGTTGGCAACACATGTATGTAAATGCCCGAGTGTATGTCAGTGTCTCAGTCGTGTCTGACTCTTTGCAACCCCATGGACTGTGGCCCGCCAGGCTCCTCTGTCCATGGGATTCTCCAGGCAAGAACACTGGAGTGGGTTGCCATTTCCTCCTCCAGGGGATCTTCCTGATCCAGCGATCAAACCCATGTCTCCTCCTCCAGGGGATCTTCCGGACTCAGGGATCAAAGCTTCGTCTCTCTGGTTTTCTGCGTTGGCAGGTGGATTCTTTACCCCTGCACCAGCTGGGAGGCCCAGGTAAAGGCCTAAAAGGATGTATATCAAACTCTGAAGGCGGTTTACATAGAAATGGATGAGGGTCTGTTAAAGATGGGAAGGGGTTTTATCTTGTTACTCTACACTAATGTATTTTACTTTTTAATTACAAGTGAATATTAGTTTTACAATAAAAATAAAAACATGAAGAAGAAAACCCAAAATGGGAGGTTTAGGGAGATTTTTCCAGGAGCCCTCCCATCTCATTCTGTGACTTTGGATGCCCTGTGGTCCCAAACACTGCGGAGGGGCCCAAGCCTGGGGGCGGTCTCTGCGGCTGAAGCGGCGCCTGGAGAGAGGGTAGGCCCATGCTGACACACGGCTCTTGGGGTACACGGAGCTGGGCGTCTGCAGCGGTGGTCCTTCCTGCACTCGGATCCCCTGCCTCTAACATCATGATCTTGAAAAAATGGTGCCTTCCACCACTAAGTGAAACGGGGACCCCATTTTTGACATTTTGACTTAGGGACCCAAAAGTGATTGCTTCACAGCTGAAACAGAAAAATGGGTTTGGGCAAATCTCCACTCATCTCATCAGAGCAACAAGTCAGAGAGTTTTCCAGCAAACCCAACACCGTTTGCTAGTAAGTTCTCTTTCACTTTGCAGAGATATGTAATCTGATCTCCTGGAAGCAATGACTTATAATTACCCATTATTCCACAGGTCACCGTAAGAATGCCTTTCTGAGGAGAATTAATCATTCCTACATTAGCTAGATGTATGCCCACGCTTTTGTTCTGGAATCCATACGACTTTAAATGAAGGCAACTTAAGGTGAAGACAACAGACCAGGGTGACCAAGGGGACCAGAGGCGGGGGGTGAATCGGGAGGCGGGGCTGACACACGCAGGGCTGCATATAAAACACGTGACTGATGAGAACCCCCCGTATACACAGGGGACTCTGCTCAGCTCTCTAACGGCCTGTGTGGGAAACAAGTCTATAAAAGGGGGACACATGTACATCCGTGTAACTGCGCTCTGCAGGGAAAAGTAACACAGCATTGTAAATCGACTATACGCCAATAAAAATCAATTTAAAAATAAGTAAATAAAGGCAACTGGCATTCAAAGACTCCTGAAAGGTATGTGTGTGGCACAACAGTGGTCCGATGCCCTCTTTCTTAGCAAATGGTTAGCAACCTTTGATTTTCTAAATGTTCTGTGAGATCCCAGCACTGGGTGAGTGCTTTTTGCAGAAGCAGCAGAAGCAGGAGGCCTTCGGTGGGGGCCCACTTCACTGCGGGCTCCCCTCTGAGTGACGCGTGATCCCGCTCACCTGACACCACCTGAGGAGGGGTCACCCCAGAGACAGAAAGGGGGTCACACCCTGGAGCTCGCCCCACTGTGACTACTTACAGCAGGTGGCAAAGACCACAAGAACCCCGAAGACCTTCATTCCCGAGGGGCTCAGGCGGTCCGAGGTGCCACGACCACACCTTCCTCTGTTTTTGAGGGCTCTGCCAGCTGAAGTCCTATTTGAAGAGAAAATAACCAAAATGAGGGACGCCATGTGGTAGCGAAACCCACAACCACAGTGCAGGTCTCCAAAAGCCCTCAGTGGAGGGCTCCGAGCAAAGAGACCTTTTCAAACCTAATCATCTCTGAATACGATACCCCCTCGGGTATTTAGACCTAAATATAAAGATAAGAATGGTTCAATTGTTTGAAAAGTCCAAGTTTCTGTTTTTGTTTTTTTTCAATTTCTTACTCTGGCAACATTAAGCCTTCATTCTTTTTTAGTTTTCTTTTGAAGAGTCAATATTTCCTGTGTTGCCAAGTTGACAGGCAAATATGGTTCGTTATGGGAATCAAGTGTGGGAAAGTCTGGCCCCATTTACATGGCAGTCCCCCTGGGTTTTCCTTCCTTGATGACCAGGTAAATTATTCATAAACTTAGCCCCTCCGAATCCTAGCTTGCTCTCCTAAAGAGACTAAAATTGCCTATCAGTCATTTCAAACATTTACTAAGAAATTAGTTGGAGTCTTAAAAAAATTATACAAATGAACTTATTTGCAAAACAGAAATAGAGTCACAGCCATAGGAAACAAATTTACGATTACCAAAAAGGGAAGTCGGGGATGGAGGGATAAATCAGGAGAGGGAAGTTGGGGATGGAGAGATAAACCAGGAGTTTGGGATTAACAGAGACGCACTATTGTAAATAAAATAGATAATAAACAAGGACCTACTACATAGTACAGGGAACTCTACTCAGCACTCTGTAATAACCTATATGGGAAAAAAGTCTGAAAAAGAACAGACATACGTATAACTAAGTGGGGCTTCCCTGGTGGCTCAGATGGTAAAGAATCTGCTGCAAAGCAGGAGACCCAGGTTCAAGCCCTGGGTCGGGAAGATGCCCTGGAGAAGGGAAGAAGATGCCCTGGAGAAAGGCATGGCAACCCACTCCAGTATTCTTGCCTGGAGAATCCCAAGGACAGAGGAGCCTGGTGGGCTACAGTCCATGGGGTTGCAAAGAGTCATACAGGACTGAGTGACGAACACATACAAGTCATTCTGCTATGCACCTGAACTAACACAACATTGTAAATGAATTACACTTCAAGAAAAAAAGAAAAAAACGCTTAGCAGATCACTGTAGCACATCTGTTTATTTCTAATAAAGTAAATTCTTTGTAAAGAAGAAATAGAAATTAGTAAACGCGAGGTGCTATTTTCCTTAAGGGCTTCATGTCTGCACATTATTTAATCCTCTCAATAACCTGAGAGGCTCTATTATCAGTTTCAAGATGGAGAAACTGAGGCCCAGTGAGTTTGGACAACTTCCTCCTGCTCACACAGCCCCCTACTGCACAGACTTGTGGAGATCAACTAAAATAAAGTAAGTAAAACAGACCGGCACTGTAAAACTCTGCACCAGGTGACCACACCCTTCTTATCACTATTGGCAACAGTGCATGCATACCTGCTCAGTCATGCGCGGCTCTTAGCAACCCCTTGGACTGGAGCCCGCCAATCTCCTCTGTCCATGGGATTTTCCTGGTTAGAATACTGAAGTGGGTTGCTATCCCCCCATCCAGGGGTGTCTCCCAGACCTAGGGATCGAACCTGCGTCTCGTGCATTGGCAGGCAGATTCTTCACCTCCGAGCCATCTGGGAAGGTCATTAGCAATGGTAAGGGGAGTCATAGCCCGCACACTTCTCACAGGATGGCAGAGGAGAACGTGGGCTCAGGATCCCATGTCCTCACGTGGAGCCCCGTGGCAAAGTTTCCCAAGAAAATTTCAAAACAAGCGTCCTGCCGGAGCATCCTGGGAGAATTTGCTACTTTTGCCCTCATTGGCAAGATTCTGGTAGATGCTGAGAGGCTGGGCCCTGACCGGGCCTGGTCCCAGCCAGCCTTCATCTCAGATGCTGCAAGGGATGTTTTTAAATTAGGTTCCATCTTACAGGCTGACTTCCTTTGTTTCTTTTGAGTGTGAAAAAAAATAACTGTGTGATGGTTTGGCCCATGACGAAGGGACTCATACCTTTCAAGAGAGCGAGTGATGACACTTTGGTGAGAAGAAAGGGACCTGGGTACATTTCTGGTAATGAGATAGTACAGGCTCTTATTAAGCATCAACTATTCCCTGGGGGCTCAGTGGTAAAGAATCTGCCTGCAATGCAGGAGGCCTGGTTTTGATCCCTGGGTCGGGATGATCCCCTGGAGGAGGGCATGGCAAACCCACTCCAGTATTCTGGCCTGGAGAATCCCATGAACAGAGGAGCATGGAGGGCTACAGTCCATGGGGTCTCAGAGTCGGACACAACTGAAGTAATTTAGCACACACATGCCTTCTTCTAAGGAGACAAGATTGTGGCCCCGGGAGGGCCTCCAAGCTGGTTGGAGACCAAGTAGGTAAGTATAGACCATACATGGATCAAAAGCGCCCCATGGGAAGAAGTCTGTGTGGTTCTCCAGGGCTTCCTGAATGCTTGGCAGTCTCTGGCAGGCCCCCTCTTTAGGGACGGGACATCAGCTGCTCCTGACGCTCTCACTCACCCACTGGGAACTGCCTCTGTCTGCTCCAAGGTTGTGACCCTGCCCGGCCAAGATGGGAGGAGTAGCCCCTGGAGGTGATGATTTAAAGGGTCAAGCCCCCAGGATGTTGAGAAAAGGGAATTCTTGGGCACTGTTGACGGGAATGTAAATTGGTGTAGCCAAAGAGTGTGGAGGTTTCTCAAAATATTAAAAACAGAACTACCACCAGCTCAGGTCAGTTCACTCGTGTCTCAATCTCAATCAATCTCAATCTGAATTGCAAACGAGATTCAGTCTCAGTCCTGTCTGATTCTTTGTGACCTCATGAACTGCAGCACACCAGGCCTCCCTGTCCACCACCAACTCCCAGAGGCCACCCAAACTCATGTCCATTGAGTCAGTGATGCCATCCAATCATCTCATCCTCTGTCGTCTCCTTCTCCTCCTGCCTTCAATCTTTCCCAGCATCAGGGTCTTTTCGAATGAGTTAGTTCTTCCAATCAGGTGGCCAAAGTATTGGAGTTTCAGCTTCAGCATCCGTCCTTCCAATGAATATTCAGGACTGATTTCCTTTAGGATGGACTGGTTGGATCTCCTTGCATCACTACCATATGATCCAACTATTCCACATCTGGGTAGTTATCCAAAGAAAACAGAAACACTAATCTGAAAAGACATATGACCTTTATATTCACTGCAGCATTATTTACAATAGCCAAGATATGAAGCAACCTAAGCATTCCTTGACATGTACATATAATGAAATATCGTTGCTCAGTTGCTAAGTCATGTCCAACTCTTTGCCACCCTGTGGACTGAGGTCCTCTAGGCTCCTCTGTCCATAAGGTCTTCCAAGCGAGAACACTGGAGTGGGTTGCCATTTCCTTCTCCAGAATGAAATACTACCCAGCCATAAAAAACTAAACTGTTTGCCATTTGCAACAGCACGGATGGGCCTAGAGGACAGTAGGGCAAGTGAAATGTCACACAGAGAAAGACAAATACCTTATGACTCCACCTATGTGTGGTATCTGAAAAACAAAACAAATGAACAAATCAAACAGAAACAGAGTCATAGATACAGAGAACAAACAGGCGGTTTCCAGAGGGAAGGGAGGTGGGGGGTTGGGCAAAAGAGGTGAGGCCATGAAGAGACACGGACTTCCAGTTATCAAATGTCACGGGGATGTAATACACAGCATAAGGACTATAGCTAATAACATTGTGATAATTTCATGTGGTGACAGATGGTTAACAGACTTATCGTGGTCATCATTTCGCAGCATGTTTCATCAGTCACTACGGTGTACTCCTGAAATGAACATGATACTGTATGTCAACTATGCTTCAATAAAAAAATAAATAAAGGGCGGCCCCCTTGCCTCCTCCCAGACATCTCCGAAAGGCCAGCCCAGGCCCTGAGCACCCTGGGGGGCCGGTTGTGGCCATCGCAGCTGCCTCCAGGTGTCAGCTTCTCCTGCTACCCAACTCTGCCGAGTCCGCTTTTGCACAGGTGTTCTCTCCAGGGAGCCTCCCGGGGCTGCACCCCTCTGCCTGGGCCTGGGTCCAGGGAGGCCAGTCTAGGAGAGTGATGGGTGTGCCCCCTAGTGGCTGAGTAAATAAATGCCCTTGAGCTCACAGAAGGAGCCCTGGACTCATCTCCAAAAGGAAGGAGGCATCTGGGGGGGGCCTTGCATGACCTCAAACTTGTTTTCTGCATCTATTTGCTCCTCACTGCAACCCTTCCAGGTTGCACAGGATCAGAGGGGCAGAGACTTGATGAAGGGGGAGACGGAGGGAGCCAGTGGGTAGGCGGGTCCCTAAGAGCGACTCTGTCAAACCCATCAATTCATCTTACGTGGACAGTGATAAAACATTGCTTGGTTTTTTCTCCCCCTGGAGAACATAAGGAGGAAGGAGCCTGCAAGGTCCGTAAGGGTCACCATTGTGTTGTTCACCTGGAGTCCAGCTAGCCCTGCGCCTGGCATCAACTACTAAAGAAGATGGCCAGCGTACATCACGTTTACTTTATACGTGGCACAATTCTGACCACTTCACACATATTTACACATTAAGTCCTCATATCCAGTCCTCGGCTAGATAAGTACTGTCATTATCTTTGTTTTTCGGATAAAGAAAACTAGACGTGGAGAGATACGCAGTAATCAATATTTGAGGAAGACAGTAATCAATATTTGAGGATCGAATGAATGAATGGTCAGAGTCCTACCATGCTTCAAGTCTCATAAATAAAAGCAAAGCTACAACCATGAAGGACCAGAATGAGGCTAAGCCTGGCACCCATGATCAACCCCAGTTCATGGACGATGGGACAGAGACTGGCAGAGGTTAGGTATGCTGCCTGCAAACTGACAGAGCCAGGGCTTAATCCAAGTGTGTCTGAGTCCACTGTGCTTTTCTTTCTGTTTGCACATCACAAGGCTTGTGGGCCCTTAGTTCCCCAGCCAGGGATCGACCCCATGCCCCCTGCATCTGATCATCTGACTCCAAACTCAGCACCCCGAACCCCTTTACCCACGGGTCACTGAGCCAAGCCCTCTAACTATCCAAAACACAGCTGAGAAAACAGAACTGCAGACCACGCGTAGCATCCAACCGCATGGCGCAATGCTCTCACGGAGGACAAAATTCTAGCAAGAGAATCAGCCTCTTTTTCTTAGACGCAGAAGTAGGACAGGAATGACAAAAGGAGTGGCTGCTCTTAGCAGGAGGCAAGGGAGAGAGAGGAATGATTAAAAGGATAACTGACCGAGCCTGTGAACCTGGGGCTGTGAGTGCGGGGCAGATGGCTGCAGTCACGTCAACAGGGTTTCACCTGGGGTGTAGTTAATGCCTTCCAAGCCCCGGGAAAATGTTGCATTGTGCAGAGTTGACCACTTCTTGGCAGAGCCACTGAAGCTCCCCGAGCCTCAGCATCTTCATCTGTGGGGCGGAGATAATAATCTGGCCCCCCACGGACTGCTGGCAAGACTCAGCAAGCTCCCGATGGTAAAAGCACTTGGTCAACAGTAGCCAAGGTGAGTTACCACGTCTGGTATGCTCTGCTGAAGAACACTGGGAAGTAGGCAATACATTTCTGGATATTTTCCAACCATATGGCAGAAATAATATTTTTTAAAAAAACCAGCTGCGGTACTTCAAGGGGCAAATTTCATTCTCTAGAAACTTCTCCTGTGCCCTCAGGAAGCTGATTCATCGGGAGGCATGACTAACTGTGCCAGTCTCTTGGCCTCTTTACCGAAAGACCCACCCAGTTTACCTTCTGCTTCAAGGCTATCTGGGATCTCAACAGACACGTCTAATGAGATGGAGGACAGACAGAGTGGGACACGGGGGCACAGACGCCAAAATCCACAAGTCTCTAATTGAAAAATAAACAAACAGAAAGGCCAGTTGGTCTCTGGGGACAAGCTGCTAAGAAACGGAAGCTCCTGCCTTCAGCCCAGCCCTGGGAGAGGTTACTTCCACTTCAAGTCACATACCCTCGGGGGGGATACCAGTGGGCAGCTTGCAGGATCTCTCATAGAAAAGTTAGCTGGTGCAATCAACATCACCACTGCCATTACTTTAATTCTCACTGGCTATATGCCTACCACAAAGCAGGGGACACCGACACGGGCAAGCTCCTGCCCACAGGAAGATCATGACCGACAGAGGGGAGGTGCCCTGTGAGACGAGAACAGGGTGATGGACTAAACCCCCATCAAGCATTCGCTGTGTGCCACACGCTGGGCTGAGACCTTTACATGCGTCATCTCATTTCATCCTCACAGCAATCCTGCTCTTATCATCTCCACTCTCAGATGTGAAACTGAGGTCCAGAGAAGTTAAGGCATTTGCCCAAGGTCGCCAGCTAGCAAGTGGTGGAGCTGGAATCCAAACTCAAGCCTTGACCCCAGAGGTCATGCCTGCCGCCTCGTGACCAGCCAGAGGCGGGTACAGGGCGAGTGCCAGGTGGGAACGCCAGGGTGGGAGACGGGGCTTTGGGGTACACAGTGGGCTTTGGAATCAGCCAAACTGGGGTTCTAACACTGCTCTGCCAATCATTAGCTTGGGGGGCTCTGAAGTTCAATTGTTTTGTACAACTACATTGTAAGGAGGAGAGTGATGAAGATCAGGAGAGCTGACCTAGTAAAGTCTACGGTGCCATCTTTGGTATGTTCCACTGGACTGAAAGGGGTTAGAGAAAGCACAGGAGGGTGTCGGGGCGGGGCGGCGGGTATGGTCAGGAAAGGCTTTAAGAAAGTGGTGATTTTTAAGAAGAGTCTCGAAGGGTCAGTGAATTTGGATTAACTTCAAGGAAGGGACCACGGTCGGGCAGGTAGGTGTGAAGACCCTGAAGATGGAAAAGCTGAGGGTGCATTTGGGGAACAAGCTGGCTGGAGCCCAGGATGAGGGCTGGGGAGCAGAGAGACCCAGGCCTGGAAAGGAGGTGAGTCCACATGTAAACCCACAGTGCAGTGATCCAGGGCCATGTTTACTGAGAGTCCACTTTGTATGTGCGTCAGAGGCCCGGTGTTACAGGGTTCATCCTTTAAAGACATCCTCTTCAAAGGAGGCAAGACAAAGGCACGGAGTCAGCCTTCTCTTTAACAAGCAGGCGGAAGAGCAACTGGCTGGCCGACCTCCTCTGCTTCCCTTCCCTGCAGCCTCACCCCAGAGCTGTGCATTCCACGGCCCCTGGGAGCAAAAGGCACAGACCGCTAAAGATGAAACAGACCCTGGGATAATCACTGTTTCCCTGTGTGCCCACACGGGGACACATCCACGCCCACAAACGCACTCACTCACACACACACAAACGGTGTGAGAAGCCAATTTGATTTTCCAAAAGATTGCATAATCCCGAGGTGATATTAAAATAGCTGATGAAGAATCCACTTTCATCTTCTTTTGGGGTGGGCGTTGAAGGGCTGAAGAGCCCGGCTTAGATATTTTCTGACAAAACCATTTACAAGAAACAAGCCGGCAGCACAAAGCTGCAGAACCATCAGCTCCGAAAACCTCCAGCTTCTGCACCCTCGTGGGTCCTCAGATGCCTCCCTGGGTGTGCAGGGCGGGTGAGGGGGTGACCCGCGCAGGAAGCTGGCCCAGCCCTGGCCCCTCTCCAGCGGCTCCCCCAGATCAGGTGCTTCTTTTCTGAGATGGGAAGAGACACCTCTGCTGAAACAACACCCCCTTCCCCAGGCCCCCGGAGAACTTCCGGTCCCTGCCAGTCACTTGGCACATAATCATGTCCGGCCAGCACTGCTCTCCCAGCCCGTGGCTCAGACTGTGCTGAGAAGGACCTGATTTGTAACTCCCTATGGCTGCGCGACTTGTCTGCTCAGCCAAGTGTGAACACCGTGCCGGAGGGTCGGGGCCGAGCTCCACTAGAGCCCTGGGTCCACATATCTGAGCTAGCCAAGGTAGCAAATGTATCGCCATCAGGCTACACAATGAATCCGAATTCCTTCTGATGACATATGGCTCTTGAATGTCTCCTAACACGATCTTCTAATAATCTGTGTGAAAGCGTTAGCGGCTCAGTCGTGTCCGACTCCGTGCAACCCCATGGCTTGTAACCCACCAGGTTCCCCCGTCCATGGAATTCCTCAGGCAAGAATATTGGAGTGGGTTGCCATGCCCTCCTCCAGGAGATCTTCCCAACCCTGGGATCGAACCCGGGTCATCTGCATTGTGAACTGATTCTTTATCGTCTGAGCCACCAAGTCCTCGGATGATACAGTCGCTAGTCATTCCTTTGCGAATTTCAAGAGTCTAGAACAGGGCCTGGCAGACCAAAGAGTCCAGGGAGGACTCCTTCTGAGGCTCCCTTAGTTCCATCTTGGAAGAAAACCTTCATCTATTAAGTTGGGATTTGAGGTGGGCATGAGGCAAAGGAAGGGGATGAAGGGTTGCGGAGACTGGAGAAGAATGTTCCCGGCAGAGGAGACAGCAGGAGCGAAGGTCTGGAGTGTGAGAAGGCTGAGGAAGGGCAGGGCCCCGCGGACAGGGGCAGGCTTCAGGGCAGCCCTGGAGCAGCCGCTGGTCTTAGAATCAGAGGACAGGTCCCCTCCCATTGGATCCGGAGGGAGAGAGAAAAGCAAGCAGATAGAAGCAGGCGAGTCTGTAGGTCTGAGGGCAGAAAGCTGAGGAAGCTTCCATCTGACGGCTTCTATTTTCTCTCTCAGGAGAGAGAAAGGTTACCTTCTGAGCAGGAGGAGGAATGGGGAAAGGTGAGGGATTCCAGGAGAGAGGACAAGGTTTGAAACAGCCAGTGAGAAGACAGGAGTCAAAGCCAAGCTGGGGGAGAGGGGAAGGATTTCTGTGTCAAGGCCGAGGGTCCAGTTGAGGCTGGAGACCGCACGTGCCCATGACACCACCGCCTGTCAGGATTTCTTCAGGACCTTGCTGTGGACTGGCTGGGATTTCATCCGGTGGGAGTGATGGAAAGACAGCAGGTCAGGGCTTGAGAGGGAATAGCTGAGGCAAGGGAACTTGGATTCCACGGGGTAGTGAAGACACAGGTTGATGGGGAGAAAGAAGAAAAGGCCATGAACCAGCCTCTGGAAGGCGTTGGAAGACAAGCATGGTGGAAGTGGCTGGAGTTAACCACAGCGGAAGGAGTGGTCAGGAGGGCCAGACAGCAGCAGATGGAGTTACAGGAGGGTTCTGGATGTGGCCTGGGAGCGGGGGACCGATGGGGAAAGAAGGAGGTGAAGAGGCAGGCGTTGACAGGGCGGCGCTGAGATAAGCCACACAGGCCAGGCAGTCGGCGGTACCAGACTCAAACAGACGCCCCACAACAGCCGCTGGGGTTCCCGGGTCCACAAGAATCAGCCAGCTCAGCAGCTGCTTCTGAAAACCCGGGACACAGGAGCGTCAGGGCCTGAGCCACTGCTCACAAAGCGGGTTTGAGGCAGGCAGGAGGCCGCCCCCAGCCCCAGGCCAAGGCTCCCCTCCCGGGTGTCCTCTCCCCCAGGGCATGAGCAGCCAGGCCAGCGAGGCAAGCGGGCGAGGAGGCAGGGAGGCCGGCCCGGGGCCCAGCCCAGGTCTCCCAGGGACACCCCCCACCCCACCGCGCCCAGCCCCTCCCCGCCCCCGTGGCCGGTTCCGTCAGACCGGAAGCACGTGGCCGCCCACCCGCGTGGTTGCCCGGGAGACCCGGGCTGTTTACCCGCGGGCTGGGCCCTGCCACCGACAGCAGATGGAGCCGCGCGGGGAGGTGAGCGTGGCCAGCGGGGGCCCCAGGGTCTGTCTTCCGCCTCCCCGGGGGCCTGGAGGGGCCAGACTCCAGCCCCAGAGGGCGCGTCCGTCCTCCCCAGAGCAGGGCCCAGGGGCGACCCCCAGGAAACAGGCCAGGGTTCCGGGAGGGAAGGAGCTGCTCCCCAGGGGCAAAGCCAGCCCGGCTGGCCAGAGCTCACCGTTGCCGCAGTGGGACGGTTCCCGGGCTCTGCTGAAGCCGAGGGGCCTTGGAAACCGAAACCACTGGGCCATGTCCTCCTGGATGGGTAGTACAGACCGGACGCTGATTGAGAGGGACAGGCGGACGTCCTGTGACATGGGCAGAGGCCGGAACCAGCTCTGAGCCTCCCCCAGACCGGTGCTCTTTCACCCAAGTCAACTGGCACTTTCTAGAGGCTCTTTCTTGCCCCTCCTCCCACATTGCTCCTGCTGCCTAAGCTTGCTTCCTTCTGGAGCTGCCTGTACTTGGAAAAGAATTGAGCTCTTCCCCTCCACCGACCCCTCACTTGGAATCATCCCCAGTTCCTTTTCCAAACCTTTGATCACTTGGTGGCCTTGTGGCCCCGTTTCCCACTCCCCCGTTTTGAACGGGGCACTCTGCACAGGACAGTGTATTCTAATCATTAGTCCAGGCAGAACTGGGAATGGTACCAAAGTGTTCTCATTTTCAGGCCAACTGTCCTCTCCTGATTCTTCTGAGTGTTTTCATCCTGAAAGTCTCACAAGGAGGGGTGGGGATTGGCAGGGGAGAGTATCAACTGATAAACATTTTTAGAAGACCAATTCAAAACAAATGTATGTATCCTTGGCATATACCAGCAGATGGTGTGTGGGTGGTTATATTTTATTGCATTTATCGTAGGCTTAGATTTGGGTTGTGAGTGATATAGGGTGGTCTGACCCGCTGGGGGGAGGTCGGAGCCTTTGGGAAGCAGGAATATGACTTTAGGTTCTCTGGTCAAAATTCTCCTTCTTTCCAGCCGCTTTGGGAATTAATCCTAAGAAGTGGGCACCTGTCCTTTAGGCGGTTCCTTGGGAACAGTTATCAGTGTTTGTTTTCTGACTCCTAGCAGGCCTCTGGGTACAGCTATTATGTTTTAAGTAAACAGGCCACTTGCCTATTCAGCTGGCAGCTTGACGGAAGCCCCCGCCTAGATCCGTCAAAAATCACTTTGTGGCTGAGAGTGTGCCAGCCCTAGAGGTGCTAAGCTGAGCTGAGCAGGGTTGACGATGGCGGTGGCAGAAGCCTCCCAGGTAGAGTGTGGGACCCACGGTGAGAATCTAAAGGCACCGCTGGCCCAGGTCCCCAGACACCTGTTCCCCCACCTCCCCTCTCTGTGCGGGAGAAGCTGAGAAGAGTTGGTGTTCCCTCCACGAAGCAGATGGTCCCTGCGCTCGCGAGGAGGCAGAGGGTTATGAAAGCAGGTTCGATGGAACGCTTTTACCTGAAGGAGGTGTTAATCTCTAAATAACCATGAGTGGGCTTAGAGGAATTAGTCATAATTGAGGATTTTTTTCCCTCTGAGATAGCTCAAAGTCATATTATCTTATGACCAGGGTGTCTTGACTATGACACCTCCTGAACATGGATAATTATATAGCCCCAAAAGGTATAGAAAGTGCATGCACACAGTCAAGTTTCACAGTTAAAAATAATCCAGCAGAGAGCCTGTGAGAACACATGACTTTCCTCATCAAAGTTGTTAAGGAAGAGGTTTCTAAGTTACCAAACTTACTGACAGTTAAACCTTCCCCAGGCATGTGTGGGAGTTAGAAGCCAAGTCTGTGATAATTCTGTAGAAGCTGTGGCGAATTAATAGCCCTTCCTCGAGGGGGGGAGGGTGGGCAGAAAGGGGGAGTCGGCTTCCCACTTGAGCTTCTCTTTGGCAGAACAGTTGGGCAGTTCTGACCTTCCCATGCCAACGAGTCCAGGTGCAGAGCTGCTTAATGACAAGTGAAAGGCTTTGAAATTGAAGGGGGAAAAACCCCACATTCTTCACAGTTGATCAGAAAATAGATTAAATTAACAAGGAGTTGGGCAGGCTTTTTTTTTTTTTTAATGCTGAGAAGGCTCCCAAACTCCCCAGCAGCCAGATTGAGTGCGAAAGACAAGAAGTGGTAACTTGGGAGTGTGGAAAGGCTGGGGCTGAGTACAGTGGAGCACACACAAGGGCCTTGCAGCTAAGGCAGAGCAGACTTTGAGCTGAGTGGGACTTAATACACGGGGATATTGCGTGTTTGTTTTCAGTTGTGGTTTTAGTAGCGAGGAAGGCCATACACCCTAAAATCAGGCAGTGGTAGTAGGAGGCACAGAATGGGAATATTGGGGTGCAGAACTAAGAGGCTTGAGTTGAATCACTCAGGGTTGTGTGATGAGAGTTGCTTGGAGTAAGTCAACGAGAGGTAAGTTTGTGACTCGAGGGTGGGATTAGCAGGACTTCCTGGTGGCCCGGCGCTTAGAACACCGTGCTTTCACTGCTGAGGGCCCAGGTTCGATCTGTGGTCGGAGAACTAGGATCCCAAACACCTTGTGGGGCGTGGCCACAAATAAATTTAAAAAATGAGGGAGAAGAAGGGACACATTAGAACACTTTTGGGGGAACAGTTTCATAAGCAGTAGCTCTTTGGAGTCCACCTTCGGGCATTTCTGAGCAGTGAGGGGGGCAGACATGGGTCCCGTGAGTCACCCAGCTAGTAGGAGGTGACTGGGAGTGGACCCACCACGGACCCCCTGGAGAAGAACGCTGGTAAGACTTTTGGACCTTAAATAATTGAAAGCCCTAAACAAACAGGAAACCTAAAGCAGAAAAGCCTGAACCTTTACGAGTCTGGTTTTCACGGCCTTACCTACTCTGCTTCATATTACTGTCCTCCTGCTGCAGACAAAGAGGCTGAGGTTTAGCACTAGTTACATAATGTTTTCATGGCCATGCAGCTACTTGTATAGATGAAGAAAGCAACGTGCCAGAAATGTCAACAGCTCGCGAAGACACAGCATGTGATCGGTGGTGGGGGAGAGGCCGAGCCTGGTCCTTGAGGATTGGGTGTTACGGACCTGGGTTCTGTTTCTCAGGCTGGCTTGATGGCCTTGGGGCGTCACTCTTCCTTTCTGGGGTTTTTTAAAAATATTTATTTATCTGGCTGTGTCTGGTGTCAGTTGCATCACGTGGGATCTTTGATGCGCTACACGGACTCTGGCTGCAGCGTGCGGGCTTAGTTGCTCCACAGCACGTGGGATCTTAGTTCCCCAAGCAGGGGTGAAACCCACATCGCCTGCGTGGCGCGGTGGATTTGTGATCACTGGGCCACCAGGGAGAGTCCCCACACCACCGTTTCTGTGTGGCTCACCAGCTAACAGGGCTTCCCTGGTGGCTCGGACGGTAAAAATCTGCCTGCAACATGGGAGGGCTGAGTTTGTTCTGGGTCGAGAAGATCCCCTGGAGGAGGGCATGGCAACCCACTCCAGTGTTCTCGTCCGGAGAATCTCCCGGACGGAGGAGTACGACGGGCTGCAGCCCATGGGGACACACGGAGTCGGACACGACTGACGACTCAGCCCAGCACTGCGCGACCTAACGACGGCGTTGGGTGGTTGAGAAAAATAAAGGGAAGACGCTTTCGTGCCACATGAAAATGACGAACTCCAAACACCAGCGTCCATAAAGGCAGTTTTCTTGGAGCAAAGCCACACCCGTTCATTTCCACACTGCCGATGGCGGCTTTCACACCACTCGGGCAGAGATGAGGAGCTGCGACAGACGGTGGCCCACAGAGCCGAAAATATTTACTCTCCGGCCATTTATGGAAAGGGACTGCCGACCCCGGTCTGGAAGCTGAGTCCCGCCTGAGTGCTGGCCAGTGCGTGGACCCGCAGGGGGTCTCCTCTCCTCCCCTGGCCCGGTGACTGGGGGCCGCAGAGGGTCAGTGCATGAAGTGACGTGCACAGAGCCACACAGCAGGATTGAATGAAAAGAAGCTCTGGGAGATGGGAAAAGAGGGAGGAAGGATGGAGGGAGGGAAAGCCGCGTGGCAGAGAGGGGCTCTTCCCCAGTGAGGACTGGGCCCCTCCTCTGTGAGGAGTGCAAGCCGCTTGTGGGTCTAGCTTTCAGCTCTTAAGTGAAGCTGAGCGTGGCTTCCCAGCTGGGCAACCAAACCGGGTTCCTTGCCCTCTTTGGAAAAAAGGGAGCCCCTTGGTGGTTCAGACGGTCAAGAATCCACCTGCAATGCGGGAGACCTGGGTTCCATCCCTGGATCAGGAAGATCCCCTGGAGAAGGGCATGGCAACCCACTCCAGTATTCTTGTCTGGAGAATCCCATGGACAGAGGAGCCAGTGGGCTACAGTCCATGGGATTGGAGAGTCAGACATGACTGAGCAACTAAGCATTCCTACATCGTAGGCAGTCTCCTGCATCCCAACCGGATTCTTTACCCCTGAGCTACCAGGGAAACCCAGTCACTCTCTGGTGCAATACTTTTATTTTCCTCATAGCAGCTGTTACTCTTTCAAAAGATCTATTTGCTGTAGGTTTAACACCAGTCTCTTCTCACGATAATATTTGAGTTGCAGGGACTTGGGTTCACTGATAAATTCCAGTGCCTGAAGTGAATGAATGAATGAATGAATGAATGAATTGCAGCTTCTAGAGAGAAGCTGCTCTGTACCACCCCTCCCCCCGCCCCCACTGTGACTGGTCCTTATTCTGGCCCCTGGGGAGTGAGCGGCTCAGGTCCAGAAGTCCCAGAACGTTTAACCCATGGCCTCCTCTTTTCTCCTGCTTCCTTAGGGGTGTTGAGAAGCCATGGCCACTGAAGCCCCTGTGAATATAGCCCCCCCTGAATGCAGCCCTGGGGGCAGCACAGCGACTGACAGCTTCCTTTGGCAGCCAGACTCACTAAACATGCATGTCATGAGGCCCAAGTCCGCCAAGGGGCGTACTCGGCCAAGACTGCACAAGCGCCTGGGCACGGAGGGGTGTTCTGGCCGCACACCACCTTCTCTGCCTCCGGCCATTCCCTGCGAGTCGCCAAGCAGCCAGAAACCGGGAGCCTGCACCCCCAAATCTCCAGATCAGGGAGCCCCCAGTGAGATCCCGGAGCTGCTGCAGCAGGTACCCTTTGGGGTGTCCTCTTCCCTCAATAAATACCCAGTCCTCCCTTCCATCAACAGGAGGACCCTGGAGGAGGGCGCCCTGGAGACAGTCGCTAAGAAAGCCGGCTCCCTGCAGCTTAGCAGCGCCCAGGCTCTTTCCCTGGAGGAGACCTGCACCATGAAGATGGGTGAAAAAGATCCCCAGGCTCAAGCCTGTTCCCCAGAGAGGAGAGTCCTCGTGCAGACCGAGAGACAGACCTCCTCAAGGGCTGGAGACCTGGAAGAGCCATCACATCAAGAGCCAAGACTGCTGCTCGCCATCCGCTCACCCTCAGGCCGAAGGTTCGTCCGCCACTTCCGGCCAACTGATGCCTTGCAGACCGTTGTGGCCGTGGCTGAGCGCAAGAACAAGGCCACCTACCGCCACTGCAGCGTCGAAACGATGGAGGTGCCCAGGAGACGTTTCCCTGACCTCAGCAAGTCTCTGCAGGACTGTGGAATCCCCAACAAGTCGGTGCTGGGCATCTCCCAGGAAGAGGGGGAAGACTGGTCCTGAGTCCGCAGCCATCGAACTGGGGTCGTGGGCATCTCAGCGAGGAGCGTGCATGGGTGCCACAGCCTCCCTGGCAGCTTGCTTCCAAGTGCCATGTGGACCTGGTGCATCTGTGGCTCTTGGGATGCCCGCCTTCCGAGCATCTTCTTTGGAGCCGTGAAATCTACACACGCACCAAATGTGTTATGAAGATTTTCTTCCCGTTGTTCAGTTCTCTCCATCACTGGAGTGAACTGGCAAGCGACCAAGGCTGTTCCCCGAAGAGCTGTTCCCAGGCCTTCTCCTTTGCTGCTCAGGTCCTTCCTGGAGCACCTGCTTGCCTTTACAATGAACTCGCACTCGTTTGAAGCCAGTGGTTCACCTTTCTGTATTTGATGCAGGATTAAACACTTCCCAGAGAGGATTCTGGTCTGTTAAATAACCAGGGTTGAGGAAGTACTGCACTGGCATTTGTGTTTCTTGCAAGCATCTTTAAGAAGCAGGCAGTTGACCCTGTTTGGGCAGCAGCCCCTCTGCCAGTCTCGGGTGGCTCGAGTTCTCGGGGATTACCATTCGTGTGAGGTGGTTTCAGGGGAAAGAACAGGTCTTTAGCTAATACAGATCTCCCAAGACATCAACATTTCCGAGAGAGTCCGAGAGCTGGAAAATAAATCCCTTCCGTAAGCAGCGAGTAGCCAGGAGCCACTTTATATTTTTAACAGAGTCTGACCAGGTTTACAATTTTTGGTAGCTGCTCTCTGTGCACAAAATTTCCCCCAAACTGAGAAAAGCCAGCAGAATCTGACATCCTTGGCATTTGTCAGTGGTGGTATCTTTTGTTTTTAAATGACACAAAAACCCACAGGTCTGCACAAGTTTGTAGGAAAGGCCCCCTTGGCTGATCTGGGTGTGGGCATGCTGTTTTATCCCCCAGTTTCAGGGTCTTCCAACTTCAAGCACAGAGGCGCCCTGGAGATAACACAGGTGCCCGCGTTCTCTGGTTAGAGTCCCCTGGAGGAAGAGGGCGCCTGGGTTGGTGTCGCTCTGCGGCACCTGTGCTGAGACCACGTGCCCGACTGAATGTCTGGCCAGTCAGCATGATGCCTGCGGCTGTGAGGCAGGCCCCCAAGCCTCATTTTTCCAGCTCTGAAGTGCTGACGTGGAAATCTGCCAAAGTTCCCTCGTGTGGTGAGCTCAGCAAGGCTCCCACGTCGCATCTGGATCCCCTTTATGGCCAAATCACCATGCAGAGTGGGGAACACTTGTCTTCCCAGAGCCCTGCTGTCAGGAAGCCCTGAGTACTGATAAGCACCCCCACTTGCTAGGTACACAGAGAAGGCAGGACTTCTAGAAGCATAACAGCAAGCGCATGTCGGGACTTCCCTGGTGGTCCAGCAGCTAAGACTCCAGGCTTCCAATGCAGGGAGAGTGGGTTCGATCCCTGGCCAAGAGACTAAGATCCCACATGCTGCCAAAAAAACAAAACAAACCAAAACCAAAAACAGGTGCATCTTGTGCATAGGTAAGGCCTGCAGTTGGAAATGTTACTTCCAGCAAATCGATAACACAGCCCTGGAGAGTAACACCAGCATCATTTCTCTGAAGAAGGCTTGCCTTGTCCCAAACCGCATCCCACACCACCCAGATCATTCTAGAATAGGCTATTTTGGAATGTTTTGCAACATTTCTTAATGCCATTTGGTTAGCCGCTCCTCTGATTGCAAAGGTCAGCCAGGGCGGGCAATGCCTCGGTCAGGCCCCCACCGCTGGCCACATCCTCTGGCCGCTGACCATGCAGAGGGCCAGGTAACTCATGCCTGGTACTCACAGTCCAGGAGTGTCGCCTCCCACCCGGGACGAGAGCACAGAACTCTGCCTCTGATCTTGGAGGCTGAAGGAAGAGCCTCCCACGAAATCACACCTACTCTGTGGTAAGAATAAAATCCCACCCACCTGGGACTTGGTAATTTCTCCAGGCAGGAAATCTTTAGAAAACTGCAGTGAAATGGAGCATGGTTGAAGGAGTTAGAATGTGCACTTAGGGATTTGCTGCTGCTGTTAGCTTAGAATTTTGGGGTGGTGGGAAAAAAAATGGAAAGCATAAAGCATAGAAATATTTTAGTATATTTGGGGATCTGTTAATAAAGCTAGATTTGCAACTCCTTAATAAGCTTTTTTTGTGTGTGTGTGTTGGAGGGGACAAAAGATGATAATACTAACAAGGTCAATTTACGTGAAAATGAGTCAGTAGAGAAGTCATCTTATTTCAGTCCAAGACTTCAGCCACCACACTTGGCCCATGGACAGCAGCTGCGTGGACCCGGTCTGCAGTTTTCTCCTTGGCAGAGCACTTGGCCCTGCTGTGAGTTCCAAGTCTTCTTTCTCAGGCACTCCAGATGTCTTCCCTTCCCAAAGCTGCTGATCTCAGCTCATACCAGAGCATTATGGTGGTTTAGTCACTAAGTCGTGTCCAGCTCTTTGCGACCCCATGAACTGTAGCCCACAGCTCCTCTGTCCATGGGATTTCCCAGGCTAGAGTAATGGAGTCAGTTGCCATTTCCTTCTCCAGGGACTTTTCCCAGCCCAGGGATCAAACCTGATCTCCTGCATTGCAGGGGGTCTCTTGCATTGCAGGCAGATTCTTTACCAGGTGTGCCAGCAGAGAAGCCTATCAAAGCATTAAGCTTGTTTGTATGGAAAGAGACTTGTGAATTTCTCCCCCAGATCATTCCACATACTCTCCTTTTGAGATTGGCAAGAACAGACTGTATCAGAATTTCAGAGTTCTTGGCTCTGTAGGTGGTACTGCCCATCAGGTGCCCTGGCCCCGTGGGCTAAGCCAAGCCCAGGACCCAACTCTTGGTGGCCCTAGTAGGTCTGAAGGTGGCCCCTCTGCAGCAGGCCTGACTTACTTGTTTAACCAACAGTAACCCAGGGCTTGCCCTGTGCCGCGCTTGCTGGCCAATGATGGCACCCTAGCATGATGGCGTTGGCACCCTAGCATGATGGCGTTGGCAAGAAAGTGTGGAAGCACCTTAGACTGTGGACTCCAGTCAGCTGACGGTGACGGCTGTCTCTCTATCTGGGAGGGCTCTGGAGTGAGGGCCAGGCAGGATGGCGTCTGGTCTTCTCTCCGTCTTGTGGAAACTCAGGGGAGCCTCCTCCCCACCTCTTCTAGCACTGGCCCTGGGGTGATCACTCATCAGGGACCTGAACTTTGCACAGGACAAAGCATTTCATACCAAGCCACTCCAGCACATCCCCTGATAAAGTCCAGTAGGTAAATTCAACCTGGCAGCAGAAGGAACAGCAGGAGAAAGAAGTGACTCATCTCATAGAATCCAAAAAATTTTCACCAACAGATGGCAGGTTCTAACACTACAGTCCCTGCCCTGAAAGTACCCAGGGACCCAGCCCACAGCCGCGAATCCAGGGCAATCCTGCTGAAGAGGCAAGGTAAGCGTGACCATGGGCTGGCAGCCACCCTGAGTGCCCCACAAACAAACAGACAAAACAACCAACACGACAAGGCTTGAGGCTTCTATTCCAGTGCAAAACTTCCAGGACTAGTGATGGATCACTCTCACTATCAGGCATGACAAAAGCAAGGCCTCCCACACACTAGACTTTGCTTTTGTTCACACTCTACAACCATTTGAAACCATTTTTCTGATGGCAAAGAAAGCCACCTTGCCCCAAGAAGCAAAAAAAGTTTCTCTTTACACATTTTTAAACTAAGGGCTTCATCATAAGTTGAGATAAAAGGGTGCACTGTTCCCTGTTGTTCAGGGTATACTTTAGATGAGCCTTTTATATAGTCAGTGGATCTACTTTTATGCCTCTTAAACAGAATTGCAAAGAAAACTAGATCACTTTACTTCAGCGTTAGTTTGGAAATCATTCCGAGAATAACACAGGCATATCTGTTTTCTTAGTCCCATCAAGGCAACACCCCACAATAAATTTAAGGCTTTGAGCATGTTTACCCTTGCCCTGAAACCAGAACCGACCAAACTCCACCATAGAAGTAGGGGGGGCAGGGGCCCACTGTGGACGAGTTAGCCATCCAAGAGGAGCAGACCCTTGGTGACTCACTGATCAACACACAGGACAGTCACTCACATCACAAAAGTGAAACTGGGTGTTTTATTTTGTGTCTACACTGGCAATGCAACATTTTCCTTTCCTGATGAGGGCAGTTTCCACCAGCCCAGGCTAACATCCCTCCGCGTGCCCCTGTCTTCAAACGCTTGAGGAGACAGCAGCCACCCTGAACAGCTGATGCCCAAACCCAGGTCCCTGGAAGTATTTTTGGACACACTTAGATCTCATCTCAAGAAGATGAGCAGCTGATATGACAGCTTCGAATAGGTTCAGTGAAGCGAGCCTCAGTCCCACGGTCCTGTGGAGCTGAGCAGACTGTAGGGGTCGGGGTGGAAGAAGAGAGACCTACTCCTGGACGCTGTTAGTGATCAGGGGCGAGATGGTGGTGGCTCGGGCCAGGATGGTAGTCATAGACTTGATGAGAGATGGTCGGATTCTGGATACATAATCCATTTTCTTAAAAGACAAGATAATTGGACAAGTTGGGATTTACCCAAGTGGACTTCGTTATTGTTCAGTCGCTCGGTCCTGTCCGATTCTTTGCAACCCCATGGACTGCGGCACACCAGGCTTCCCTGTCCTTCACCATCCCCCAGAGTTTACTCAAACTCACGTCCATTGAGTCAGTGATACCATCCAACCATCTCATCCTCTGCCGTCCCCTTCTCCTCCTGCCCTCAATCTTTACGGCATCAGAGTCTCTTCCAATGAGTTGGCTCTTCGCATCAGGTGACCAATGTATTGGAGTTTCAACTTCAGCATCAGTCCTTCCAATGAATATTCAGGACTGATTTCCTTTAGGATTGACTGATCTCCTTGCAGTCCAAGGGACTCTCAAGAGTCTTCTCCAACACCATAGTTCAAAAGCATCAGTTCTTCAGTACTCAGCCTTCTTTATGGTCCAAGTCTCACATCCACACATGACTACTGGAAAAACCATAGCTTTGACTAAATGGACCTTTGTTGGCAAAGTAATGTCTCTGCCTTTTAATATGCTGTCTAGATTGGTCATAGCCTTTCTTTCAAGGAGCAAGTGTCTTTTAATTGCATGGCTACAGTCACCATCTGCAGTGATTTTGGAGCCCAAGAAAACAAAGCCTGTCACTGTCTCCATTGTTTCCCCATCTGTTTCCATGACGTGATGGGACCGGATGCCATGATCCTCGTTTTTTGAATGGTCTGCCTGCAGCTGGCTGGGCACTCCTGTTAACAGTGGGCTGGGGCTGGAGCAGACCCAGGATGTCTGTCGGTGGCACCCACCAGCCAGAGCAGATACACGGTCCCACCTCTCTGCTAGAGGGTGGGTGTCAGAGAGGCCAGCTATCAGCTGGCCCAAGGCCCCATGGCTCAGATCTGCTCATTGCAAAGAACAGAACAGGTGGGCGTGGAAATGATGAAACAAGGAGCTTTGTTAATTGCACCAAAGACAGTGGTTTTATCTGCCCTCTTGAGAGGAAATGCACCCCAAATCGGATGTTGGATTTGGATGAATGAAATGAACAGAGGCAGGGGAGGGAGAGGTTCAGATAAACAATGTATTATTTTACTGAAACAAGGGTTTCTTATAAAGTAACCTTGGCCGGTAATCACACCCCTAGAGTTAGATGGTAATTGAGTTAAACTGTACATTAAGTGAAGTGAACATTTTAGTTGCATCTCTTAATTAAAGCAATGAATAGCTTTGAGATTCTCTACACGCTTTACACAAAAAACTATCATGCATTTCCTTCCTATGCACATTGGCTTCTGGTCAGGGTTTGCTCAGCCCAGGGATAAACCGCAGGGTCAACCCAGACGTGACTTCCATGGGCCATGTCCCGAAGACTCCGGATCCAGAGCCTGTAGAGCTTTGTTAGTTTCTCCAACTCAGGCCTGGACCTCAGCTCGATTTTTTCATTCTTTTTTTAAAAAATTATTTATTTTCGGTTGCCCTGGGTCTTTGTCACTGTGCCGGACCTTCTCTAGTTGCAGGCGGGGCCACTCCTCCCTCCAGCGCACAGGCTTCTCACTGCAGTGACTTCTCTTGTTGCCGGCACAGGGTCTGGGCACGCAGGCTTAGGTGGTTGGGGCCCACGGGCTTAGTTGCTCTGCAGCACTGGAATCTACCTGGGCCAGGTATCGAACCTGTGTCCCCGGCATTGGCAGGCAGACTCTTACATGCTGTCCCACCAGGGAAGTCTGCTTTTTTCCTGCTTAATGAAGTTCCTAACAGCAGCGCATCTTATTTAAATTAGCTGTAGTTCAAAATATATTTATAGGCACCTATAAGACAGGCATGTATTAAATCTTTGAGGGAAACAGACCAAACCCAAATTTCCTTCCTTGAGGGAGGTTACATTCTAATGCCTGAGACAGAAAAGAAAAAATATATATAGTAAATAATATATCGAGTAGTATGATAGAGAAGGATACAGGTGATGGGAAATGGAAAAGCAAAGTGAGAGGGGTCTGGAGAGCACGGGGGGGGGGGGGGGGCGGCGCGGGTTGTAGAGGATGTGATCTTACACGGGGAGGTGGTTGGTCCAGGCAGACCTCACAGACAAAGCAATGCCTGAGCAGCAGAAAACTTGAAATATCAACCATGCTCCTGGGAGCAGGGGGTGGGGGAATGAGGACTCCAGGGGTGGGGAGCCTGCTCCCGGCAGAGGGGATGCCCAGGTCCCAAGGAGGGAAGGGCAGTCTGCTGGAGGGAAGGGCCTGCTGGAGGGAAGGGCAGTGTGGCTGGAGGGAGAAGAGGGTAGAGCTGTTGGAGATGGGGGTGGGGAGACAGAGCACGTGGGACCTCTAAGGTGCTGCACCTCCGGGTAGAACGGGAGCCCCTGCAGGGAGCAGGAGGGGGTCAACCTGACATACACACTCAGATCAGCGCTCCGGCTGCTGTAGTCAGACCAGACCAGAGCAAAAGACGGGAAATCAAGTGGAAGCTATTAGGTCCACAATCCAGGTGTGCAATGAAGACCAGAGAGGTGGCCACAGATGTCGTGAGAAGCAGTCAGCCTCTGGGTATCTAATCCATTTACTTTTTAAAGAAGTAATACTTGAGTTTATTGTAGAAATAGTAGTAAAGTAAATGCTAACCCACAGTGTGCATCATCATCATAAATGATTTTTCCAGGCTGAAAAGGCTGACTCTAGAATCCAATATACTCTCCTTCCAAAACAAAACACATGGGAAATGTGGAAAATATAGAGAAGATTGAAGGGAAAAACTGAAAACCATCCATACTCCTTTCAGTCAGAAATAACCATTGTTAATATTTTGGTATATGTTATCTCATTCTCAAAGATTACATTATTTTGCACATTATGTTCTTGCCAGTAGGCACACATGCATATTTTTAACATTTGTAATCCCAGCAAAATCAGCAGAACTATATTCTCTTTCCAAATTTCTATAGTCTTCATAATTATTATAAGACTGAGTAAGATTTCAATGTGTTGATCTACTGTAAATTATTAAGTATTTCCCTTGGGGGAACATTTGCACTTTGCCAGATTTTTTTGTTTTTGATTCAGAAGTCAAGGCTGGAATCTTCTTTTGTGTAGCTTTTTGCAGCTTTTGAATTATTTCTTTAGGACAGATTTGCAGGAATAGGATGTGAAAGTGAAAGTCACTCAGTTGTGTCTGACTCTTTGCGAACCCATGGACTTCTCCAGGCCAGAATACTAGAGTGGGTAGCCTTTCCCTTCTCCAGCAGATCTTCCCAACCCAGGAATTGAACTGGGGTCTCCCGCATTGCAGGTGGATTCTTTACCAACTGAGCTATCAGGGAAGCCCTGATAGGCTTCTGCCACTCTGATAGGAATAGGATAGGCTGGTGCAGTTATATACACACACACAAAAAAACTTCATTTTTTGGCTTTGCTTTTTGAAGGGTTATATAACAAGGACCTAACAGTTTCACTGCAGCTTCTTCAGTTTTGAAGTTACTCCTTTTCCGAATTCACTTTTGTTGAAAATAGAACCTAAAAGTTTTTTAAACATATTTTTGATATCTTTGATTAGTCTTAACACTTTTTACATGTCTTTCAAAAATATTTTTAATATTAAAATTAAAATTCAAGGTGCAGTTAACTTGTTGTCATAATCTAGGACGCTATCCCACTATTCCAGTACTTCCTTCCAGCCAAGGAAAGTGGGGACTGATGGGGGAGGTCTGAGAGAGAAATTTGTTCTAAATATTCATATGTGTTGATATGTGCATTTTTGGTGACAGAAACATTGTACTTTTCTATATATAGAGAGAGAGTCATGAACTAAACTATATTCATGTTGGATTTTTATGACTCAAATCTTAGTTAAATGCATGTCTTCTCATTGAACCAACAAACTGGACATGTAGAGGCAGCAGACACAGAGCACAAAGGGGAATCAGGCGGGTCTTTGCTCTTAGGGAGTTTCCAGCCTAGTGGGAAGAGGCGTGTAGATTTTAAAAAATCACGTGTGGTAAGTATCATGCCTGCTTTTTACCTCCTTTGACTGTAGTCTGAGACCAACTATGCGCCAGAGTGGCAGAAAACAATCCCATTGATCTGCAGCCAATAGTCCTGGAAGGAGGCCTCCCCGCTCAGCTGCCCAGGAGCCTGCTCAAAGCCATGAATGACCCCCAGCCAGTCTTCTCACTCCTTTTAATGTGGGTTTTAGAAAGAGGATGGAGGCGGCAAAGGCCAGTGTGGGAGCCCAGGAAACCAGCTCTCCTTTGCCCCCACTGCCGTCCGTCCTGGAGAGGGGCCATGGAGGAGACAGTCCGGGGACTAGCTGGAAATGCTCCCGGACGCGGTGCTGGCTCGGCACGCTGGGCTATGCCCCTGCCATCCTCCCCTCGATGCCCCACCAGCCACGGAATCCGGCACCAGGCAGTTCAGGGGTGAACTCGGTGCTCAAGAGAGTCCAGATCAACATACAGACTCAGAGGCAACCTCGGAGGCTGCGCTTTGGTGTTCAGGCAGAGGAGAGGGAGGACCAATGTGTTCAAGGGTAGGGGGCGTGCAGCTGGGAGACAGGGGTGAGGCTGCAAGCTCTGGGGGCAGTTCAGACCACCCCCAAGGAGCCTTTGACTCAGCAGAGCCATGCCGCCTCCCAAACGGCTTTGAACTCGGTGACTGTGTCCAGTAGGCAGACAACTTCAGAATGGACTTTTAAAGGGGGCCCCAGCATCCCAAAGGCCCTGGAAGGGTTTTAGGAAGATCCGCCCCAGACCTTCTGGAGTTGGAGCCTGGGAACCACACTTTTAGAAGCACCCCCAGGGAATGGTAAGGGTCCCCAGGCTATGAGCTGCTTGGCTGGGTCATTCCAAGGTGACTTCCAACACCTATGGTCAGTGATTCTCTTCAGCGCCATCTCCACAGGCCAGACCAGGGACTCAATGACTCGCCACCGAACCTTGGCAGGGGGGCTTCCTCCTCCCTCCCCCTGCAGCCTTGGGCCCAGCCTTCTCTGGAGTTCTCCCTGGGGAGCGATCGCTCCCTTCCCTGGGTTTCCCCAGCTCAGTACTGCCCTCCGCCAAGCACTGCCCTGTGGAGTGGAACGAGCAGAGGATGTGACCTTTAAAGTCCCCTCTCCTACTGAGCGGCTCATCTTCCACCCGAGTCGCTGCCTTCCCGCCACAGATGAGGACAAGTGCATCTCAAGGGGCCGCTGTGAAGACTCAGACGAAGCAGCGCTTACTGAGAACGTTCTGACACTCGTAAAAATAGGGAGAAACGCTCGTTTCTGTTTCAGGACCTACCCTCTTAACACTGTTGCCGTTTCTCTCTTCATTGGCTCCACAGACGTTTACGGAGCAGCGGCTCTGCTCCAGGGGCTGGAGGACGCAAGAATGAAGATGTGCTCACGGTCCTGGGGAAGCCGCCCGCCGCCCCCCAACCCTGCACTGAGGAAGGCCAATCGATGCACAGGAGACTGTCGTATCACCGGGTTAGCATGACCGTCTAAGCAGCGCCCCGCACGCAGTAGGCACTCAGCAAGCACTGCGGGGGTTAGTGAACGTGCTGAAGGATACGATGGAATTACAGATGGAGGGCGGGGGAAGCTTCTGGAGGCTCCGGGGGCCCGGTAGGAGAGATCCAGCCAAGGGAGGAGCGATGTTCCAGAACCAGCGCACAGCTGGGCTCTCTGACTTCGAAACTGGCCCATGACTGGTGGACGTGTACACACTGCTATATTTAACATGGATAACCAACAAGGTCCTACTCTATAGCACAGGCAACTCTGCTCAATGTCATGTGGCAGTCTGGATGGGAGTTTGGGAGAGAATGGATACATGGCTATGTACGGCTCAGCCCTTTCACTATTCACCTGAAACCATCACAACACTGTTAATCGGCTATATCCTGATACAAAAAAGTATGTTAAAAACAAAATTGGCCCACGACTCATTCACCCTGTCTTCCTCTGTGTCCTAGCAATGGGCTGCCCATGGTAACTGTCAACATCTCCAAAATGAAACCACCTTAAAATATCCTGCCTTCTAAACAAAACAAAACACATATTCAGCATCAAAGGCAAAGACCTGACTCGGGTCATTGAGGTCACCCAAGCCCTTCAGCCTGTTCCCAGTGACACGTCCCCATTGTGCCATCCCCGAGGAGCTTGGCATGGTCTGCAAAGTCCCTGCAGTGCGCTGGCTAGAGCTGGCAAACACAGATTAATTCCGTCCATCTGCTTTGGTCCGCATCCACGTATTTCAGAGCACGTCCTTCATTACCTTAATCAAGATAATACATTCTTAGCGGTGAAGACAGGGAGGTTCCTATTCTCTAAATGCTTCCCATTTTCACAAGAACAGAAGCTCAGTCTGCAGGGGAGACAGCCCCTGGATACCAGATAAGGAATCCAATCCTTTAATGGCCTTTGCTCAGGCTCCTTTTGGAGACCACATTTCTGAATGAAAACACTGTAACCAGAGACAGAGTGTAACCCTGAGGACATGGTGGAGGGGGTGATTGCTTTTGGGGTCCCTCTATGACCTCTGCCCTTAGATACATTCAAGAAGAGAAACAGTGCCTTGGGGCCAGGAGGGGTTACACCTTCCCTGTCTGGAGACAGAGGCTGGGCAATCTCTCAGGGATCCTTCAGTTCTTTGGTTCTGCAGCCCACAGGGGCTGGATCTTTATTGCTCATAGCTGGAAATTTGGCTGACTGAGAGCTCCTGCCAATTGTAAGCATGAACAGGCTCCTTCCTGCAAAATGCTCAAAACTGAGGTTCAACTTCAACAACTACCAGAGAGCCCTCTGACCCGGCCAGCTACCCAGCCCAAATGGGCCTGCGTTTCTGTGCCATTTACACCTGGGGCCAGGTGAGCAAGTGAGGTGCGCAGACGGCCTGCCTGAGCTCCAGACCTCTGGCACTTGGAAAACAAGTCTTCCCTTGTTTAATGCACAACGTGTGCCTAAACTGACGCTGTGACAGAAGAGGTGGTTATAGGAGGGTGCTGTGCAGGTCGGATGCCGTTTCCTCCTCTGGAAGGAGATCACAGACTTTGGAAATGTGCGGCTCGGACTTCATGCAGAACGATCTTGCTGCACTGACCTGATCACTCTTTTCTCCCTCCCCCTCCTCCAACTACTGCTCAATCTCTGGCCCATTAATCTGCTTTGCTGTTGCTGTTCAGTCACTCGGCCACGTCTGACTCTTTGCGACCCCATGGACTGCAGCACTCCAGGCTTCCCTATCCATCACCAACTCCTGGAGTGTGCTCAAATTCATGTCCCAGAGTAAAGTATCTGCCTGTGGTGCAGGAGACCTGGGTTTGATCCCTGGGTTGAGGAGATCCCCTGGTGCAGGAAATGGCAACCCGCTCCAGTATTCTTGCCTGGGAAATCCCATGGACAGAGGAGCCTGGTGGGCTACAGTCCGTGGGGTCACAGAGTCGGACATGAGTGGGCAACTAACACACTTTTATGTTCATTGCCATTCAACCACCTCATCCTCTGTCGTCCCCTTCTCCTCCCGCCCTCAATCTTTCCCCAGCATCACAGTCTTTTCCAATGAGTCAACTCTTCGCATCAGGTGGCCAAAGTATTGGAGCTTCAGCATCAGTCCTTCCAATGAATAGTCAGGATTGATTTCCTTTAAGATAGACAGGTTTGATCTCTTTGCTGTCCAAGGGGCTCTCAAAAGTCTCCTCCAGCACCAACACCTGAAGGCATCAATTCTTTGGCACTCAGCCTTCCTTGTGGTCCAACTCTCACATCTGTACATGACTAGGGGAAAAACCATAGCTTTGACTATGCAGACCTTTGTTGGCAAAGTGATTGAACGTGGGTCTCCTGCATTGCAGGCAGACTCTTTACCATCTGAACCACCAGGAAGATCCCAACCTGCTTTTCTTTTTTTTTTTTTTTTCTCTTACTTTCTGAAATTTTCTTATTTATGAATTTGCTTGTTAGCTGTCTCCCAACCCCAGTATAAAGTTCACAAGGACTGGGAACTTGCCTGTCTGCGCCCCCTGGCACCCGCTGCCTGGCTGGTAAACATTTTGGGAAGAAGTGAACGCAAGCCCCACAGGCCAAGAGCACATGCCAGTCACGCTGAGTTTGGGCTTCTTGAAAATGGCAACGAGAGGTCCATCACCCAAGAGGAAGTGGGATCCTTAGCCTCCTGAGCTCTCTTCTCCAGGCCAGGGCTGCAGCTTTACCCTGAAGTCCCTGGAGGTAACCCGGACGGTATCTAAGCTGTGGGGGCAACGTCAGCTGTTTGCATAAGGAAGCCGGGCCACGGGGCTCCATTCTCCGCCTCCCACCTACCTACGGCCAGGTCACCTGGGGCAACGTGTCGGCCCTGCGCGCCAGCTGCCAGTGTCTCTCTTAGGGTGGTTTGTGTGCTTAGCTTCCAGGGTCCTGGGGATTTCCAGTCATCACACTGGAAGCTTCCCCGGTGGCTCAGCGGGTAAAGAGTCCGCCTGTAATGCAGGGGACCTGGGTCTGATCCTTGGGCTGGGAAGATCCCCTGGAGAAGGGAATAGTACCCACGCCAGTGTGCCGGCCTGGAGAATGCCATGGGGAGAGGAGCCTGGCGGGCTGCAGTCCGTGGGGTCGCCAAGCGTCAGACACGACCGAGGGACTCACACACATTTACACAAAGCACCTGGAACTGAACGTGGCACATTGTCCCCCGCTCTTGTCAGCAACTCTGCAAGGAGCTCAGACAGAGGCGCTCCGGCCGGTGCTCAGATGCGCCGGAGCGGGGGTCCTGCGCGTGGCGCCTGTGCCTGCAAGGGATCTCTGTCCGTCCGGCCCTGCGCCGCGCCTCTGGCTGCTTCACAGCGCCCCCTGGTGTACTTCCTGGAAGAGCGCCTCACCCGACCCCAGGCGGGGCTACACCCCACCCCAGGCGGGGCTACACCCCACGATGAAGTCCGCGGGCACACCTGCGCCACCGCCGCCCCTAACCCCCGGGCGCAGACACGAGTGAGAGCTGCAGGGCCCCTTGCCACGCGGCGTCTGAGCTTCCCCCTGAGCGGCAGGAAGAAGAGCAGAGGCGGCTGCATTTTGCCCCGGGGCATCCCACCCTCTGGCCTCTCTTTGCGCCACAACTGAGGACTCCCGCCCACCAGCACCTGTGGGACCCAGGGGGAATTTCTAGCTGACGCGAGGAACGGGCAGGAGAGTGGAACTCACTTGTTTTTAGTGTCTGCTAAGAACCCTGGGAGCTCAGCTGGTAAAGAATCCCCCTGCAATGCAGGAGACCCCGGTTGGATTCCTGGGTCGGGAAGATCCGCTGGAGAAGGGACAGGCTACCCGCTCCAGTATCCTTGGGCTTCCCTTGTGGCTCAGATGGTGAAGAATACGCCTGCAATTCGGGAGACTTGGGTTCCATCCCTGGGTCAGGACGATCCGCTGTAGGAGGAAATGGCAACCCACTCCAGTATTCTTGCCTGGAGAATCCTCAGGAACAGAGGAGCCTGGCGGGCTACAGCTGGGATCTCAAAGAGACCCCAACACGACTGAGCCAGTAAGCACAGCACAAGAACCCCGTGGGCAGATTCTCATTTGATCTTCGGGGTATTCCTCTGAGGCCAGCGTCATCTGCTCCCTTTCTCAGATGGGGAAGTGGAGATTCAGGAAGCACGTGTGACTGCCCCGCACACGGGCAACTCTGATGCTCAGTGATAGCCAGGTGGGGTGGGAGGAGTGGACTCAGCATCCAGTCTGGGCCAGAGAAGCCCAGAACGCCTTCACTCTCACCCCCAGTTGAGGACACCTGCCAGAGTTTCGTGTCCAACTCTTTTGTGACCCCCCCATGGACTGTAGCCTGCCAAGACCCTCTGTTTATGGCATTTCCCAGGCAAAAGTACTGGAGTGGGTTGCCATTTCCTCCTCCCAGGGATCTTCCCGACCCAGGGATCGAACCCGTGTCTCTTATGTTTCCTGCTTTGGCAGGCGGGTTCCTCAACCACTCAGTCACCTGGGAAGCCCGCCACAGCTCAGAGCACATTGCGGTTCTAGGTCCCAGGGCTTCATCCCAGAAATGATGAGACCTTTTAATGACATTTAATATCCTCAAATCTTCCGTTACACAATTCCCACGCCTAGGACAATTTCTGGGGTAAATGTTTACCCTAAGTCTCCTAAGGAGGCCGAAATGGAAAGCATGTGACGTTTCTCAAGACCAGGCTGCACTGTTCAGAGATACCCAAGCCTCGTGCAGAAGTTGGGGGGCAGGGGGCAGGGGCTGGCCCTTGAATAACAAGAAACATCTTGGCCTTCACCAGGCAGGAGGCTCCTTGGTGGTCAAGGAGTGTGCGAACTTCTGCTTGAGAACGTCGGAGGAGGCCACGGAGATGGGGGTCACCTTGTAGCTGAGTTTTAAATGATGAAACAGGAGGTTCCAGGCGGGTGGAGGGGGAGTAGGGGACAGGCTGCCAGGCAGTGGGATGAGTTTGGAGCCAGGAAGGGCCTGTCCTGCGTGACTGATGAGTGCAGAGGACCCGGGATGTGTCTTCCTGGGGGAGGGGGCAGTGTTAGGTGGGGTGATTGTCAAGGGGCCCTGACAGCCAGGCTAAGGACTGTGCACTTGACCCCTGGAGGTCAAAGGGGAGCCTGCAGAGATTTTCAAAGAGGAGCGTGCATGTGTGCATGCTTAGTCGCTTCGGCGTGTCTGACTCTGGGTGACCCCATGGACTGTAGCCCGCCAGGCTCCTCTGTCCGTGGGATTCTGCAAGCAAGAATTCTAGAGGAGGTTGCTGTGCCCTCCTCCAGCAGGTCTCCCTGACTCAGGGATTGAAACCGCATCTCCTGCATTGCAGGCGGATTCTTTACTGCTGAGCCGCCAAGGAAGCCCCAAAGAGGAGTGTTCAGTTCAGTTCAGTTCAGTTGCGTCCGACTCTTTGCGACCCCATGAATCGCAGCACAACAGGCCTCCCTGTCCATCACCAACTCCCAGAGTTTACTCAAACTCATGTCCATAGCGTCAGTGATGCCATCCAAGTATCTCATCCTCTGTCGTCCCCTTCTCCTCCGGCCCTCAATCTTTCCCAGCATCAGGGTCTTTTCAGATGAGTCAGCTCTTTGCATCAAAGAGGAGTGTATCATGACTCAAATCAGAAGTCGGTTCTAGACAGGCCTCTTGCTGGCTGTGTGAGGGTGGAGGAGGGTGAGACGGGGAGGTCTGCTTGGAGGGCCTGAGCTAAAGCTGTTGCCACATAAAGTACAGCTTGCTCCCGGGCACTCCGCAATTGACGAGGCCCTTTACAGAGGATAGTGGGGGCGCTTTTCTATTAACCATGCTGGTGGGTCAGCAATGCTGCCCGCGTACAACCCGGACCCCTAGGGTGCTCGGAGGAGGGCCGGGCTGCCGTGAAACAGACCCCGGCGGCAGCCCACCACCCTGCAGGCTGGGTTTCGTCCGGCACAGTCACTGCGGTCAGCCTGGCCCCTGACACACCAGGCCGAGGCGGCTGGGACCTTCTATGGGAGTCACGGGCAGCCGCCCTCCCTGGCCCCTCCGCTCCTTCCCTAATTCACAGAGAGGGCCACATCGCCTCCCTAAGTGAGGATGCCATGAGTCTCCCAGGCAACAAACACCCTAGCCACTGGCAGCGTGCCACACACTCACGTGCAAGCTTTCTGCAGAGTCTCTCTATCAACCTCACGACAACCCCAGAGGGGGGCTCCAGAAGAGTCAGCGGACGCCAGCATGATAGGAGGGTCCTTGCCGAGAAGAGGGAAACAGTTTGGAATCATCTAAACCTAGAAATCCCAAACTAGCGGCTCTTTGATGCCCAGGCTACATCATCAGAAACCACTTCCTTCCTCCTCGCCTCTCTCATCCTCCCCACATCCCACCAGAAATCGGGGCTATTTTTAAGGCCTCTGGTAAACGCTTTCTGTCTATCAAAATGTCTGCTGAAAACCTATCACACTTTTCCTTTTAAGTCCTTCATTAATGGATGGGATAGCCTTTCCCTGAGAATTTTTCATTTCTGCCCGACCTGGGCCACAGCTCTGAGCTTTAATGAGGTGGTCTGTGGCTTTTCCAGTGTGCTCATTAGTTACACTTCTCAATTCCTGGTTTTAAAAAGACATTAGATTCCTACAGGCACACAATGAATTTCTTCGCCCCTAACAATCTCACCCCTCTGTAACAGGGCCCTAGAGAGGGGCTGGGAGGTGGCCGGTCTCATCAGCGAGTTTACTGCATGGAGCAGCGTTGGGGGGACACTGGTGTGAGCTCCAGCTGGTCCAGCTGCTCATAGATGAGTCCAAGCAGGCTTCCAGTGTGAATCTCTCAGGAAGACAGCTCAGCTGGCAAAGTGAACCCGGATCAGGATTCCAGACAACAGTATTGGCAGATTTCCTCACGCGCCATTTGAAGGAAGGCTGCAGGATTAGCTGTTGATAGGTGCTTTTCAGGGGTGGAGGTTTGTGTTGCTAAGTTGAGGATGTCAGTTCTTTGTTCGTCTGTGAGAAGGCCAGCAGAAGGTCCGAACCTCACTAGGGCCGTTTGCCAGAGAGCTGCCTGGAGCCATGCCTGAGAAGGGGGTCTCCCCAAGGGGAAGGTCTTGGGGTTTGGTCCACACTTCCTCGTACGTCAAAAGCCAGAGCGGGGCATAGAGGGAGACAGCCTCAGGGCGTCACTGCAGCAGAGTGGAGACCAGGGAACAGAGCCTCCGAAGCTCCTAGCGAAGCAACTGTCGCTTCCCTGGGAACCTTGGATGCTTAGGGCATCCGGTTTCGCTCTGGTCTTACTGAAGCAGAGTCGGGAACTCCTGGAAAAACGCCCGCCAGGGTTCTGCAGCCCTGGCCTATGGAGGAATGTGCCGGGACGGCCTCCCTGAGTTACTAGTAAACTAAAGAATCTCCTCGAATAAGGTCAGAAGAGACCGCAGACATGCTTTCATGAGTCCCACTGTCTGACTGACCTGGGCTCTCAGGAGACACCCCACCTATGGGGTGATGCAAAGACTCCAGCCTCAGCAGGAGACCCCATACCTCCGGGCTTGACTGCCACATAGCAGCCCAGAGCCTTTTTTCTTTTTTTTAAAGGGGGGGCTTCCCTGGTGGCTCAGTGGTAAAGAATCTGCCAGCCACTGCAGGAGACACAAGTTCGATCCCTGATCCAGGAAGATCTCCTGGAGAAAGAAACAGTCACCCACTCCGGTATTCTTGCCTGGACCACTCCATGGACAGAGGAGCCTGGCGGGCTACAGTCCCTGACTGAGCGACAGAACAACACCGACAACAAATAGTTGATTCACAGTATTGTGTTAGTCCCAAGTGTGCAGCAAACTGAATCAGTTTTGCGTCTACATGTGCTCACTTTTAAAAAAGATTCTTTTCCCACAGAGGCCACTAGAGAGTATGGAGTAGAGTCCCCTGTGCTACGCAGCAGGTTCTTCTTAGCTGCCTATTTTGTATAGAGCAGCGTGTCTGTCAGTCCAGTCTGTCCATTCATCCCTCCCTCTCCCTTGTTCCCTGGTAACTATCCGATTATTTTCTGCAGCTGTGTCTCTACTTCTATCTTGTAAATAAGTTCGTTTGTATCCTCTTGTTTTAGATTCCACATATAAGCGATATAGGGCTTCCCAGGTAGCTCAGTTGGTAAAGAATCTGCCTGCAAAGCAGGAGACCCTGGTTTGACTCCTGCGTCAGGAAGTTCCCCTGGAGAAGGGAGAGGCTACCCACTCCAGTATTCTTGGGCTTCCCTGGTGGCTCAGATGGTGAAGAAATCACCTGCAATGCTGGAGGAGACCTAGGTTCGCTCCCTGGGTTGGGAAGATCCCCTGGAGGAAGGCATGGCAGCCCACTCCAGTATCCTTGCCTGGAGAATTCCCATGGACAGAGAGCCTGGCAGGCTACAACCCACGGGATTGCAGAATCTGATACGACTGAGTGACTGAGCAGACATGTGAGTGATCCATGATATTTGTGTTTCTGAGTCTGGCTCACTTCACTCAGTGTGACGATCTCAGGCTCATCCATGCTGCTGCAAATGGCCATCATCAAAAAATCTACAAACTGAATGCTGGAGAGGGTGTGGGGAAAAGAGAGCCCTCCCACATTGAGGTGGGAGTGTACGTTAGTACAGCCACATGGGGACAGCTTTAACTGTTGCTTCTTCACCTGCATACAGATTTTTTGGGGGCTCCAAAATCACTGCAGATGGTAACTGCAGACATGAAATTAAAAGACACTTGCTCTTTGGAATAAAAGTTATGATCAACCTAGACAGTTTATTAAAAAGCAGAAATCTTACTTCGACAACAAAGGCCTATCTAGTCAAAGCTATGGTTTTTCCAGTAGTCATGTATGGATGTGAGTGTTGGACTACAAAGAAAGCTGAGCGCCGAAGAATTGATGCTTTTGAACTGTGGTGTTGAAGACTCTTGAGAGTCCCTTGGACTGCAAGGAGATCCAAGCAGTCCATCCTAAAGGAAATCAGTCCTGAATATTCATTGGAAGGAATGATGCTGAAGCTGAAACTCCAGTACTTTGGCCACCTCATTTGCAGAACTGGCTCATTGAAAAAGACCCTGATGCTGGGAAAGAGTGAAGGTGAAAGGAGAAGGGGACGACAGAGGATGAGATGGTTGGATGGCATCACTGACTTAATGGACATGAGTTTGAGTAAACTCTGGGAGTTGGCGATGGACAGGGAGGCCTGGCGTGCTGCAGTCCATGGGGTCACAAAGAGTTGGACATGACTGAGTGACTGAACTGAACTGATGGAGAACAGTATGGAGGTTCCTTAAAAACTAACAGTAGAACTACCATATGTCCCAGAAATCCCACTCTTGGGCATATATCCAAAGAATGTCATAATTTGAAAGCATATATTCACCCCAGTGTTCATCGCAGCACTGTTTACAATAGCCAGGACATGGAAGCAACCTAAACGTCCATCAACAGAGGAATGGATAAAGATACAGTACAAATATATGATGGAGTATTACTCAGCCATAAAAGGAACAAAATAATGCCATTTGCCTGGAGCCTTTTTGAGCCATTTCCTTCTCTACAAAGTAAAGATGTTACCACCTGCCCGGCCTACTTTCCAGAACTGTTCTCTGGAACCAAAGGGAGAGAACAAGTGTGGTAGCGTGTTGTATCCTGTGAAAGCCTGGCCCATGCCATGTGAGGAGGTTAAAGGTCACAGCGGTAAAGGTCACCGGAACCAAAGGGCTCACGGGACTCAATTTCACCCCCGAGTGAATCTGAACCCCAGAGTCTCCTGTCCTGCTTGACCAAATCCCTGCCAGGAGAGTCCTGAGAGCTTGGATGTTGATCTTAATTTCTGAGTTCCCCAAATATTCATCTGAAACTGGCAAATCTTTACAAGGGTGAGCACTCACAAACAAATGAGAAAGAATCTCCAGCACCTATGCCAGAAAACATCCCGTGTCCTCAGAAGTTAGGAGAATGATCCAGGCACCCCCGTCTGGAGCCGGTGCATAGAGCAGAATGGAGCCCCCCTATTTCATGACCGTCCACCGGAAGGTCAAGGTCAGAAGGCTCCTGAGCCACTTTCTGTTGGCAGAGAGGCAGACGTCCAGGCCAGCTGTCTCCAAAACCAAGGGCAGCTGCGGGGCAACCAGGTGGTCATCTGCCCAAAGACAGAAAGCAACCCTTTACCTAGATTCTGCTTCCAGAAGGGACTGGCATTTTGCTCTTGGAAGACGACTTCCCGGCTGGGAGCTGACCTACATCGCCGCCCCGCCCACACTAGTCATGGTTTACACGGGGAGCCAGTTCTCGGGCCACCGGCCGTTCTCTGGTTCCCAGGCTGTTAACTGGTTTGCCGTGGTTCTGTTGCACAACTGTACAGAATCCCACTCTGGGGTCTGTCCACTGGCTACCCTGAGGGAGTCCAGGGGGAGCAGATGCCCCCCAAAGGCACTGCCGCGACCCCAAAGGGGCATCCTCCCACAACAGCCCTCTTTGAAGAAGGGGTCACTTGACTGTTGTCGGAACTATGATGACCCCGGGGCAACGGAGCGGGGAGGCTGCAGCCGGGACGAGACGGGAAGGCAGGCCGGCTAACCCGATGGAGGGCCGCTCTCCTTTCTTTCTTTCTGAAGACCAAAACAGAGTGGAGGCAGGAGAAGGCAGAGGGCAGAATGGGGAGCTGGCAGGAACGATGCCCCGCTTAAGGAGAGTCAGGGGAGGTCGCTCTCTCGGTTGGGAAGCTAAAGACACAGTGGAAGGAGGGTCACAGGTCAAAGCGCCTTTCGAGGGTCGCTGGGGAGGACTCTGGTGAGGAGCCTGGATCAGAGGCGGAGAGTGACTTAGCTGGCTGGTGGAAGCATCTGGACCGGCTCCTCAGGCTTCCCGGCTCCGAAGCCAATGAATGGTCTTTCAAGTCATTGGACAGATGCCTTTATGGTTTCCCTTCTCGAGCTGTCTGTGGGTTTATATCTGCTTTATTCACAGCTATATCTGAGTGCCTTGGAAAGTGTCTGGCTCATAGAAAGAAATCAATAAATATTTTCAGAGTAAATGAATGCCCTATTTAGCTATACTTTTCTTTTAAAGCTGACTGGATAGAGGAGGTATATTCAGGCTGTTTTAGACCTGGAAGTGCATTATATAGGGGGCTTCTTTACATGCTAATCACGGTCCAGGATCAATAACATGGGGAGGAGGGCTGTTAGCTGGTCTAGGGGACAGCTTGTCACAGCGACGATGGTGTCACTGTGGGGGCTGGCGGGGAAGGAGGGCAGAGGAGACTGTGAACTGAGCTCAGAGGTTTTTCGGTTAAGGGCATTTGGTGAGAAAAGGAGAGCCGGACGGTGTGAAGCGACTAAAGAATGGAGATCAAAGCCTGGAAGGAGATAAAGGGGCCCCGGTCTGTGTGCTGGGGAGGGGCAGCTCAGTTCAGGAACACCGAGTAATGAGCTGGGGGCGCTGCCAGCATCCAGAGCGGAGGACTTGTCAGAGATTGTCCTCTGATAGATGATTACAGAGGCTTGGGGACATGCTGGCTTTTATGCCACGCTGCTGGATAGCTCGGTGATTCATGCGGTGCCAGGTCCCTGCTTAGAAGCGCATCCGATTATAACAGTGTCCCTATGGGAAATATCTTCATCATAAAGTGCTCTTTGTAGCCCCTATCCCAGGGATGAAAGTGAAAGTGAAAGTCGCTCAGTTGTGTCCGATTCTTTGCGACCCTATGGACTATATAGTCCATGGAATTCTCCAGGCCAGAATACTGGAGTGGGTAGCCTTTCCCTTCTCCAGGGGATCTTTCCGACCCAGAGATCAAACCCAGGTATCCCACGTTCCAGGCGGAATCTTTACCGGCTGAACCCATGGGGGAAGCCTTCCCAGGGATGCATTGGCCTAAAAAGCAAGACTTCTACATCTCAGCATACTCCTGGACGCTGCCACACAGCCCAGGTGTGACCACACACTTCGGAGGACGGTGACTTAGCAGGACAGTGAGGCTAGGGCGGAGATAGAAGCAGGTGAAGGCAGGGCCTCACTGGGGGCTGGACTTTCTGTTCGAGGGCTGCAGGACAGGTTTCGGCACTTGGCCTCAGAGGCTGTTCGGTCATCCAGGGAACTTAGGCGTTCTTGCCTGGGGTAGGCCAGGCCGTGTGAGGCCCCACCGTGACTCACCCAGGGCCCTGGGCACCGAAGGTTTTATCAGATCTTGGCCAGTTCAGGACATTCCGGTCCACAGAAGTCCCTGAGTCAGATTCCCTGGGTTAGAAAAACAAATGAAAAGAGTTCCTCTTACCCTAATCAGCTTTAGAGAAATGAAGTGAAAAGAGCGAGCACAAAGGTTAGCAGCATGGCTTTCTCAGTCACACTGACGGCTGAAGGCTCTGCCAGCAATCCAGAGTTTAAGACGAGATGGGCTCGTCCTTCCTGCTGAAGCGATGACCCGGGAGTCAAGGCGAGGCCCAGGCTCTGAGGAAGAGAATGCAACCAAGAAATTCCTTAGCTGTTTTAGGGTATCCACGAGGAACTAGACTTGAGATTTACCTCAAAGCACAGCCATATGTTTCAAGCCAGCATTTAGGATTTTATTTCGAGGGAATGAAGCTAGGCAGTGGCTTTCACCTTTGCTTCCACCCCGCAAGCTGACACTGAATAATGCAACATGCATCCACCCGCCACAGTCTACCCAGTCTGGTTGCCTTTTCGCGGTAGGACGGCTGAGAAGCCTACGCATCGTGCAGCTCCTCACAGCAGTCTCTGAGTGCAAGAAACAGGGGTGCTGCACCCCACTCCCACTTCTCTTCTGGGATCTGGGGGACCTGGAAAGAAGGTGCACATTTTTGCTTAGCTCTAAACACGCAGTGGAAAGGCGACTGGCAGCCCACATGCGTGCTTGCTAAGTCACTCAGTCGTGTCCAACTCTTTGCAACCCCAAGGACTGCAGCCCGCCAGGCTCCTCTGTCCATAAGATTCTGCAGGCAAGAATACTGGAGTGGGTTGCCATGCCCTCCTCCAGGGGCACTTCCTGACCCAGGATCGAACCCGCATCTCCTGTGGCTCCTGCATTGCAGGCGAATTCTTTACCGTTGAGCTGCTGGGGAAGGCCTGGCAAACCACAGGCTCTTTCTAGTCTCTTCCCTCTGGGCACAGGTGACCTGTGGCATCTTCTGCCCCATAACCTAGTGCCATGGACATGGTCTGATCTTGTGCTGAGTTCTTGGCAGGTCGGTGGGTGGTGGAGGGGGGCGGGGGAGACAATTTGCTCTGGGAGCCCAGCCAAGGCATTCTATAGGACAGTAAACAACCAAGCCTGCTCGTCAGACATTGGCCCCTACGTGCGCTCACCGGCACCCTGGAAGAGATCTGAAATGCTCAACGGATACTAGAAGCTCTTTTACCTTCCGGTTTCTTTACTGCACGATAGTGCAAAGAATGCTGAACCAAGGCCCCGGTGATGAGCTTCTGTAGTGTTGATGCTGCCACAAGCCGGCTGTGTGACATTCGGGACGTCCATTGCCTTCTCTGATTCTCAAGCTCCGTTGGTAGCAAATGAGGGCGATTGATTTCTTTGGTCTATTTCGAGGATGCCCTGGTCATTTTTTTTTCAAGCGGGGGGCGGATTTTTTTGTTTCTCCACTAGATGGCGATATGTCTCCAACTGCAGCTGGCCGGGGCCTGCGGCAATCTGGCGGGTATTTGTTCAGCGGTTCCACTTGGCCCAGCAAGGCGCTGGCGAGGGCGGGGCGGGGAGGTGGTTCGCTCTTCCAAGACCAGAGGGAGCTGGTGCGATCTGGCTGGGCAGGTTGAATCAGGGAGAACAGGAAACAAAAAAGCAATGTGGTTTAAAGGATGACGCTCAGACTCAGGTTGCACAGGCCAGGCAGGCTCCTAAAGGCAGCCCCTGCACCGCCTGTGTTGCCACTTGGACCCTGTTTTCACCAGGACAAGACCCCGGAAGATTACGTGCAGTCTCTGTGCCGGAGCTCCGTTTGCAGCTAAGCTTTCTGGAATGTCAGCCTCACAAGTCAAAGGCCCAGAAACTTTAGGCAGAACCTTGAGGTCACATGCCCTTTGCCGCAGAATCCCTGCCACAGAGTTCCCGAGTGGTGGGGCTCAAGCTGACCTGGGATCTGCACCTTTCCTCGTGTCTGTTCAAGTCAGACGCGACAAGACTGACATATTTTCCCTTTCTGCGACAATCTCAACGGTTTTTTGTTTTTTTAAAAGAGAAGGTCAAAAAAATAAATAAATAAAGAGAAGGTCAGATAGTTCAAGTCAACAAATGTACCAAAATAACCATGTTTTTAAATGTAGTCAGTAAATCCTTCTCTAAATACGTAAAACAATACAGTATTGTACAATGTAAGTAAAAATAGTTATAGCTTTTGTGGGAAGAAAACTGTATAAGTGTATCTAAAGTTATGTTAAATTTTGTGTGTATGTGTGAGCAAGTATTAGAGTATAAGGAACAAACCCAAAGATGGTTTGGTTTGTGGCATTTGTGCATTTGGGGGGAATTTTTCTTTCTTACATTTAGAATGTTCTTGGTTTTGCTCCGATGGTTGAGAAATACCAATAGCAGTTCCCTAATTAGACTAGGATCTTTTGACTTCTAAAAATCTTCCTGTATATCCCTAAAAATGTGTTTCTACTTTAAAATCCCTTTCAAGTTTTCTGCCCAAAGGTCAGAATTTCCATCAATTGTGACTGTTCCTGAGTTATTTTTAAAGATTCCCTTTCTCAGCCTCACTGAGATGCTTTTCCCATTGACATTTTTTTAATATAATGTTTTGGCTATAGCAGAATAATTATTTGTTCTTCTCTCTTTAAACTGAAGGCAATGCAATATTGAAATATTTTCTAAAAAATAAAGTCATCATCTCACCTCTATAAAGTAACTCCTTTCCACGCAGATTCCCTTCTGGATGCTGGATATATATATGCCTATTTTTGTATAGTTGTAATCACAGAATACATGCTATTTTGCAGAATACTTACTTTTAAAAACTTGCCAAAATGTATCCAATATCTGGCTGACATTATTTCCAAAATGCCAAAAGTCTCAGTACCTAACCCAAAGGTCCTTTAGAATGATAATCACTTAAAGCTGAAATGATACTGGGGAATTACATTACCTGTCGTGACTGTTTTAGTTCTTAGAAACAGTAACACCTGTGGGTTCTGATCAGTAGGAAAGGACTCTGAGGCATCCACACATATGGTTCAATGATCCTGTAGACAGACCCACTGAGTCACTACCCCTTCCTCTGCCCTCCCCTGGGTATCTATATGCAGTGTTTTGAACTTCTAATTCTTTTTGTTGTTGTTATTTAGTTACTAAATCATGTGTGATTCTTTGGGGACCACCATGGGCTGCTGCCTGCCAGGCTCCTGTGTCCATGGGATTTCCCAAACAAGCATCCTGGAGTGAGTTGCCAATTCCTTCTCCAGAGGATCTTCCCGACCCAGGGGTCGATCCCGAGTTATTATTTATCTGTGTGAGATGATGCTGAGGCAGTGTGTTCTATCCTGGCCCATCGCTGAGCCGAGCGCCTCACCATCCACAGTTTAATGAGAGATTCCTAGGAGTGCATCTCCTTTTGTCAGAGACAACGGGCAGCAATCTATGGCAGAAACTGGGCTTCTGAGAGAGGTGAGGAATAAAAAAAGAGGCTTCCCCCAACTCCCAGCGGGAGGGGAGAACTAGAAATAGTTCCCGAGTACCAAGAGTCTGCCTTCCATCTCCCACTTGGCAAGGAGGAATCTCACAGCCACCAGCGCACACACTTTTACTTGTACCGCTGATCGCCCCCGTCCTTCTACAGACTGTGACATCCTTCACCCATCTCTGCAAATCTAGAGAATCCAAAACAGCTCCTTTGCTGCCTGATCACTGGCCCATCCCTTGGGCTCTCTGAGGCTCTCCAAGAAAGGGCAGGAGTGATTTCAATTAACTTCTGGTAGGAAAGAGGCAGGGAGTCACTTCAACACCAGATATATTTCTGGCTCTACAAAGAGGTTCAGAATTCACTTTACAGCACAGTATTTTTGCTTTAACTACCTAAAGAACAGTCAGGATCAGTGCTAAGGTTTAATTAAAACAAATACAAAATAAGCTACTGTTGTGTCCTTACATTCTGCTCGGAGCAGCCTTGCAGACACCAGTAACGAGACATGGCAGGCCAGTAATTAAAATGTAGACTTTGCTTTCATGCCATTGCAGGGTAAGAATGGGCACGACTTGCTAAAATACTTCCACACGATGGTAATTACTTGATACTTCTCTGCAAGGTTATATTAAAGCATACCATGCAACCCCAGATGCCAGGACAAAAGACGTACCTTTTAATAAAGCTCTATCACATAGTCATCTATTTATACTCTGCCTTGACTCAGAAAGGATCTGAGGTAGCCAACAAAAACAATGATAAGAGAAAAAAATGCTGTCATTCGTGAGTAACTGTTACATGTCAGACATTGCATACCAGGCATTTTATTTACATTGCCTATAATTTTTCAGGAAGCCCCTAAGGAGAGATGTTATTAATACTTGGGAGGCAACAGGCATAGAGGTGAAGTACCAGGTCCTGGAGTCAGACTACCTGGTGTTAAATCCTGGCTCCATCACTTACTAGCTGTGAAACTGCAGCCAGTGGCCTAAACCCTCTGTGGCTCAGTGTAGCATCTGTACAATGGGGACATTAGTAACTACTTCCTGAGGTTTATGGCTAAATGGAATCAGCATGTAAAGTAGTTATGAAAGTGCCTGGCACATAGGAAGCGCTCAGTGAGTGTTAGTAAGGTGGCAGAGACATTCGCTGCAGATGCAGTGGCCTATGTATTTTCCTAAACATTCAATCACCTTGTAGTTAGGCAAAGTCATATGACTAGTTTGAGTCAATGAAATGTGATAGGAAGTGACTTGTCATTTCCAGACACAACAGTTAAGAGACAGTGCCTGACCTTTTAGCTCTCGCTTCACTGGCTCAGTGACCCTAGAAACGACATGTTGGGTGACGGCAACCCTGGGTGGAAAGTACCTGCATCCCAGAGGCATCAGATCGAGGAGGCCCAGTAACGCACGTCAGATGTTACAAGAGCAAAAAGTCAGCTTTCACTGTTCTAAACTACTGAAAAGCAGAGGCATTACTCTGTCAACAAAGGTCCGTTTAGTCAAGGCTATGGTTTTTCCAGTGGTCATATATGGATATGAGAGTTGGCCTATAAAGAAAGCTGGGTGCCGAAGAATTGATGCTTTTGAACTGTGGTGTTGGAGAAGACTCTTGACAGTCCTTTGGACTGCAAGGAGATCCAACCAGTCCACCCTAAAGGAAGTCAGTCCTGGGTGTTCATTGGAAGGATTGATGTTGAAGCTGAAGCTCCAATACTTTGGCCACCTGATGCAAAGAGCTGACTCATTTGAAAAGATCCTGATGCTGGGAAAGACTGAGGGCAGGAGGAGAAGGGTATGACAGAGGATGAGATGGTTGGATGGCATCACCGACTCAACGGACATGAGTCTGGGTAAACTCCGGGAGTTGGTGATGGACAGGGAGGCCTGGCGTGCTGCAGTCCATGGGGTCACAAAGAGTCGGACACAACTGAGCGACTGAACTGAACTGAAACTACTGATATTTCCAGATTTACCTGTTACTGCAGCATAGGGCATCACATCCTGAGTAATTTAGCACTATCATGTTATTCTCATTACCTTCTTTTTGCACTTTGAAGAAACCGAGAGTCAACTAACCAAAGAAAAAACATCTATTTGAAACTAGGAACCTAGGAACCTATTAAGCTGCAAATGTTGCATCTTCATATGGACATTTGCCTCTTTGGGAGTTCTCACAAACTCCTGGATGCTACAAAAAAAGTTTATCTTCAGTTAAGCACTGATTTAAAAAAAAAAAACAAAAAAAAACCACCAGAGATGGTAACTGTCAGGGAATATGTGTATGTGCTTCTCAACCTAGACTGTGACCACATTTTAAAACTACATCAGAAAACTGGTAGGGAGAGAAGCTTAGAATTCTCTTATTATTCTAAGGAGAGTATACCCTGAATCTCAACTATGAGTTACCTTAGATGAGCTGGTGTGCTGGAGACACCAGTAACAGGAGACTGGAGGGCCGCTAAGGAGGAGCTCGAATAGTCTGACCCTTGCAAGGGGGGGAGGAGAGCCCAGGGACGCTGAGCAGGCGGGGAGTCTGGGAGTCTGGCCCACTTCCTCTGGCTGCCAATAGCCTTCCTGCCTGCCTCATCTCCCGTGTACTCTGTAATCATTCAGCACCCCATCCTTTTTTCTTTTGAAGGTTCTCAGCAAGAATAACATTATATATTAAAGCAAAAAGCTCGTTTGGAAGATCCTCCGTACTAAGCAAGTAGGCATGGAAATGATCTTTCCAAATACTAGGCTCACTCAGTGTCTCCCCTTGGCTTCCTCACTGTGAGGTAGTGGACACGCTGCTTATACGGTTCCTGCCAATCCTAAGTGTCTGGTGTGAATGAATGAGGATGGGTGGCAGTATGTCCTCATGTGGGCCTGAATTTCACAGCTTAAACACATCAGTAGAAGCAAAATGCAATGTTCATTCTGTGCCTGGATGATTTTTTTTTCCATCAGCAAAATCATCACAGTTCTTACTGCCTGCCTCACAGGGATGGTATGAAAGTGAGCTCAGGTGCTACAATACACCTTAAAGGCATCCCGTTAAATGTTATCTCAGTGCTAAACCGGAGAAGGCAATGGCAACCCACTCCACTCCTCTTGCCTGGAAAATCCCACGGACGGAGGAGCCTGGTAGACTGCAGTCCATGCGGTTGCTAAGGGTCAGACACGACTGAGCAACTTCACTTTCACTTTTCACTTTCATGCATTGGAAAAGGCAATGGCAACCCACTCCAGTGTCCTTGCCTGGAGAATCCCAGGGACGGGGGAGCCTGGTGGGCTGCTGTCTATGGGGTCGCACAGAGTCAGACACGACTGACGCGACTTAGCAGCAGCAGCAGCAGTGCTAAACCTTAACATCCAGCAGCCGCCACTTCCTCCTATTTTCTAATCTAAAAGCTCTACACGATCACCTCCCTGGACCTATGAGATTTCGGCTTTACTTCTGCTAAATGACACTTTTACCTGGATCACAGTTATTAATGTGTGCTGTGAAAAAATAGAAAATATAAGGAATAAAATAAAAGTCTCTTACAGTCCCTCTTCCAAGGAACAACTTTGGTACAGTTATCCTCTTGGATCATCATTCCCTTTTAGTCTTCATCTATCCTCCCAGATTTAAGTCAAGATCAGGCTCAATAAACAACTTTTATGTCCTACATTAACGTTACCTCATAAACATTTCCCCGTGCCATCTTTAAAACCTCCCCATAAAGGCAACTCTTTCTCGTGGTGTGTTCTAATCCCCACAACCACATCATCATTGCTGGACGTCTCAGGTGTTTCCAGTGTTTTCCTGCTATGAGTGAGGCTGGGATGAATTTCTGCAGTTTTTTGGGTGTTCCTAATTATTTCCTTGGGAAATACTCTTAGGTATGACTAGTGTGTACTAAAACAGTTTCCAGCAAATACCCAATACTGCAAAAAGAGTCAAGAGAATCCAGTTGTTGGAACAAATGGCCCACTCAAGGCTTTCAGGAAGGGCCTATGAATAGAAAAGCAATGGATTCCAGCGTAAAGATACAAAGAAAAGAATAGCCCTTCAGGTTGCTCTTAAACTAGGGTTAAGATATTGTTATATGGTACCTCTTAACCAGAGAGCTATTAAATGAAAATCAGACATTAGTGTGAAAAAGTATATTTCTATTCAAGGGAAAGAATCTGGCCACCCACATCTTGCTTGTAATTCAACAGGCTCTCTACAAAACACGTATTGCCTACAGACACTAGCTGACAGACAGAAAGAGCTTTGGAAGTATGACCTTCGTGTGTCCTCCATCTGAGAGCTTCCTCCGGGAAGCTCAGCTCTCGCCTAACCAGTTGCCAAGGATACCCTGAAAAGCTGCAGAAGCGAGACTCAAGTAGTCCAAGTAGCCTTCACTGGTTAAACACTTTATCTTTTTATTTTGACAGATTGATTCATATTTTTCTAACACAAAACAGGGAAAATACAGAAAGCTATCTGGGCTACATTCTTCGTATGCCTTCAGTCACATGTAACTATTTATCATGCAAGAATCTATCTTTAAAAGAGACTTTCCATCAATAAGCATCACAATGGTGATGTTAGTGACAACAGTAATTAGAGTAGCAAACCCTTTATTGCATTCACTTCCGTGAAAATGGTGAGTACATGGATCAATCATAACTGGTTCAGACAAGCAAGCAAGATCAAGGCAAGTCAAACTAATGATTTTACCTGGAAAAAAAATGTGGTTTGTTAACAACAAATGTTCCTTAGGTGACTCCATGGGTCAAGCACTTGGCTAGGGGCTTTATAGACATTTTCATCAGTCCCCACAACTACCCTCCTGGGGAGGGGCTATCAGTCCCATTTTGCAGATGAGGAAACTGAGGCCCACAGAGGTGAAGGGACAGATTGCACACCAGGGTTGGAACATGGGATCAAGTCCTGAGCTTTCTCTCTTCTTTTCCATTGCCTTTACTTCCTCAGCAAAACCAGTAGGTTGACAATAACTCATAGCCCAAAGCTGGGAGATGGCAGAGTATCAGAAGGGGTGCTCTAAGGGGAAACAGCTGACCCACGTAAATGATTAATGGGAACAGGGACTTCTCTGGTGGCCCAGCAGTTAGGATTTCACCTTCCAGTGCAGAGGGTAAGGGTTTGATCCCACAAGCTGTGGAGCAGCCAAAAAACCAAAACATAAAACAGATGCAATATTGCAACAAATTCAATAAAGACTTCAAAAATGGTCCACATCAAAAAAAAAAAAAAAAAAAATCTTAAAAAAAAAAGAAATAAAAGGGAGAGAGAAGTGAACACCAAACCCCAGACCCTTTAGCCAGTTCCTTCTAGATTGTGGTGGGAGGGGGTCGCTTCCACCACGAACAGTGAGAAACAACTGCTTGCAGCTTTTATACTCAAGGATGCCTCTTGAGAGGCTCTGTTCAACTGTCTTCCAAAAAAGAACAGTTACCCTGTCTCCAAGGAAAAGAGTCCAATTTTACTTTTTCCCCCAAGGAATTTCCTCAGCCCTTGTCCACACACAGAAAGCGCCAGAGCCTTTATATTGGGGACTGTATTTGGGCCAAATCCTGCAAGAGGAGATTAAAAACAAATGAACAAAACATTTCCACTAGAAAATGTGAGAAGTGGCCCTTCTTTTAAAGGTAGGCACTCAAAACGACAGGAAATCTGTAGAGGGGCCAGAACCATGACAGGTGGTGAAGACAAGTAGGAGAGACAGCCACACTCGTCTTAGGAAAAATGACTCCAAAGAAAGTCAGTTTATGCTGTGGGCCTGGTGGGTAAAACTGAGATGGCACCACTTAAATCAGTTAGAGACTCCTGTGACTTGCAAACTAAGGAGTTTTTCCTCCAACATTTTCCTATTTATTCAGTGCTATTGACTCTTGAGCACCGAAGAAAGAAGCCTAGGAATATTGGACTGGAAATCAGGATTCTGGATTCTAGAACCAGCTGTGCCAGCAGCGAGCTGGAGCTTATTCTTACCTTTTTATATAAGAAGGAAGGACTGTAGACTAGCTTAGGGCCCTTCCAAGTTTTGCCTTTGCTGCCTGGGGTCCTTGTTGTGGCTCACAGGCTTCTCTTGTTGCAGAACACGGACTCGCGAGCGCACAGGCTTGGTACTTGCAACTCAGGCTTATTGGCCCCAAAGCACGTGGGATCTTAGTTCCTCAACCCGGGATTGAACCCACACCCATGTACCCTGCCTGGAAGGTGGACTCTCAAACCACTGGACGACCAGGGAAGTCCCAGAGCCCTTCCAAGTTCAAATTCAATGTAATTTCATCCAATTGGGCAAACATCTAGACAGAAAGCTGAGCACCGAAGAATTGATGCTTTTGAACTGTGGTGTTGGAGAAGACTCTTGAGAGTCCCTTGGACTGCAAGGAGATCCAACCAGTCCATCCTAAAGGAAATCAGTCCTGAATATTCATTGGAAGGGCTGATGTTGACGCTGAGACTCCAATTCTTTGGCCACCTGATGTGAAGAACTGAGTCATTTGAAAAGACCCTGATGGTGAGAAAGATTCAAGGCAGGAGGAGAAGGGGATGACAGAGGATGAGATGGTTGGATGGCATCACTGACTCAATGGCCATGAGTTTGAGTAAGCTCCGGGAGTTGGTGATGGAGAGGGAGGCCTGGCGTGCTGCAGTCCATGGGGTCGCAAAGAGTTGGACACAACTGAGCGACTGAACTGAAATGAAATGAGCAGACATGTATTCCACATGCACGCTGTGCCAGGCACTGTCCTTGCTTTAAGATGTAAAGACTCAATCCCAGCCCTAGAGAAACTCAAAGTCTGGCAGGAAAGTGTAAACAAATAATCCAAGTAGTCTGTGAACTGGATGCAGCAAAAAGTAGCCCAGGGGAGGCAGCATCAGTTCTGAAATAGGGGCCTAGGGAGGTTCGTAAAGTTAATGACATCTAAGCTGGGTTTCAAAGGATTATGAGGCAGTTATCGATGGGGGAAGAAGGGGAGGTGTCTGGTAATCAGCTCCTGGATCCTTTCTAACCTGGAGTAATGCAGAGGTCAGATTTCTGTAAGCTCATGGAGCAAAGGAACTGGACTGTTGGCTGGCTCATAGGGGAGCGTGGTGCACAGCCTCGAGAGAGTCCAAAGGTGATTCTGCTGGGAGATGCCCTCAACTCAGGGATCCAAGTGGGTGTCCTCTAGGGCAGGGCTATTCCAATGTCCTTCCTCAGAGCCTTGGGGTTCAGAGGTGGGGCTGACAAGAGGAAGGCTGAGCGAGCAGGGTCTCAAGCCCAGCCTTCCCCTTTCCAGGGGGTCACCTGGAAAGATCTCACTTTCAGGGGCTCTGCTGCTTAGACGTTTTTGGAAACCGGTGCTCTCAGGTCTGCGTGGTTATCAGTCCAAGTGACCTCCTTGCAGAAAACCTTGAATATGAAATCCATCACCACAGGGTGTATCTCTCCTCCTGTCTCTGGCGGCTTCTTCTTAGTTGTCTTGGTGAATTCCCAAGATTCCCCCTTTCCTTTTAAGATTAAAATACACATCTATTTCCCTGGCGGCCAGGCCTCAGCACGCACGCAGGATCTTCACTGCAACCTGCAGGGCCTTTTGTTGTGGCGCGCGGACTCTGCAGTTGTGGCTCGTGGGCTCCAGAGTGCTTGGGCCTCAGCAGTTGCGGCTCACAAGCTTAGCTGCTCCAAGGTATGTGGGCTCTTTCCCCCCCAACCAGGGAAGGAATCCGCATCCCCTGCATTGCAAGGGGACCACCAGGTCAGTCCCTCATTTCCTCCTTTTCTGAGAGATGGTTAAATGGTGGAATTCTTCAGGCCTTGGCTTCACGCTTGTACTTCCTTTGGGAGCAGAGGCTTGCCTCCCCACAAGGAAGTCTTATGGAACTCCACAGACTTCAGTCTACTGTGGGCTAAGGACCCTCCACTCATCCAGGTTCCAGACCTGCCAGTCCCACTGCCCTTCTCAAGGTCACCATTCTCATGCCTCAGATTAAATATGGCTAAGACGTGAGTGACCATTGTCCCAGCCCCAGACCTGGTTCAACTGTCTCCCCACCACTCTTAATCTCAGTAAACGGCCCCACTTTGAACCCACCCACCACTAAAGCATACCTTTGGGAACCCCTCTTGATGACTCCTTTCTCACTCCCAACATCCAATTAACCAACAATTCTTGCTCATTCCATTTTCTCTATAGATCTCTCAAGTGCACCCCCCCTCCCCATTCCCACCATCAGCATCTTAGTTCGGGCCACCATTGACTTTCATTTGGACCACTGTAGAAACCCAGATCATTGGCCCACTTCCCATTTGGACTCATTATGTTCAGTTCCCCCACACAGCTGCTGGGAGATTTCAAGAATACAATCTGATCCTAAGAATCCCCTGCTTAAAACCTTTTAATGCCTTCCTTCCAGCCGCAAATCCTTCGTGTGACTTAAAAGGCTACAAATAATTGGGCGTTGCTCCAGGCTCAGCTCATGAAATCCTGCCTTTTCTGTCTCTGCTCCAACATGTGGCACTTTTCCTAGGTCCGAGAACAAAGCCTGTTCTCTCTCCCTCCCACTTCCTATGTGCTGTTCTGCAGCCGGAACTCTGCTCTAGCCCCTCTGCCCAGCAATCCCTTACGTGACCTTTGCATCTCAGCTTAAAGCTCTTTCTGCAGCGAACTCCGCAGTGTCCACACAGAGCACTCAGAATCTCTCTTTTGCAGTACTTCACACACTTCACTTGCAATCGTTTGCTTATGGTCTGTCTTTCAAAGAGTCATGTTTCATTCAAGGCTCTACAGCTTGTGATCAGCACGGTGCCTGGCACAATAGATGCTCAACGTATATTTTTAAAAAGTATTTCATTAGGATGTCCCTGGTGGACCAGTGGTTAAGTATCCACCTGCCAGTGCTGGGGACACAGGTTCAACCCCTGGTCTGGGAAGATCCCCTAGGCCGAGGGGCAACTGAGTCTGCGCACCACAGCTACTGGAGCCCACGTGCCCTGGAGCCTGCGTGCCGCAACCAGAGAAGCCTCTGCGAAGAGAAGCCGCCGGAAAGAGAGGCCGCCGGAAAGAGAAGCCGGGGCACCGCAACTAGAGAGGAGCCCCCACTCGTAGCAGCTAGAGAAAGCCCACATGGCAGCAAAAGCCCAGCACAGCCCCAAATAAACAAACAAATTTACTTAAATTCTTTTCTTTAAACACTTTGTACATCCCCTCTTTTCTTCAGTGTAAGTCCCATCCCCTCTCCTGTTCCCTCTGTCTGAGCTTGTGGTCTGTCTCCCATCATCAGGCCGTTCTGTCCTACTTGCAAGAGCTGGCTTCACAGGATCTCTCACACCTTGTGTGAGATGACTGTAGCCTAGAAACCAACTTCATTTTCTACCGAGTCATGCCTACTATGTCAGAATTCACCCACTATTGTTATTTCTACCAAAAAAATCATCATCCAAACTCAAGAGCTCTGTGTCTGGTGCCCAGCATCCAGGTTAACAGAGGGTGGGGTGGGGGAGAATAAAGTAGATGTGTTATTTAAAACAATTCTCTGGTTTCAATCCTCATGCTGCACACACACACACACACACACACACACACACACACACACTCTGTGGGATGTGCTGATTACATGGCGATTCAGCCGAGTTGGGACTTATAGCCTTTATCTCAGAAGGTCAGTGGTCAGGAGTGGGGATCAGAAGGCAGAGCAAACCCCTTAAAGGTAGAAGGTTGGTAAAGGTTCAGGCACAGAGGAAAGGGAAACCTTGCTTTCCGAAGTCCAAAAGCTTCCCCCCTCTGCAGTGCAGAGCTGGCACAGGCAGTGTGACCAGGAGCCAAGCGGCAATGACAGCGGTTGATTGGCTCAGCAAAGCCTGGTTCAAAGCAATTAAAAAGAGAGAGTATCATCTCCTGAAGAGGTTGCAAGCAAAAGGCCGGGGATGCTTTTTCCTTTCTTAGTTGATATGGGCTGTCAACGACTTCATTAGCAACCTGATCAGGTTGTAATTAGCACCCTCATTAAGTGCCTTCAAATCAGAACCTGGGGAGTTGGAAGGGAAGGTGAGAGCCAGTTGGACAGGACCTCTTGCAAGAAATGAACATGGGTTTCTGAACCTGAGTCAGTGGCACAGACTTTCTTCTTAAAGTGGATTCCCATATGGGGGAGTCCTCTGAACATTTTATTTCTGAAGTCAGTGGTTCAACCCTTTATTGAAAAAGCCTAGGCAGTAAAGCAAGAGGAACTACTTGCTTAAGAACAACATGGAAAAATAATTGGGAAATGTTTCACAGGCAAGCATAAAGGGAAAAAAGAAAATTAATGCGTTTGGCTCAGGGGCTCTGCTCATATGTTCTCTAAGATGGCTTTCCTTGACCTTAGGAAACCCTGGGACTCTAGGCAACCAAGAACAATCTTGGAAAGACCTTTAAAACCTAAGATTCATGGAAATCCAGCATCATTCCTTGCAACACCACAATGAGGCGAGCATGAATCCTAACACACACTCCACTTTAAAAGTACTTAACTTTCGAGATGTTTGTTGTGAGGTGGAAGCAGTTGTTTCTCAGCTGTTTGTTCCTTTCAGCTGCCAATACCAAGAGTCCTTCCGATCATGATCAGCCTAACAGACTGTGGGATGGCAGCCAGGTCAGAGCCTTACAACAGTCCAACATAAGGCTTGGGAATTTTATTCTTCAAAACCACAAGTATCAAATTTCAGCTGTTAAAAAGATTTTTTTTTTTTTTTTAAATCAAGCCCAGAGGAGAGGAAAGATCTTTCTTTTCTAACCTCTCTTCTTCAAAATAATTTCTCCTCCTTTTCCTGTCTTTATAGCAATCAAAAAAGGGCATCACATAAGAAATTGCTCGGTGTGATTCCTCATTTAAGCAAGAATTTTTCACACATATGTAATGAAAGGGTTTCCCTGGTTGGCCAATGCAAGGTCTTAGGACCCAGATGTTATAAAGCCACTGTCTCCAGAATATCCTAAGCCCAGAAAGGAGATGGCAAGTAGGTTCAATCCATTCAGCTACAGTGGGTTGAATCAAAGATAGTGTGAGAATGAATAGAACTGAATCTCTTCCGACAGCTCTTCCGAACTCAGGGGAATGTGTGTACGGTGTGTGTATCTGTGGAAAGGGTCATGGGCTAGAGGAGGAAGGGATATGAATTCATTCTAAGACTCTCACTGGTTTGTGTTATGAACAAATCAAGGTCACTACTAAAATATATCTTCTTTAGTGATGACCTCACTGCACTCCCCTACATTTCACATGGTGATGACAGAAGTTGAAGTTAACTAAAGACCTTAAAGTCATGACATCAGAGTGCCCTAAACCAGCAGCCCTTCTGGGGCAGGGGGTTGGCTGGGTGTTTACTGAAACAGGAGGGAAAGAGGCGGGGCATAACCCTAAAAAGAACCATATGGCCGCGGGACACTACAAAAAACAGTTGGAGCCAGTAGGTCCAAGATGGCGGAAGAGTCGACTTCCAGGAGACCTTCAGCCTCATTATACACTCATTGTAATATATTAGCATGCTAAGTGGCACACCCACCCACACGGTGACAGTTCTGGGGCCAACCATAAAAGGTCAAAATGTGGGCGGTGACCCAATTCCTGGAAATCTCCGCCCCTCCCCCAAAATAATTGGAATAACCTTCCCACTCATTAGCCTATGAGATTACCCAGCCCATGAAAACTATTAGGGGCTCTCTCACCTTCTGAGATGGCCCACATTCTGTATGTGAAGTGTGTTTCTCTCTGAATAAACGTACTTCTTACTATCACTTTGTCTCTAAATTCTTTCACGATGAAGCAAGAACCTTAAATTTACTGGGAACATGAAGGACACAGGCTTTAGGGTCAGAACATCCCGTGTGGCCTCAGGAAGGGGTTTTGTCTGAGCCTCATTTCTTTCTTTATAAAATAGGGTAAGACTCTCTCCTTACAGAAATTTTCTGGATACTGAACGAGAAAACCCTTCTGGTGCTGAGTACACAGTTGCTGTTCAGTGGAGAAGTTGTGTCCGACTGTCTTGTGAACCCATGAACTGTAGCCTCACCAGACTTCTCTGTCCATGGGAATTCCCAGGCAAGAAAAAAAAAACCCCACTGGAGTGGGGTTATCATTTTCTCCTCCAGAGGATCTTCCTGACCCAGGGACCAAACTCAAGTCTCCTGCATTACAGGCAGATTCTTTACCACTGAGCCATCAGGGGAGCATGGGGTAATTACTAAGCAGTGTTCATTTCCTCCTCCTCTCTCTCCTAACCTTTTCCAGTGGGATGACTCCTCTCCCAGTCTCCTTTTCCTCTTCTCCTCCTAGAAGCACACTTCTTAATTCTAACCTTTGAAGTCAGAAAGTATGTTTTCATTGATTTAGCTGTAGGTCAACTGAATCCAAAACACAGGCCATCAGTAGAATCCTTTGCATATAATTTTCATGGATTTTATGCTTTCCTAGAAGTCTTGTAATTCATATGTAAACAATTGAGGTTTGAAATACTTATCAAAACAGTCTAAAAATCAAGCCCTGAGAACAATGGCTCATTGTCCTCATTATTCCAGGACTTTCTCAGAATCCCTTTACCCATCTCTTGTCACAGAACTTCAAATGGCAGTTACCCTTCCCTCCGCCTCCACTTGCCTGCTTTGCATTATCAACCTTGACAAAAGCACCCATAACAGACAGGCAGGTGCCCTTACTCAAGGGCAAAAATTGAAAATAAAATTGCTAACACAATTCACAAGCTTTGACAGACTGACTTTTGGAGCAGCCCAAATGGGAAATGCTCTGATTATTCATGCAAATGACAGGTCTGCCCATCCTCCTTGAAAATTACATCACTTAAAAACTACATGCAGCCCACTTCAGTGGCTATTCACTGCACTTGCAGGCCACTTTCCAGCAGGGTAGAGGAGACTGAAGAGAAAGAACATGGAAAAAGAAGGGAAGAGGAAGTGGGAAAGGGACAGATCCTAAATAACCAGACAAAGAGGCAGGAGGAAGAAGACGAGCCAGAAAAGCAAAGAGAGGACAAACACTGAGAAAAGCAAACAAAGCAAGGACAGTGTGATTTTGATGCCCCGTAGGGCCCTGTGGGGCTCCTGGGCACAGAGCCTTTCTGTGTCTCCCACTCCTTTGATTATGGGAAATAGCCTTCATTTGGCCTCCATGACCTTCCCTGACTTCCCAGGGGCAGATTCCAACAGTTGCTAATCAAAGGAGGAGCAGCCTTGAAACCACCCGAGGCAAGATTAAAGAGACCAGAGACCTATTCCCTGGGGAATAGGGGGCATAGTTCTTGAGACTCTTGTCTGCTGTGTTCCCCCTTTGCCTGGCAAAGAAAGAAAGCCACTCTTTCTTTCTACTCCATAACTTTGCCTCTGTACTTCTGTTTGGCATCAGAGCACAGAAAGCCAAGGGTTTGGCATCAATTTCAAGGAAACCAAGTAAGTGGGGGAAGTTAAGAAGGAGTTTTCAGCAATGTTTACTCCTGAAACCAAGCAGGACCCTGTGGGGCCCTTCCAGGTTCAAAAGTTACTGAACCAAACTTGGGCCCACTCACCCACGCAGTAAAGCTGATTACTGACACCAGGTTGCGGTGAAGGATTGTGCAGCGTTTATTATAAGGTGCCAATAAAAGGACAACGGGTGGCTCATGCTCAAAAACCCCCAGACTCCCCCAAGGGTTTAAGCATAACCTTTTTAAAGGCCAGGTAAGGGAGGGAGGGTTGCAGGGAATGTGATCAGCTCATGTTCAAATCTCTGATCAGATGGAGGTGAGATTATAGGGTGGTATCACAGGGGTTCACATTATCAGTCCTTAGACTCCAGAAGATCTGTGGGCTACTACATGCTCATGGTTACCAAATAGTTAACACCTTTCACTTTGTGGGGTATAAACCAACTCAGGAAACAGGCATCAGATACTATTATTTGGGTACTTCAGAGGGGACCTAAAGCAGAAAATATGGGGGAGGGCTCTGACCTGCAAAGGCCACATAGAGTTCTACTCAGTTACACAAATCCTTTCCCTGTTCCCGTTTCTAGTTTGTAGGGAAAAGGCTTCAGCTTCCTAGACCTTCTGTGAGTATCAGAGAGCAGATTCAAACAGTTGCTAATAGGGAAGGGGAAGGGAATGTAGAAACAAAGGAGGAGCGATCAGGAAACAATAGTGCAGTGATTAAATCGGGATCCTGGTTCCTCCTCAAGGGGTATACATAACAGTATCTGAGTTCTTCTGTAGGAACTAATGCTCCTAGCCAGGTAGAAGATGGTAACTTCAGCCAGATGGAAGATGGTGAGGCCCTGTTACCTCACCACCAACCACTCAGAAGAAAACCACATGCCCAAATTTGCCCAATTTCTCACTGAAAACCATCTAGGGTGTTTGGTGTTTTTGAGCATGAACCACCCGTCCTCCTTGTTTGGCCCTGAAATAAAGCTTTTCCTGCTGCAAAAACTTATGTTTTGGTTTATTTGGTCCCACTGTGTGTCCTGCATACAAATTTGCATTCAGTAACACTGCTACCGATGTCCAATATTTACTGCCCTTTCACCACGTGCCAGGCTCTGAGGAAATGACATAAACTGATTAAAATCAAACAGGTCCAAGATAGCAGATGAGTGGATTTCCACTAGATCTTGAGCCTCTGTATATGCTCATTATAACACATTGCAGGCTAAGTGACATACCCAAAGGCACCATGACAGTTCCAGGGTTAACCATAAAGATAAAAGAGTGGGTGGTTGTCCAATTCCTGGAAATCCCCAGTCCTCCCCCGAAATAGCTGGAATACTCCTCCCATTGGTTAGACTATGAAATTACCCACTCCTGTGTCAAGGCTGTATATTGTCACACTGCTTATTTAACTTAGATGCAGAGTACATCATGAGAAAGCCTGGGCTGGATGAATCACAAGCTGGAATCAAGTTTGCCAGGAGAAATAGCAACAACTTCATAAATGCAGATGATACCACTCTAATAGCAGAAAGTGAAGAGGAGCCACAGAGCCTTTTGATGAAAGTGAAAGAGGAGAGTAAAAAAGCTGGTTTAAAACTCAACATTCAAAAAACTAATATGACATCTAGTCCCATCACTTCATGGCAAATAGATGGAGAAAAAGTGGAAACAGAGACAGATTTTCTTTTCTTGGGCTTAAAAAATCACTGCAGGCAGTGACTGCCGCCAAGAAATTAAGAGATACTTGCTCCTTGGAAGAATAGCTGTGACAAACTTAGTGTAGTAAAAAGCAGAGACATCACTTTGCCAACAAAGGTCTATATAGTCAAAACCATAGTTTTTCCAGTAGTCATGTATGGATGTGAGATTGGACCATAAAGAAGGCTGAGCAATGAAAAATTGTTACTTTCAATCTGTGGTGCTGGAGAAGACTCTTGAGAGTTCCTTGGACAGCAAGGAGATCAAACCAATCAATTCTCAGGAAATCAACTCTGAGTATTCATTGGAAGGACTGATGCTGAAGCTGAAGCTCCAATAATTTGGCCACCTGATGTGAAAAACTGATTCGTTGGAAAAGACTCTGATGCAAGGAAAGACTGAGAGCAGGAGGAGAAGGAGGCAACAGAGGATGAGATGGTTGGATGGCATCACTGACTCAATGGAAATGAGTTTGAGCAAGCTTCGGGAGATAATGAAGGACAAAGAAGTGCTGCAGTCCATGGGTTCAGAAAGAGCTGGACACGACTTAGCAACTGAACAACAGCAACAACACATGAGGGATTATATACTCCCACCGTGAAGCCCAAACACACATTGATCTCAATCCATGTTCTCAGTTTGAGGAAGATGGGGCTGGGAGAGGAAGAAGGATTTAAGGTAGCATATAGGCACCACATTAAGGAGGAAGAGGGGAAGGAGAAAACTGTCATTTAGTAAGCAGCCACGAGCTCCTAGATACTCAAGCTTCTGCTCGTTCCTTCTTAGCAACGACCCTATAAAGGAGTATTGGCCACATCCTTATCTCTCAGGTTAGAAAACTGAGGTACAAAAGGTGAAGTATTTCCCCCAGTTTACTGAGCTAAGTAACCTGGTGGAATAATTGGGCTTTGCACTCAGGCTCCTCCTCTTCTTCTACTCCGGTGGGCGGAGACGCTCCGTGAGAGGGCAGAATTCCACTCTGGTCAATGGCTTCAGCTGCCTAGGAAGGCCGCGGGTCCTGACGCTTTCCTTCGACCCCCACCTCCCCCCAACAGGCCAGCCAGGAATGCTTCCTGCAGGGAGGCAGCTGCACGCACTGCCACAGCTCACGGTCGCTCGGGGAGGCTGCAGCAGGCAGAGGCATGCCAACCGCAAGGATGGCTTCTGGCCCAGTTCCAGAAGCCTGGGCCACCCTCCTCCCCAAGAGGATCAGGGTTTCTCAGATTGCTGAGAAGCTCAGCAACTCCATGAGCTGGACGGCCAGGAACCTGTAACAGAAAACACAAGCAAGCCCGCTGCTGCTCCTGGGTGTGCTGGGTTATCAAGCCTGTTGTGTTCCTCTTGTGTTTTCTCGAAAAAGACCTGGGTTCTAACCCAATTTTTTTCACTTTGGATAAATGATGGGAGCTCTCTGAGCCTCAGTCATCACCTGTAAAATGGGGTGATGACAGTTCCCTGAGAGATTGTCACAAGACAGTGTTTCCCTCAGCAGGAAATGGGGACACGGAGCTTATTAGGTGGTACATTGACAGAGCATTAAAGGACAGGGAATCACAAGTTGTTTTGTTATTTTGTTTGTTCCCAGTTCTTTTTCAGTAATTCTAGTTACGTACGGCCAGAAGAAACACCTGTTCAGATCTAGTATGTGTCCAAGGCCTCTTAACACTTGCTAATCTTCCTTTTAGCAAGAAGAGGCTTCAGGTCCAGAGGATTATCCAGCTGGAACTGGTCAACACGGCTTTGTTTTAATTAGGTCTATCTTCCTGATCATCCTCTATTCATGGTAAGTGATACTGCTATTTACAGTAGTGACAACTGTTCTTTTGAAACACATTTAAGTAATAATGTGAGTCAATTTTAAAGAAAATTAAGTAATATAATTGTATAGGTGGTACACAGTAACGGCAAAAATTATGAAGATAAAACACAAATGACTAAATTTTGGAGAACACTGTTAAAAAGACTACAGAATGCATGCCAAGTGCCTCTCATGCTTCTACCATATACTGGGTACTCAATGGATATTAGCTATCATGTTATAATTTCTTATTATTAGCCTTGGAGTTTAATTGCATAGCACACTGCCAAAGTACCCAGGAGCTCCAATATTTTTTCATAGTGCTCTGGCATGAACACAGCCTTCTTTCTAACAAAGGAGGAGAAGAAGAAAGGGAAATAGATTCAAATAATTTGAATTCACGGTTCAGTTCCATCATGGGGTAAGTCAAATAACCTGGCCAAGTTCAACTTCTCCATGATAATAGCTAGTATTTATTAAGCACTTGGTACATGCCAAGGCATTGTGTTAAGGGCTTTACATTGAAAATCCTGCTTAAATCTCACAACAATCCTATGGGAGGGGGTTTCTTGTCTTTATCCTACAAATGGGGACATAAAACTCACAGACATCATTTGAGTTACTTCAGGTCACACAGCTGGAGAATAACAGCACCAGCATTCAAACCTGGGTCTTTCTGACTCCATTCCTGCCTCCCAGCATTGACAGGAGGATTGAAAGATATGGTAAAGAGGGTGTACCTTCTGCATAACAGGCATTTGACAAATGGCTGTGCCTCAGTAGATTAAGAACATTCCTGGTCAAGGCACCAAAGGAATGTTCTTTTCCCAAAGTGGGTTCAAGAGATGCACAGGAGGAAAGAGGGAGGAAACAGCTGCTGCTCATGGGGAGTTATGTCAGGCAACATCCGGCTTTTAGCATTTACAAGAAGACTGGAACTTGCACTCCCTTGGTGCTTGCCTTGAAGAAAGACAGCTAATGAGGATGAGCATGGGTGGGTGTGCAGCAGCTCATCTGCTCCTGCCAGCCACGTTTTCACTTTGGAGGCTCAGGGCTGACAAAGAGCGCGTTGTGGGGAAGAATTACCCCTCTCCAACCCAGAACAGGGACCGACACGCAAAGGGCTGTGTGCAGTGCTGGGAGGCTGGAAGAGGCTGAGAGGCACAGCAGAGGCCAGGAGAGAGCTGCAGACAAGCCCTATGTCCCTGAAGAGCATAGACAAATGAAAACACAATGTGACTAGGAAGCAGAGTTGAGAGTGGTTTGATTCGCAGCGGTCCACACCTGCCAGGGCATCCACAAACGTAGAGAACTGCCCTGATTTAAAGGAATCAGGTGCATGAGACTAGTGTTCAGGGCTAGTGCACTGGGAAGACCCAGAGGGATCAGGATGGGGAACACATGTAAATCCATGACTGATTCATGTCAGTGTATGGCAAAAACCACTACAATGTTGTAAAATAATTAGCCTCCAATTAATAAAAATAAATGAAAAAATAAAATAAAATAAAATAATAAAGGAAAAGTAAGGTTCTAACTGCTGGTCCTAAACACCCGGTGCTTGTACTGTATAAATGATCACATCATTATTTATGAGGTTAAATATGTAAGTTTTAAAAAATCATCATTAAAAAAGTGTGGCCTAAAACGTCCATATGACATTGATGATATTTCAGTTTTCTTGAAAAGTAAGCTCTGAAATGAAGGAAGAACATACTTCATTGGAGGAAGCACCCAACTGAAGTGGACGGGCCATTGAGATTGTGAAGCGAGCAGAAGTAACGCGACTTAGATTAGGAGTAGGCCTTCCTACTATCAGGTAGCTTTCGCTTAACAATGCACCGATGTTTGCCAATTAGGAAATTAGGAACGGGGCTGAAACCCCCAGGAAAGTCCCGCGCGCGCGAAAGTATTGACCAATGAAATTGCTTTGCAAACGTGTAACCAATCCGCTTCTCACCCTATAAATCTGTGTAACAGCTTGGGTTCGGGGCTCTCTGACTCGCACCACTGCGTTGGTTGCGGGCGGAGAGTCCTGGCTCGAGTCAGTAATAAACTTCCCTTCCTGCGAGTTGCATTGTCTTGGAAGCCTTCTCTCTTCCCACTCGGGGATTCGGACATCGGGCATAACAGAGATGGGTGTGGGAGTGTTAGGGGAACCACTGACTGAAACTGCCTGGCCTGGCCGGGCACCATAGTAACCACATACATGAGTTGTCTTAAACATGAGGTCCTGGTAAGGAACGCGAAACTAACAAGCTACCACCAACCAGAAGAATTTGGGAAAGGTCAAAAGGAGAGGGAGAGGGCAATGGCAACCCCCTCCAGTGCTCTTGCCTGGACCATCCCATGGACGGAGGAGCCTGGTGGGCTGCATTCCATGGGGTCGCTGAGAGTCGGACACGACTGAGCGACTTCACTTTCACTTCTCACTTTCATGCATTGCAGAAGGAAATGGCAACCCACTCCAGTGTTCTTGCCTGGAGAATCCCAGGGACGGGGGAGCCTGATGGGCTTCTGTCTGTGGGGTCACACAGAGTCGGACACGACTGAAGCGACTTAGCAGCAGCAGCAGCAAAAGGAGAGAGGAGACTCCATTTGTCCTACCAACCTCCCAGAATCCTTTTCACTGGAATCCACCTTGGCAGAGTGTTGCGCGTGCCTCCAGGAAGGACCCTGAGTCAGGGTGATTGGCCCGAGACAACGGGAAACCAAGCCTACCAGGAAACCCGAGGCTGCAGCCGCGGGGCAGAGCAGTTCTCCTGGGTCCCCTCACCCTGCGGCTCTCCACCCGGCGCCCCTTCCCAATAAACTCACTGCTTTATCAGCACAGGTGTCTCCTCACACGATTCATTTCTGAGTGTGAGGCAAGAGCCCACTCGCGGGCCCTGGAAGGGGTCCGCCTTCCTGCAACAGCAGTGCAAGGACGGGAACAGTAGGCACAGCATTTCTGTCTGCTTAGCTCTCAGGGAAGATGGGAACAGCTCCGTGGGGACAGGAGAGGAGAGAGAACTGGATGCCTGGAGGCTGTGTGTCAGAGAGACAGGAAAACGACACCTCCACAGAACATTTAGGAAACGGCCCTGTTAATTTTTGACGGGCAAGAGCTGATAAATGTCGATTGAAATTGTTTGTGTGTGTATTGTGCAAATGAACCCAGAGGGGCAGATGATGCCTCAGGGTCGCCGCCTGTTGCATTCCAGTACCAGGCACTTTGAAAAGGGTGAAGAATGGCTGACTTAGTCCTTAGAATACCTGAGTGGGAGTCAACAGTTTTGAACACCATTACTTCAGATCTGACTCACTGTGGATAACATTACATTTATTTCCTATTTACAGAAAGCAGTTTCCAACACACGATAGATCCTATTTATTCAATTTACCACCTACATATCTGCCAGATATTACTGACGTCCAGAGGCTTAGCAAATTCTAGTCTTCAGACACATTTGGAAAAGCTATGCCTTTTCAATTATCATCTGAAAACAGTAGCACTCAATGGTCTCAATCACATTAAATTAACAGATGGGTCATGAATTGTTTTAAAAAACCAAACAAACCTAGAAGTGGTGGAGGAGAAAATCCTGTATCAAAAGTAGGTCAATCCATCAGATGACGATCTTGCCACAGGAGAGTCCCACACTAGCTCTTTTGGTGTTCTGAGATCAATGCCAGTGTGGGGAGAGGGTTTCCCATACCAACAAGCAATTCACAGATACCAGCAGGGTGTTGGAGAATTCAACTCAATTCTGATACTACCCAGAAAAAGAATCAGATTTCACAGGTTGAAGACCGCCACTCCCACCCCTAACTTCAGTTGCTAGTTGCAAACTTAGGTTTGCTGCAGGAAGGGGCCTGAGAGTGGGCTCTTGTCTAATACTCAGAAACCAATTGTATGTGGAGACACACATGCTGACAAAGCAAGAGCTTTTATTTGGAAGGGGCCCCTGGGCGAAGACCAGCAAAGTAAGGGAGCCCAGGAGGACTGCTCTGCCACGTGGTTTTATGGTGATGGAGTTGGTTTCGGGTTGTCTCTGGCCAATCATTCTGACTCAGGGTCTTTCCTGGTGGCCCGAGCATCCCTCAGTCAAGATGGTTTCCAGTGAGAAGGATTCTGGGAGGTTGGCAGAACATATGGACTAGAGTCTCCTCTCTCCTTTTTACCTTTCCCGAATCCTTCTGATTGGTTGGGGCTTGCAGTTCTGCATCCCTTACCTGAGCCTCCTATTTTTAAGATAACTCACACAGGTGGCTATTATCTTGCGTGGCCAGGATAGCAGTTTCAATCAGTGTTTCCCCTAACAGGTTGTTGCTTGTGCTTCTGACCAACTGGCTACAGATTGGCGGTTCCAATGACCTCTTCCTTGGATTTCAGTTAATTTTCTGGAGTGACTCACAGAACAGAGAAACAGCCTACTTATTAGGTCACTGGTTTATTATCAAAGAACATAGCTCAGGAAGAGCTGGATGGAAGAGATGCACAGGACAAAGTATGGGGCAAGGGCACAGAGCTTCCATGGCCCCTCCAGAGTAAGCCACTCTCTCCAAATCTCAAGTGTTCAGCTTTCCACACCCTGTCCTCTGGGGTTTTTAATGGAAGCGTCACTGAGTGATGATTGAATAAATCGTTGGCCATTGCTAATTGATTCATCATTCAACCCCTCTCCCCTCCTGAAAGGCAGTGGCTAGGACCACAGATTCCAACCCTCTAATCATATAATTTGGGTCTTCTTGGAATCAGCCCACAACCTCAGGTGGGGTCCAAAAGTCACTTCATAACAAAAGACACCTCTAAGGTTGTCATCACTTAGGAAACTCCAAGAGTTTTAGGAGCTATGTGCCAGAAAGACCAAATATATATTTCTTGCTATAAATCACAATATCACATCAGTCATTGCCCCTCTCAGCCAAGGTCACAACAAAAACCATACATCACCCTCGTTCTCAAATACATATTTAATGTTTTGTTGGTTATGGGGTTTTCAGAAAGTTGAAAACTCAATGACCCAGCCAGGTTTCAAAAGATTACACAAGAAGACAGAACGGTTTTGAAGCTGCATGTCCTTCAGACATGAGGGGGCCACACAGGAGAAGAAATGACTGCAGGCAAAAGGCAAATAATTACACAGATCCCTTTCTTTATTCCCACTTTCCTCAAGCCCTTCCATCTTAACTTGAATGAGTACAGACTACAGCTTTTCTTATCTAGCCAACACTTATTTAAAAATTCAACAGAGCTATGCTGTACTTTGTACTAATATGCCTGTAGGGCTATAACAGAATGAGGCTTGCTTTTTTTTTTTTTTTGACAAGCCAACATTTAGAGGATATAGGATAAACTGAAGACAATATTTACACATCTACCAAGGGCTGTCTGTCTCTTTAAAAAGACATATACAGTAGCCTACTATTTTCCTCTTTTTTTTCTTCCTTTATTGTTGTTGTGATACTACTTGTGCAATAAATAAAAACCAGGAGAAAGCCAAAAAAGAATCCGGTCTTTTTTTAAATCCATTTTTTCCATAACAACAAACCAGGAAGAATTAAATCACCATAAACCTAGTTAGATTAGCAATCCTGCCAAGTTAGCTACCTTCCCTCCCAAACACATTGCTGTAACAGCTACTAAAGTGAAACAGGAAGGGGCTTCTTAAATGGCAGAATGCAACCAATTTACAGACAGTGGGATAAGTGTGTGACCTCCTAGACACCTTTTGGTGGTAGTTAATTCGCTAAGTCGTGTCTGACTCTTGCGACCCCATGGACTGTAGCCTGCCAGGCTCCTCTGTCCATGGGATTCTCCAGGCAAGAATACTGGAGTGGGTTGCCGTTTCCTTCTCCAGGATATCTTTTATCCATCATAAATCCTTCTTCCCCTTCTGATCTATCCCTATGGAGATAATTCAGTTGCTCTATGGAGATCTTTGGCAAGCAGAGCATTGTAAGAGGTTCAATGATGGTTGCAAAGAACTGAAGGGCTAGGTTCAATGCCCTCAGGCCACTGCAGGAAACAGAAGGATGAACAACCCTCAGCAGTGGTCTCTCTCTGCTCCACTCTGTTCTCTGCATTGCCAGGCTGACCTCCCCTCCTGTTACCGACATTTATTGACTTGGGACCCAGCCTTCAACTACCCTGCTTCCAGCAACAATCCTGTTTTCATTTGGAAATGTGCTCCTCCCCAACTCTCATCCAATGTGGTGTTAGGGAGGAAATTTCCCTCTACCCTTCCAGGTTCTTTTGGCTAGCCCGAGAATTAAACTGACATGAGACAGATTAACGGGAGAAAATCAAACAAAAGTTTAAAAATGTGTATACATGGGAGAGACCGGGAAGATCCCTTGGAGGAGGAAATGGCATCCCACTCCAGTGTTCTTGCCTGGAGAATCCCATGGACAGAGGAGCCTGGTGGGCTACAGTCCTCGGGGTCCCAAAGAGTCCAGCACAACTGAAGTGACTTGGCGCTCATGGAGAGACCCAGGAGAACTGAATAACTCACCAAAATGGCTGAAACGCTCATCTTAAATGTCTTCTTATGCTAAACACAAAAGAGGGTGTCAGAGGTAGTAGTTTGAGACCTCAAAGGGAAAGAAAATGGACATGGGGTGAAAAAACACATGTTTGCTAAATAAATGTTTGCTGGTCCATGCAGAGACAATGGGACACAGAGAGGAATTATAACAGACTTACGCTGGGTTCCTCCCTGCCTCCACACCTAGTTCATACTGGAGTCATCTCTAGTGATGCTCCCTTTCTGGAACATGTCATCTATCTATCGGGTTGGCCAAAAAATTCACTCATGTTTTTCCATACCATCTTCTGGGAAAACCCGAATGGACTTTTCAACCAACCCAATACATTCTTTGGGCAGTGAGGGGGAAAGTCAAAGCTTCTTCCTGAGTCTTTCGGGGCTTGGTTGTTTTCGGCTCAAAATAATTTGCATGCCAAAGATTTCCATTTGGGGTGAAAATTTTGTTGATTTCACCCAAAGCTGGGAAAAGGGGGCTGTGAATTTGAACTAGGACTAAGCCACTGGGCACACTGCATTCCTTGAGTAATAAATATTTGTCCTGAGAGGTGCACAGGAAATAAACCAGTCTATCTGAGCCACGTAGCCGCAATCCCAGAATCGTTATTAGAGCCGCAGGGAACCTAGGAAAGCTGATAATCATTTTCCCTAGATTTCAGCCTAGAAAGACATGATCCTGGAGCTGCTGCATCCACCCTATCACCATGAGGCAGACCAAGGAGCCTACCCAAAGGATGCAGAGCAGAGAGATTCAGAAATAAATAAGTTTCATCATCTGAGTCGTAGTATCACACTCTGCCTGTTTGGAATGGGTTTCTCTTGCTGGCAACTAAAAGTGCCCAAAGATCCATTTCTCATGCCACAGATTTGCAAATGTTACCACTCATGCTCAAAAACTATCAATGGCTTCCTATCGTCCATAGAATAAAGTTTAAATTGCTTAGCCTGGCACCCACAGGCAGCTACAGGGTGGACTCAGTTTACTTTCCCACCTTTATTTGCTGCCTCATATGATAGTCCTCTTCTGTCAAACAGGTATAAAACGTGTCCCCTGAATATTCAGAGCTCATAGAAAAGGATCTTTGTTTTAGCTAAAGAAATAAGTCTCATCCACCCCAGGTTCCAGTGATCTTTTTCTTATTTTCCTTCTGAATTTTCATTACACTCATTGTCTTACGATTTCTTTGGTACTTGGCACAAGCTTTCTTACTGCTTGCACTCTCCCAGACATCATTCAACGGGCATCTGTGTGTGCTAGGCAGGGTGTCAGGTGCTGGGGAGATGTGGTGTCTGTCCTCAAGGAGCTTGCAGACTAATGGGCGAACCGATAAACAAATACTCCTGCAAATTCGTACTATCTCATTACAGTTAAGTAGAATTTTTAAAAGTCAGGGCTTTATAAGGAGGCATAATAAGAGAACCTCATCTAGATGTTGGGGGCAGGGGAGGCTTCCCTAAAAAGCAACCATCAGTGCACAAAGAGATACGTGTGGCTGGAAGAAGGCAACTAGGTGGAGAGCTGGAGGAGCTGGGCTTACAGAATCAGTAGGGCAACGTCTGTGAACTGTCAGAGGGCCGGGGAATGACTTGAAACTGCAATTTTTCAGCAAATGTGTTGGGGGATTTTAGGCAGAGAAGTGACCTGATCAGCTCTGTACTTAAAAAGATCACTCTTGTTGTCACGTGGAAAATGGATTAGAGGAAGGAGCTGAGAGACAGCTGTTACAGTGTCCCAGAAGCAGATGACAGTGGCCTGAGCTTTGGAGTTAGTCCGTGGAGACAGAATTGGGTGGATTCCAATTACATTTTGAAGGTGTTAACAGAAGCGGTATAATTTAGTGCTTTATTGGATGTGGGCAGGGAGTTGTGGGAGACAGGAGACTACAAGGATGATTCCTGGGTCTCTGGCTTTGGGTACTCAATGAAGATGGGGAACACTGAAGGAGCGCAGGTCTGGAGGAGAAGGCAGCCGTTTCAGATCAGCTTCCCTTAAAGTAGTCAAGGAATAAGTGCATCAGTTAATTAGACAGTGGGATATATGGGTTTGGAGCTTAAAAGAAAAGTCTACACTCCAAATATAAATTTGTAAGTCTCAGGCATGTTAGTGGGTGTTTAAAGCTATGGAGGTAAATGAATTCACCCAAGGAGAATATAAAGTGAAAAGATGCCCTGGACCATATCCTAGAGAACTCCAATTACCAGAAGTTGAGTAGTTGGGACAGAGATGACACAGATAAAAAATATATATCCCTCATTTCCAAATATACTGAAACTTCTTGAGAACAGGAAACTTGCCTTGTCTCCTGTTTCTTTGAAGGGACAGTGGGTTGAGTTTAACAGGTATTAAAGAAATACTCACTGTTGTTATTATTAAGTCACTGTCTTGTCCAGCTCTTTGAGACCCCATGGACTGCAGCATGCCAGGCTCCTCTCTCCTCCACTATTTCCTGGAGTTTGCTCAAAGTCATGTCCATTGAGTGGGTGATGCTATCTAAGTATCTCATCCTCTGCCACCCTCTCCTCCTTTTGCCTACAATCTTTCCCAGCATCAGGATCTTTTCCAGTGAGTTGGCTCTTCACATCAGGTGGCCAAAGTTATTGGAGTTTCAGCTTCAGCATCAGTCCTTCCAATGAGTATTCAGGGTTAATTTCCTTGAGGAGATAAAATTTCCTTGATTTGATCTCCTTGCTGCCCAAGGGACTCTCAAGAGTCTTCTCCAGCACAACTTGAAAGCATCAATTCTTTGGTGCTTAGCATTCTTTAAGGTCCAACTTCCACATCCATACATGACTACTAGAAAAACCATAGCTTTGACTATATGCACCTTGTCAGCAAAGTGATGTCTCTGCTTTTCAATGTACTGTTTAGGGTTGCCATAGCTTTCCTTCCAAGGAGTAAGTGTCTTTTAATGTCAAGGTATTGTGGACTACACCAAATAGTGGGCAGAATATTAGGCTGAGAATCTCAAGACATATATTCTAAAATGTTACGATTTTAGGTGAAAGAAAAAACCTTTAGTCGACACTCATAATTTAACTGTATGTGACAGACCCTCATTCAACTAGTATTAAGTTTATCCATCTAGTGTTAAGACACTTCCGAACCGTTCAAAAGGAGAAGGGCCTGGCAGAGGATGAGATGGTTAGATAGCATCACTGACTCAATGGACGTGACTTTGAGCAAACTCCATGAGATGGTGGAGGAGACAGGAGCCTAGTGTGCTGCAGTCCATGGGGTAACAAAGAGTTGGACACAACTTAGCGACTGAACAACAACATAGAAACAAGCACTGTGTAGGAGAGAAGGGTGCTTTCCATCTTAATAATGACCATGTTTAATTCTCACAACATGCCTGTGAGTAACAATCCTGCAGAAGGTAGCTTTTATGTGTGATAGCTGAAGAAACGGAGGTTCCCAAAATTTCAGTCACACAGTCAATAAGCAGTGGGACCAGAATTCAGACTCAAATCTCTTCATCTCCAAATCTGTGCTTTTTCACCAACAATTGTCCCAGAATCCCTGCTCAATAACTCATAGTTCACAATAAATTTACAAACAATGCAAAGTGGTCTATGACTAAATGTCAAGGTGGACTGTGAGTGCTACAGTTTAAAAAAGGAAAGATCAATATGATATGGATGATTAGGAAAGTGTGATAGACTAGCTGAACCTTTTTAAGAAAACTTTTTATTTTATATTGCAGTGTACTTGATTAATAATGTTGTGTTAGTTTCAGTTGTACAGCAAAGTGATTCAGTTATACATATATCTACTCTTTTTCAAACTCTTTTCCCATTTAGGTTGTTACCTAACACCGAGCAGAGTTCCCTATGCTATGCAGTAGATACCTTGAAATAAAAGAACTTAGTCAAGAATGCACATTCATGGGACAGGGCAGAAAATCCTAAGGCCACAGCACTAATACAAGAAGCAAAATAAAGCTTCAGACACTCTCCTTTAATGTGCCTCACCCAGGTCCTTTGAGAATATGCCCCCAGGGTTAGGGGCATTTCTGTGATGATGGATATGGACCAGGAGCAGGTAAAGCACTTAAATTCTTTCTCAAGATAACTAAGGGCCTGGCATGTAACTTTGGCTTCAAACAGCATTAACAGAAAGATATGTCAATCACGAGTAAAAGAGACACAACACTGGCTTAAATAAAATAATGGAGGTTGTCTGTGAAATCTTGATTGAGTCCTAATTGAACCCTACTCACATGAGATTCCATACTACGTTCTTTCCCCTCGATACGGCAAGTTCCTTGAGAGCAGGGCACATTTCAAAACCATTTTCTTATGTCTTGAGGGCTTGGCAAAATGCCTTGTCCAAACTAGTTTTTGTATAAACATATTTTGAACTAGTTGAAAATAAAATTATACTTTATATCCACAAATGGAACACTGAGCCTTGTGAATGAAAAAAAGGAAGCAAAGAGGGTGCCAAGGGTGTTCTTCCTATTAGTAGATTTTTAATCAACCAAGAGGGGAAAGAAGAGAAACGGCAGCCAAAAGTTCCATTTCAACATCAACGGTTTTCAACTTCCCAAATTAATTAGGAGATGGAAGTATATGCTGAACACGCCAGAGAATTACACTTAGAGCAGTTACAAATTACCAACTCACTTCAACCCCTCTGAAGTAGTGAAGAAACACTGTATATGAAGGGCAGAACCAGTCATCTATTTGCACAGGGAGCCAACCCTGCCCTCAGCTCTTCCAGTGAGTAATTGGATGCATCTGCAAGAAATCTGGCCAGGGAAAGTGGGGTGACCTGAGGCCAGGAAGCAGCAAAGCTTGACCTCTTTGTTAATAAAAACAGCAATGTGAGTTCCTAAGAGCTCGCGTTTATAACACGCCTAAAAGCATGCCAAGTGCTTTCACTTCCATCATCTCATTTGATTTCCTCACAGTAATCTTGTGATTAAGTAGCACTTCGCGCCTTGGTAAGAGCCGCACCCAGTATGCACAGAACTGCAGCCACATGGGGACTGTTCGTCCCATTTCATCCATGAGGAACCCAGGCTCAGAGAAGTCAAAAGTTAGCAAAGGTGTTTCCCGGGCTCTCGGAGGGGACAGGGCTCAGTTTCTCCATCAGTTAAATGTGCCCATGAGCTGAGGCGATCCCGCCTAATGGCTGGTCCACGGCGCCCCTGAGAAGTTCTCCTCAGCCAGGCGCGCTGAGGTGATTCCCCCTCGAATGGCTGGCCCACGGCGCCCCTGAGAAGTTCTCCTCAGCCAGGCGCGCTGAGGTGATTCCCCCCGGTGGCTGGTCCACGGCGCCCCTGAGAAGTTCTCCTCAGCCAGGCGCGCTGAGGTGATTCCCCCCGGTGGCTGGTCCACTGCGCCCCTGAGAAGTTCTCCTCAGCCAGGCGCGCTGAGGTGATTCCCCCTCTAATGGCTGGTCCACTGTGCCCCTAAGTTCACCTCAGCCAGGCACGCTGAGGCAATCCCCCCTAATGGCTGGTCCACGGCGCCCCTGAGAAGTTCTCCTCAGTCAGGCGCGCTGAGGTGATTCCCCCTCTAATGACTGGTTCACTGTGCCCCTAAGTTCTCCTCAGTCAAGCGCGCTGAGGTGATTCCCCCTCGAACGGCTGGTCCACGGCACCCCTGAGAAGTGCTCCCCAGCCAGGCGCGCTGAGGTGATTCCCCCCGGTGGCTGGTCCACTGCGCCCCTGAGAAGTTCTCCCCAGCCAGGCGCGCTGAGGTGATTCCCCCTCTAATGGCTGGCCCACGGCGCCCTTGTGGCTGCCACCTCCCCTTGCCCACTTCAAAGGCCTTGTCCGCGGGTGAGGGAGGGCAGCCTCACCCGATGCTCTAAGCGGGAGCCGACCCAGACTTACGTTTCCCAGCTAGACCACTGCGCCCGCGCAAGAGGAGCCACTCTTCCCTCCCGGATGGGAACCCAAGTCCTGGACTTCTGTTCCGTAGCCAGACTCTCCCAGTGGCCCTCTCTCTTGAGGAAGAGCCACCTCCATACCAGAGAGACTTTCAGAATTCTGTTCCAAACTGCTAGTTAGGAAAAGGAAGTTAAATCCTCAGCAAAACGGTAGCTCCTGGGAAGGCAAGAGACAGACTGCCTGGTTCCAATTGCGACTCCACCATTTACGACCTAAAGACCTGGGACCTCTGTTTCCTCATCTGTAAACCTGAGATTTCAATGTGTTTATCAAGGTAAATTCGCCTATACTAGAGCAGCGTTTGGGACATGGCAAGCATTATACAAATGTAGTTTTGTTATCGGAAATATTTTGCTGGACAAGCAGGCTATCAACACTACCCTTCAAACAGCCTTTTTGCTGTTGTTAACATATGATTAGGAGATTTGAGGTCCGTTCTCTTGACTTCCAAGAAGTCTTATTCCTTTACCTGTATGTTTCAACATCCTTCCTCATCTGCAAATCCAAGGCATTTTCCCAAAAGCGTGTCTTGGTTTGTACTTGTATACCACAGAAAGCTTGTAACATATTAAGGTACTCAAGAGTTGTCACTTAACATTTGGCTAACGATGGCTTTCCCAGTATTTCCTTCCTTTGTACAGATTTTTCACTAAACAAACAAACAAAAACCTTACTTTGACTTCTGAGTCTGTGGTCTTCCTTTCCTTATCTGTAATAGATTGCAAAAATCTTCCCATCCCTGTATCCCCTCTCCTTTGCAATATGTGTTTGCTGCATTTCCCATCAAGGTTGGGGGCTCACTTCTCTACTCCCTTAAATCTGGGCTGGGCTTGGGGCATGCTTTGACTAAGAGAATGCAACTTTCTCGCTGTGGAAGTTCTGAAGCCTAGTCATCACTTCCACTCCTTTCTTGCTGGTAGGGTGACCAACCATCCTGATTTTCCCAGCCCTAAGGAGTTTCTCAGGATGTGGGATTTTCATTGCCAAAACCGTGAGAGTCCCAGGCAAGGCAGTGTGGCTGGCCACCCTACTTGTGTCCCTGAGACTGTCCTCTTCCTTAGACATGAACAATCCTGAGGCAGGAGTGGCCCAGTCAGCAGCAGCATTAGGCTCTTCTGGTCCTCGTCCAGCTGCAAGATGCTAGCGGCTCCATGGGATGAATCAGATGAGACCAGCACAACCACGCAGCTGAACTTATCCCCAACGGCTGTCCTACCGTGGTGTGTGCAAATGCAGTGGTCATTGTTTTAAGCCATCTCATTTTGAAGTCGTTTGTTAGGCAGCAGTAGATAGATGATCAATCCTGTAACCCCTTAACTATAGGGCATTATGCTAAAAACCTAAGGAGTAGACTCCAGCTCTAAGGAGTGGCCCTCTCTCACCACTTGTCCATTCTTTTATCCATTCTAAGAATATTTACTGAATGCTTCCTAAGTACCAGGAACTGTACCGCGTGCTTAATGTCAGATAGTGAGCAAAACAGATAGGTATCTTGCCCTCAATAATTTTGTCAGTTTTGGGAAACAAATGTTAAGTGAATAATTGTCAATTACAAGGTGCTTTGAAAAGGACTAAATTGGAGTGAAGGAGTTTAAGAAAACAAGGTCTTTTTTTTTTTTTTTTAAAGGGGTATTTATACTCAGTTCCAAAGAGTTGTTGTTCAGTCACTAAGTTGTGGCCGACTTTTTGAGACACCATGGACTGCAGCATGCCAGGCTTCCCTGTCCATCGCTACGTCCCAGAATTCACTCAAACTCAAGTCCATTGAGTTGGTGATGCCATCCAGCCATCTCATCCTCTGTCACCCCCTTCTCCTCCTGCCCTCAATCTTTCCCAGTATCAGGGTCTTTTCCAATGAAGAGTTATCCAGGTAAAACTGTATTGAAATATGTTCAGGCCAGAGGGAACAGCAAGTGAAAAGGTCCTGGATCAGGAAGGCATTTGATGAGGTAAGGACAGTAGCCAGGGTTCAAGAGCCAGGGAGAAATGAGCCGGAAATGAACTGGAGATGCAGACAGAAGCCCAGTCCTGCAGAGTGAAATTAAAACACACCTACCTGCATCCAGATCTTCAAAACATTTCTAGCCCCACCTGCCTTCCCCAAAAGACATCTTATGAGACAACCATGCTATATGGAAAGATTAATAAGCTAGAAGACAGAATGCCTAAATTCATTTCAACAAACAATTAAATCTCACAAACCTATCTGTAAAAGGTTTTTTAATGTATAGAAGGAAATAATAATTCATACCCACTACTATGTCTGTTTTAGAGATAGAAAGAAGATGAAGTGGGCTTTATAAAATGAAAAGCATTTTATAAATAAAGGGCTATGATATTGGGGTGTTGATATACCTAAGTCTCATGTTTTGGGTCACATATTGTGTTTGTCCCCCGTCCTCATTCCAGTAAGAATCATAAATGACTTAACCACTCTTTTTGCTTTGCCCATGAATTCTTCCCACCCCATAAAAGAAAGCTTTGTCCCAACCTCTTACTAAACCAGCAGATACATAACACACTAACTGCTGGGTTGTAGTTTTTGAGGGTCCTTTAGCATTCACTCTTTCAGCACCTGATCGTGCATTTGTTCAACAAATAACTTTTGTGCCTCTACACCTGTGTCAGGTACCGTCCCCCACTGGAAGAGACATACCAAAACAAGACAGTTCTGAAACTATAACGTCAGCTAGCGATAAAGGCCACAAGGGAACACAGAGCTCAGTGTGAAAATACAGAGTGGAGGGTGAAGGAAGGGGCCTCCCATTTCACACAATGCTGTTGTAAGTGAACTAATTACCAAGGAAGAAAAATTGTAGCCATTGTCCAAAGTTCAGGAGATGCCAAGGAGCTGTTCTTTCAGCACCTCTCTCATTAGCTGAGCATCGTTCATCTTAGATCCCGGGCATTGACTGTTGGATACTGCTCGGGCAGAGTGAGAGGAGACAAAGATAAAGGAACACTGGACCCTTTCCCAGGGGAGGTTGTAGCTAGGAACATCAGAAACATCAGGAAAGTCACACCAGATGGCATGTTAGTATAGCATGGGGAGGTGTGTTTGTTGTTTGTTAAGTCGTGTCTGACTCCTCAACCCCATAGAATGCAGTTCACCAGGCTCCTCTGTCCTCCGCTCTCTCCCAGAGTTTGCTCAAATTCATGTCCTCTGTGTCAATGTACAGTATGGTCTGTTTCCTCACCAGTGCTCCTCTATTGCATCTGGCTACCTTTATCTCTGTATATGGTTACCTTAGACCTCTATACCCGAAAACCTTTGTTTCTTTTAGTTTCTCAAGTATTCATGTCCTTCGTGCCTTAGGACCTTTGTTCATCCTTCAGTTTAGCGTGAGCTTCCTCCTTCACCCACTTACCTTTCGCTGAGATGCCATTTCTTTAAGGAATCCTGTCATAGCCTGCTCAGGATAAGTCATTGTATCAGTTAGCTATAAACAACGCTGCTTAAACAAATACCCACAGAAATCTTAGCAGCTTACAGCGATGTATATTTCTTGAACTTGCAACTGTGCAGATCAACTGGAGGCCAGCTGACCTTGGTTGGGATTGGCTGGGCAGCTCTGTTGATCTCTCACTCCTCTTCAGGGCTAAGGGGTCAGTAACCTAGGCTCCCTGGTGCCTCAGACGGTAAAGCATCTGCCTACAATGCAGAAGACCCTGGTTCGATCCTTGAGTCAGGAAGATCCTCTGGAGAAGGAAATGGCAGCCCACTCCAGTACTCTTGCCTGGAAAATCCCATGGACAGAGGAGCCTAGTAGGCTACAGTCCATGGGGTTGCAAAGAGTCGGACATGACTGAGCGGCCTCACTTTCACTTTCTTTCAACCTAGGCTCCACTGAGCTAGAACAGTTCAGCCAGGTGGCTCTGCTCCACCTGTCTCTCAACCTCCTCATGGGACCAGCAGACTAGCTGAGGCTTGTTCTCAAAGTGATGGCAGGGATACAACACACTAAAACCTGTCAAGGTCTACACTTGCAGTTAACTCACTGTCACCTCCACTTTATCTTACTGGTCAAAGCAAGTCACATGGCCAAGACAAAAATTCAGGGGTGTGTGGAAATATACTCTGTTGCTATGGAAGGAATGACAAGATTGAAGACAAATAGAGAGGGAAGGCACTGGAGCCCCTGGTGCAATTAACCATAATCAATAATCCAGATTCCCCATCACATCCTCTCCAACCACCCTTGACTTCTTCAAGGGGCTTGCCACAAAAGTAAATGCATATATTGTAACATGCTACATGATTTTTACATGTTACAATATATGCATTTATTTGTTTGATGCTTTATTCTCTACTAGACAATAAACTCCACAAGGAACAAGTCAGGGCTGTTCATTTCTATATCTAACACCATGCCCAACAGTAGGTGTTTGATGAGTATTTGTTGACTGAATGAATGAGTGTGGCAGAAACATTAGTGGGAGGTGTCTGCAAGGAGGAGAAACCATTTCCAGGTGTGCTGAGCATGGGAAAAAGACAGTCTTTGGCAAGTGATGCTGGGAAAGTTGGAAAGTTGCATGCAAATCAGTGAAGTTAGATCACACCCTCATACCATACACAAAAATGAACTCAAAATGGCTTGAAGACTTAATGTAAGACGTGACACCAGAAAACTAGAAGAGATCACAGGCAAAACATTCTCTGACATAAATTATACCAATGTTTTCTTAGGTCAGCCCCCCAAGACTATGGCAATAAAAACAGAAACAAATGGATGTAATCAAACTTAGAAACTTTTGCACAGCAAAGGAAACCACAAACAAGAAAACCTATGGAATGGGAGAAAACATTTACAAGCAATGCACCTGGCAAAGGCTTAATTTCCAAAATACACAAATGACTCATGCAACTCAACAACAAAAAACACAACCTGATCAAATAATAGACAGAAGACTTAAATAGACATTTCTTCAAGGAAGACATACAAATGGCTGATAGGCACATGAAAAGATGCTCACCACTGCTAAATATTAGAGAGATTCAAATCAAAACTTCAGTGAGGTACCACTTCACACAGATCAGAATGGCCATCATGAAAAAGTCTACAAATAACAAGTACTGGAGAGGGTGTGAAGAAAAGAAAACTCTCCTACATTGTTAGTGGGAATGTAAGTTAGTGCAGCCTCAGCAGAAAATAATACAGAGGTTCTTCAAAAAAACTGTAAATAGAGTTGCCATATGATCCAGCAATACCACTCCTGGGAATATATCTGGATAAAGCTATAGTTTAAAAAGATACATGCACCCCTATGCTCACCAGTAGCACTGCTCACAATAGCCGAGACATGGAGACAACCAAATGTCCATCAATAGATGAACAAAGATGTGGTGCATATACTCAGCCATAAGAAAAAGAATGAAATAATGCCATTTGCAGCGACATGGATGGAACTAGAGATTATCACACTAAGGGAAGTAAGTCGAAAGAGAAAGACAAATACCATGAAATATCAATTCTCTGTCCAATCTAACACATGACAAATTTTATATGACATATATGTATGACAGATAAGCCTATCTATTAAGACAGAAACAGACTCATAGAGAGTAGACTTTCGGTTGCCAAAGGGGAGTGGGTGAAAGACGAGCTAGAAGTTTGGGGTTAGCAGATGCAAACCACAGGGGATTCTTTGGTGGTTCAGTTTGCCTGCAATGCAGGAAACCCGGGTTCCATCCCTGGGTCAGGAAGATCCCCTGGAGAAGGTGGCTACCCACTCCAGTACTCTTGCCTGGAGAATCCATGAAGGGAGGGCCTGATAGGCTACAGTCCACGGGGTCACAGAGAGTCGGACACGACTGAGCAACTTCACAAGAACACAAGGGCAAGGATGCAAACTATTACCTGTAGGATGGACATGCAACAAGTCCTACTGTGTAGCACAGGGAACCGTGCTCAGTATCCTGAGATAAACCAAAGTGGAAAAGAATGTACCTGTATGTGTGTGTGTGTGTAACTGAATCCCTTTACTGTATGGCGGAAATTCACACAACCTTATAAATCAATTATACTTCAATACACAAACAAAGCAAGCTGAGCAAGGCCAACTTCTCGGAGGAAGTCTTAAAACCCATGAGTTAAGAGTTAAAAGCAATACTCTCCAAGCCACTTCTACTCCCTCTGACTGGTTTTGAAGCAGAGACTAGACTAAATTTATTCATTCCAAACAACAGATGGCTTGCTTCTTCTTCCCCACCACACTCCCTCTCTGGGTGGTGGCAAGGCTTTTGGGAGTGTTCAGAGGCAGAGCTGAGAATACCTGGACTGAAGCCATGAGACCTCTGGGTTCCAGCACTAGGCTTCCCATTCACACACTCTCCATTTGCTCTTTGCCTGCAACCCTTTCGTGGGCTGAGCAAATTGACTTTGTTTAAAAAAAAAAAAAAAAACCATCCACTGGAGGACTTTCAGTATCAAAAATCCTCCAATGGTTTCTCATTTTCCTTAGGATAGTGTCTGAAGCCCAGGCGCGGCCAGCAGCATCCTCAGATAGCCACGTGGCCTTCCTCTTCAGCCCTATCACTTTGTCTGTGCCCTCCCATTCAACACTTAAGCTCCAACAGTATTATGTGACCCTCAATTTCTAGAAAACACCAAACCATTTTCTGCCTGGGATTTTGTTCACATAGCCTCCCCTTCTTAGAATACCCTGGCTCTCTCATCCCCTCCCGGCTTCCCGCCCTTCTGTGTTGCCTCTGCCCCCAGTTTGGCACACCTTTTCCATTTATAACATCTTTTGGAGAATCTTGTCTGACACATCTATGACACTGGTCTCTTCCATCTTCATTTCTACCTCTCAGACTTCTGTTGTAGCACATGAAATACTGTTTGAGAGCGTTTGCTTATATGACATGGTGGTTACAGCTGTGGATTTCAGATTCCAGTTGTGCCACTTGCTTGGGTTAGAGAACACTCCCCCTCCACCGCCCCCACTCCCCACCCCATCGCAAGGTGTGAATTAAATAGGTTAAAAGCACTTGGAACATTGCTGGCACAGAACCGAGTGATCATTCAGTGCTGACTATTGTTTTCTTTTCTCTTCCCCGCTTCTGAAAATACTTTCTTTCTTGCCTTGGATTCTAGGAAGCTCTGAGAAAATGATAGTGATAGTTCAAACATCTATAATCTCTGCCTTTAGAGGACTTTTTTTGTCCTCTAAACAAAGGAGAACAGGCATTAAATCAACAATTTCTTAACTAAGCCGAGAACTGCAATGTTGATGGGCGTGGTAAACAGGAGTGTAGATGTTATTAAAGCATCTGCCTGTGTGCTAAGCCACTGCAGTCGTGTCTGACTCTGCAATCCCATGGACTGCAGCCCGCCAGGCTCCTCTGTCCATGGGATTCTCCAGGCAAGAACGCTGGAGTGGGTTGCCATGCCCTCATTCAGGGGATCTTCCCAACCCAGGGATGGAACCCGTGTCTCTTACATCTCCTACATTGGCAGTTGGCAGGCAGATTCTTTGCCACTAGCCCCACCTGCATATAAAAACATATGCCTTAGAGAAATTAAACTATGTGAGGGCTGGTGTGGGAGGTGATAGGCAGAACAACGGAGTTCCAAAGATGTCCAGGTCCTAATCTCCAGAGCCTGTGAGCATGCTACCTTACATGGCAAAAGGGACTTTACAGATGTGATTAAGAATCTTGAGATGGACAGCTAGTTCCGGATGATCCAGATGGACCCTGTGGAATCACAAGAATTCTTATAGGTGAAAAAGGGAGGCAGGGGTCTGAGTGATGCAGGATAAGTAAACCTGACTTGTCCATTGCTAGCTTTGAAGATGGAGGAGGGGGCCTGAGTTAGGAACATGGATGTTCTCTAGAAGCTGGAAAAGGCCAAGAAAGGCCAAGAAAAGGCCAAGAACTCTAGGTTCTCTCCTAGAGACTCCAAAAGGAATGCGGTTCAACCAACACCTTAATTTTAGCCCAGCGAAGCCTAATTTGGATTTCTGTACCTCCAGGACTGTAAGATAATAAGTTTGTGGGTTTGTTTTTAAACCCACTAAATTTGTGGTCATTTGTTACAGCAGTCACGGGTGGTCAGCTTAAAACATCTTTGGGAGAGAGGAAAGAAGGGAGGCAGAGAGGGAGGAGGGGAGGGAAGAGGTTAAACTCTAGATTGAACCCGTTAAAGGAGATGATCTCTGGGGTCTGTTACAGTCTAACAGCCTCTGCGGCTGTTGGTGGGGAGAAAAGCTTTAGAAGTCAATATTTACTAAGGGGGTGTCTCAGCCTCGGCACTATGATTTGCACTGCTTTATTACAAATCATCTTTAGCCTTCATTTTAAAACTCTCAAAATCAAACACAGGCTGGCCCCAGAACTCTTGCCAACATATGGAATGAAGATCCCCATGGACACAACCGAAACATTTTAAATGCAGATTAATATTTTAATATGAGCTTGACTCCAGCCGATTAATCTTCTGTGCTGTGGAGCAGACGGTGGGGGAAACTGGGGTTGGTTTGGGGTGGGGGGCCGGCCCGTGATGTCTGTACTCAGAGGCGGCACCGTGTCCTGCCTGCCTGACGGCGGTTAACACAGGCTGCAGCCAGGACGAACTTGGGTCCAGGGTAGGCCGGCAAAGGAGGGCATCCTGTCCAAGAACAGAGATGGCTGCTCTGTGACCGGATGTCCTGGCAAATGACCCACCCTATGGGGCTGGTTTCGTCTAGTTTTAAGATGTTCTCTCCAATCTGTGTGAATCAAAAAACCCACGTGGCTTCTAGTTTTATCTCCTTGGCTAGTGATTAATGAATCTTTTTTTAAAGCACCACATTAAATGGATACCAAAAAATCTAGTTTCAATTCTTTTGCTCTGAGTATCAAGCAATAACTTCAAAGTTTTCCAACATGAAGCATTTTTCTTACACTTTTGTTTAAATGTTATTATCTTTTCATGGGAGGATAATTGTTTTACAGTGTTTATTGGTTTCTGCCACACAACAGTGTGAATCAGCCATAAGGAAACATATATCCCCTCCTTGTTGGACCTCCATCCCACCTTCTCCCCTTTATCCCATCCCTTCGGGTCATCAAAGAGCGCTGAGCTGAGCTCTCTGTGTGATATAGCAGCTTGCCCCCAGCTGTCTCTTTTGCACGTGGTGATACACATATTTCAATGGGACTCTCTCAATGTGTCCCACCATCTCCTTCTTCCAATGTGTCCACAAGTCCATTCCCTACATCTGGGTCTCTATTCCTGCCCTGAAGTTTCATCAGTACCATTTTCTAGATTCCATATATATATATATATATACATTAGTATACAATATTTTTCTTTCTGATTTACTTCTTTCTGTATAACAGGCTCCAGATTCATCCACCTCAGTTCAACTGACTCAAATTTCTCCCTTTTTATGATAGTGAAACTGTTAGTCACCCCCAGTCGTGTCTGACTCCTTGCAACCCTGAAGACTGCAGTGCCCCAGGCTCCTCTGTCTATGAAATTCTCCAGGCAAGAATACTGAAGTGGGTAGTCACTCCTTTCTCCAGGGGATCTTTCTGACCCAGGGATGGAGCCCAGGTATTCTTCATTCAGGCAGAGCTTTTACCGTCTAAGCCACCAGGGAAGCTCCCTCCTTTTTCAGTTCAGTTCAGTCGCTCAGTCATGTCCTACTCTTTGCAGCCCCATGGACTGCAGCATGCCAGGCCTCCCTGTCCATCACCAACTCCCAGAGTTTACTCAAACTCATATCCATTGAGTCGGTGATGCCATCCGACCATCTCATCCTTTGTCGTCCCCTTCTCCTTCTGCCTTCAATCTTTGCCAGCATCAGGGTCTTTTTCAAAGAGTCAGTTCTTCACATCAAGTGGCCAAAATATTGGAGTTTCAACTTCAGCAGCAGTCCTTCCAATGAATATTCAGGACTGATTTCAACTATGATGGACCAGTTGGATCTCCTTTCAGTCCAAGTGAATCTCAAGAGTCTTCTCCAACACCACAGTTCAAAAGCATCAATTTTTCTGCACTAAGCTTTCTTTATGTTCCAACTCTCACATCTATACATGACTACTGGAAAAACCATAGTCTCGACTAGACAGAACTTTGTTGGGAAAGTAATATCTCTGCTTTTTAATATGCTGTAAAGGTCGGTCATAACTTTATTTCCAAAGAGCAAGCGTCTTTTAATTTCATGGCCACAGTCACCATCTGTAGTGACTTTGGAGCCCCCAAAATAAAGTCTGTCACTGTTTCCATTGTTTCCCCATCTATTTGCCATGAAGTGATGGGACCAGATGCCATGATCTTAGTTTTCTGAATGTTGAGTTTTAAGCCAACTTTTTCACTCTCCTCTTTCACTTTCATCAAGAGGCTCTTTAGTGCTTCTTCACTTTCTGCCATAAGGGTGGTGTCATCTGCATATCTGAGGTTATTGATATTTCTCCCCGCAATCTTGATTCCAGCTTGTGCTTCCTCCAGTCCAGCGTTTCTCATGATGTACTCTGCATATAAGTTAAATAAGCAGGGTGACAATATACACCCTTGACATACTCCTTTCCCAATTTGGAACCAGTCTGTTGCTCCATGTCCAATTCTAACTGTTGCTTTCTGACCTGCATACAGATTTCTCAAGAGGCAGGACTTCAAGTGGTCTGGTATTCCCATCTCTTTCAGAATTTTCCACAGTTTATTGGGATCCACACAGTCAAAGACTGTGGCATAGTCAATAAAGCAGAAATAGATGTTTTTCTGGAACTCTCTTGCTTTTTTGAGGATCCAGCAGATGTTGGTAATTTGATCTCTGGTTCCTCTGCCTTTTCTAAATCCAGCTTGAACATCTGGAAGTTCATGGTTCATGTACTGTTGAAGCCTGGCTTGGAGAATTTTGAGCATTACTTTGCTAGTGTGTGAGATGAGTGTAATTGTGCAGTAGTTTGAACATTCTTTGGCATTGCCTTTCTTTGGGTTTGGAATGAAAACTGACCTCTTCCAGTCCTGTGGCCACTGCTGAGTTTTCCATGTTTGCTGGCATATTGAAGGCAGCACTTTCACAGCATCATCTTTCAGGATTTGAAATAGCTCAACTGGAATTCCATCACCTCCACTAGCTTTGTTCATAGTGATGCTTCCTAAGGCCCACTTGACTTTGCATTCCAGGATGTCTGGCTCTAGATGAGTGATCACACCATCATGGTTATATGGGCCATGAAGATCTTTTTTGTATAGTTCTTCTGTGTATTCTTGCCACCTCTTCCTAATATCTTCTGCTTCTGTTAGGTACATACCATTTCTGATCTTTATTGTGCCCATCTTTGCATGAAATGTTCCCTTGGTGTCTCTAATTTTCTTGAAGAGATCGCTAGTCTTTCCCATTCTATTGTTTCCTCTATTTCTTTGCATTGATCACTGAGGAAGGCTTTCCTATTTCTCCTTGCTATTCTTTGGAACTCTGCATTCAAATGGGTATATCTTTCCTTTTCTCCTTCGCCTTTCACTTCTCTTCTTTTCTCAGCTATTTGTAAGGCCTCCTCAGACAACCATTTTGACTTTTTGCGTTTCTTTTTCTTGGTGATGGTCTTGATCACTGCCTCCTGTACAATGTCACGAACCTCTGCCCATAGTTCTTCAGGCACTCTGTCTATCAGATCTAATCCCTTGGATCTATTTGTCACTTCCAATGTTTATGTCTCAGTAATATCCCATTGGCTTCCCTGGTGGCTCAGTGGTAAAGAATCTGCCTGTTGATGCAAGAGACATCGGTTCAATACCTGGGTCAGGAAGATATCCTGCAGAAGGAAATGGCAACCCACTCCAGTATTCTTACCTGGGAAATCCCAAAGACAGAGGAGCCTGGCAGGCTATGGTTAATGGGTTTGCAAAAGAGTCAGACACAACTTAGCGACTAAACAACAACAATTTCCATCATATATATATTACTTGATTTTACTTTATTAAATACCCTTAGTACATGCTTTTAAAAATAAAATTAAATAAAACTTCTCTCCAATGAAAATAAAAATGCCGCCCCCACCCCCAAACCAGAGATCTCTCTCTTTGCATCAACAAAATTGCTCTCTGGATGAAAACACCCCATTGCTTATGCTTTACCCATGTTTGCTCTGCCATGAATGTTCTGCCCCATGCTGGGGACCCAGATAGTGGCTACTCTACCTCCGTCAGGTATTAGATTTCAAGTCTCCTCTGAGAGACCATCCTTGACTGGTCTGACTTAACACAGTCACTCTGTCATGTCTAGCATTGTCACAGTTGGGATAATTCTGTTTATTGACTTCCCTATGGTCTCTCCTCCTCTCCCCTCCCCACCCCCTACTAGAATGCCAGCCCCTCACGGCAGGGACCTCGTCCCTTTTGAATGCTGCTGTGTCCTTAACACCTTCAACAAGTCTTATTCCTGCCCACTAATCACATGCCCCTGTCTCAACCACCAAGTCGTGGGATGAACTGTGTCCCGCAAAAAACTCATTTGCTTATAAGTGCTAACCTTGTACTTAAAAATATGATGGCACTTGCAGGTAGGGTGTTTTTTTTTTTAATAGCTCTGAATAGCTCTGGTTTTATTTTTAAACTAATTTTGATTGGAGTGTAGTTGCTTTACGATGTTGTGTTGTTTCCACTGTACAGCAAAGTGAATCAGCTGTGCAAATACACGTGTGCCCTCTTCCAGGGATTTCCTTCCCATGAGGTCACCCCTAGTGAGCACTGTGTGGATTAGAGCTATATGGTATATTACCATTAGTTACCTATTTTACGCAAGTGAAAGTCGCTCAGTCGTGTCTGACTCTATGTGACCCCCTGGACTATACAGTCCATGGAATTCTCCAGGCCAGAATACTGGAGTGGGTAGCCTTTCCCTTCTCCAGGGGATCTTCCCAACCCAGGGATCCAATCCAGGTCTCCCACATTGCAGGTGGATTCTTTACCAGCTGAGTCACAAGGGAAGCCCAAGAATACTGCAGTGGGTAGCCTATCCCTTCTCCAGCGGATCCTCCCAACCCAGGAATCTAACCTGGTCTCCTGCACTGCAGGTGGATTCTTTGCCAACTGTGCCGTCAGGGAAGCCCTATCTACTTCATGCACAGTATCAATGGGGTGCATCTGTCCCTCCCAGTCTCCCGGTCCGTCCCACCGCTCCCTTTCCCGTGGTGTCCATGCGTTTGTTGTCCACATCTGTGACTCTCCTTCTGCTCTGCAAGTAAGATCATCTGTACCATTTTTCTAGATTCCACATATATGCATTAATAGATGATTTTGGTTTTTTTCTTTCTGGCTTGCTTCACGCTATATGACAGTCTGTAAGACCACCCACATCAGAGATGGGGGCCTCAATGTGATTAAATTAAGAGGTCATTAGGATGGGCCCCATTCCAGTATGAATAGTGTCCTGATAAGAAGAGGAAATTAGGACACAGACACACACAGAGGGAGACCACAGAACACACAGGGAGAAGGCGGCCACCCACAAACCAAGGAGAAAGGCCGGGAACAGAACCTTCCTTCCCGGCCCCCCGAAGGACCCTGCCAATACCCTGACCTCACCCTGATCTTCTAGCCTTCAGAACTGAGGGGAAAAAATTTCAATCGTTCAGCCACCCGGCCTGTGCTCCTTTGTTACGGCAGCTGGAGGACACTAATACATATCACCACAAAGAGAACCAGGAACTTGCAAGAAAATGCTGGATGAACTGTCTGTGACAAGTTGCTTTTGATCAGTTAAGTTGCTAGCAGGAAATATGCAGCACAGTCCCATTGGATGATTGGAGGTGAATTTAAGAAAAGGACTATTTGGGGGCTTCCCTGGTAGTCTAATGGCTAGGATGCCACACTCCCAATGTAGGGGCCCCAGATACGATCCCTGATTGAGGATCTAGATGCTATACATCACAACTAAAAGATTCCATGTACTACAACTAAGACCCAGCAGAGCCAAAAAAGAAAAAAAATAAAACATTAAAAAAAATTTTTTTTAATTAAAGGACTATTTGTAGAGATGTGGGCAGGGTAGGAAGTAACATAAGGGAGACTTATGCTGGGGCCAGAACCCGTAGGCTGCCAGGGACAGGGCAGGGAACAGTTAGCAGGAGCCCAAACAGAGAGAACATTCCATTCAGACAGTCGTCTGAATCAAAGCTATGACCTTTGGAGACCAGCCAGCTGGCGTGAAACTGCCTGGAGGGGGCGGGAAACAGATATCTCTACTTTCTTCCCTCCCTAGCCAGCTCAGGCACAAAAATGGCAGAACTCACAGAGGAGTCCATGTGGTCCAGCCTTCAGGGACAGAGGGAAGGGTGGAGAGTAGATCTGGAGGGCCAAACGGAAGATTCCAGCATCACACCCTCTTTCCTGTCTTGCTGGTGAAACATTCCTCTTCTACTCATTAACTCCTGCTGAGAAATGAAGCAAAGCCACTTTTATCTTCACCTCCTGCAGGCTAAGAATGTCATTTTTTAAAAATTTAATTTACTGAATTACAGTTGACATCAGTTAAATTCAGTTCAGTCGCTCAGTCGTGTCCAACTCTTTGCGACCCTATGGACTGCAAAATGCCAGGCCTCCCTGTCCATCACCAACTCCGGGAGTTTACTCAAACTCATGTCCATCGAGTCAGTGATGCCATCCAGTCATCTCATCCTCTGTTATCCCCTTCTCTTCCTGCCTTCAATCTTTCCCAGGATCAGGGTCTTTTCAAATGAGTCAATTCTTCACATCAGGTAACCAAAGTATTGGAGTTTCAGCTTCAACATCAGTCCTTCCAATGAACACCCAGGATTGATCTCCTTTAAGATGGACTAGTTGGATCTCCTTGCAGTTCAAGGGACTCTCAAGAGTCTTCTCCAACACCACAGTTCAAAAGCATCAATTCTTCTGTGCTCAGCTTTCTTTATAGTCCAACTCTCACATTCATACATGACCACTGGAAAAACTATAGCTTTGACTAGATGGAACTTTGTTGGGAAAGTAATGTCTCTGCTTTTTAATATGCTGTGTAGGTTGGTCATAACTTTCCTTCCAAGGAGTAAGTGTCTTTTAATTTCATGGCTGCAGTCACCATCTGTAGTGATTTTGGAACCCAAGAAAATAAAGTCTGCCACTGTTTCCACTGTTTCACCATCTATTTGCCATGAAGTGATGGGACCAGATGCCATGATCTTACTTTTCTGAATGTTGAGCTTTAAGCCAACCTTTTCACTCTCCTCTTTCACTTTCATCAAGAGGCTCTTTAGTTCTTCTTTGCTTTCTGCCATAAGGGTGGTATCATATGCATATCTGAGGTTATTGATATTTCTCCCCGCAATCTTTTCCAGATTGTGCTTCATCCAGCCTGGCATTTTGCATGAAGTACTCTGCATATAAGTTAAATAAGCAGGGTGACAATATGCAGCCTTGATGTATTCCTTTCCTGATTTGGAACCAGTTGACTTACAATGTTGACTTACAATTTGTTAATTTCTGCTGTACAGCAAAATGATTCAGTTATACAAGGAATGTCATTTCTGAACAATGTTTTCAGTATTGAATTCCATGGACGATCCCCAAATGAGTCTATATATTGAGTTTTACCCACACGTTTTTGAGAACTTGAGAACTCAGCCTCAAGAAGGGCAGCACAGTCTTAGCCCCTGCATCACACGGAACTGAGTCCCTAAATATTTACACTACAGGCTTCTTGGTTTCCCCACTGAGAAGATTGTCCTCCCAAATCTTTCTCAGGCGAGAATCTTCTCCTGCAAGTTTGGTATAAGATGCCTCAAAAATACTCATTTGTCAATGCCCAGGAAGACTCAGAAATAGAAAGAGTGGGTGGCTAGTATTTACTGAACACCTATTAGGTGTCAGACGGTTAATTAGCTTAATCCTTGCAAGACTTATGAAGTCGTGTTATTTATCCCTACTTTACTTGCAAGAATTATGAAGTCATGTTATCTATCCCTGCTTTACAGATGAAGAAATAGATTCAGAAGAGTAACTCACTCAAGGTCACACAGTCAGCAAGTCAGCAGAGCTGGGATCAGAACTCTGGGATGGGTCTCCCCATATTCTGTGTCCTTCCCACCATACCAGATGCTTTCCAATCAAATGAAATGGCTCCAAAAAGAGCGAAGAGGTGAAATAAGAAGCTCAAAATAACAATAATGCCAGACACATACTGAGTATTTCCCATCTGCCCCGGTGCTCCAGTTCATATTGATTATCCCATTAAATCCTCAAAACCACCCTCCCAAGGTGTGTGCTATTATCTCCATGTTGGAGTCGGACCTTTGACGAGCTGACTCAGGTGAGTCATGGTTCACCTTCCAAACCCCAGGAGGCCCAACTCTGGAGGCCAAGCTCTTCATGAGAATTATAACTAAAATAATGGAATTTGATGCACAAAGATTTAGGAAATGGTTGGAAAGGGAAGGACTCTCAGTGCATAGAAAATGCAGCCTGCACAGGGTTATCTTGCTGCTTTGCATAGAAGAGTGGGAAGGGAAAGTGAAGCAACAGTTGCTCAGGGAACCTTCCAGAAAGAACCTGGTATTTCAGTTTTCAGGAAAGCTAAAAGATATTCATTGGAAGGACTGATGCTGAAGCTGAAGCTCCAATACTTTGGCCACCTGATGCAAAGAGTTGACTCATTGAAAAAGACCCTGATGCTGGGAAAGATTGAAGGCAAAAGAAGAGGGTGACAGAGGAGGTGATGGGTCGATAGCATCACCAACTTAAGTTTGAGCAAACTCCAAGAGATTGTGGAGGACAGAGGAGCCTGGCACGTTGCAGTCCATGGGATTGCGGAGAGTCTGGCACAACTAGCAACTAAACAACAACAACAAAAGGAGATTAACTCCTGTACTCATCCTCAGCACTACTGACTTTCGGGGCGGGATAATTTTTTTGCTGTCAGGGGATGTTCTGGGCTTGGAGGACGTTGAGCAGTACCCCTCCCTGCTAGATGCCAGGAGCAGCTCACCTGCCCAGTTGTGGCAATCAAAAATGTCTCCAGGCTTTTCAGATGCCATCTGGGGTGTAAAATCACACACCACCCAGCTGAGAACCATTATTCCATCCCAGAATGAGGGTGAAGAGTCAAGGGGAAACTCGAGGTAGAAACTCTGTCTGGAACACCCAGAAATAAAACCTCTCAGTGGAAGGGCTGACCGTCAGAACCAAGGCAGAACCTAGGACAAGGAAAACCCCCAAATGGTGCTATGGTTTGGTGGAAGGGGCATGGCCTTTGGTACTGGATGGGCGGGATTCAAATCCAGGCGTGCCATTTATTACAACAGTGAACAGACTGCTTCACCTCAAAGAGTTTCAGTGTCCCAGGCTATCAAAGGAACATAAAATTATCTACCACACAGGATTGTTTCAGGGAGTCAATGATTTGTTCCTTTATGTGATTTGGGCTCATTTCCGCTTTCCCCTCACTCCTAAGACCAGCAAAGCCAAGTTCTGGGTCTGGGCCAGCCATGTGACTGCTGTCCCTCTCCCCAAGTACATCTCACTCCCATGAAGTCCTTTCTTGCCCTCTAAACAGCTGGCCAAAGATGAGTCACTGGCAGAGGAGAGTGTGTCTCAGAGGATAAAGATGGAAGAGCTTTCCAGGAAGAAAAAATAGCCCATGTTCAGAAGAAAGAGCAAAGAGAAGTAATAGAATATGGAATAAGTGGGAGGGCAAGTGGTCTGAGGGGCTCTGAAGCCTGCAGAATACAGCAAACCCAAGAGCTGAGGCTGAAAGATAGATTGGAATCTGGTTTTGAATGCCCAGGCTCTCATTGTTTATCTGCTAAACTCCTGCTCATCCAAGACCCGATCCAAAGAGTGAACAACAGAACTAGTTATATGTGAATCTGAAGCATTCACAGTGGAGTCATCCCCAGAGCTGGGGTTAACAGGGAGTTTGCAGCCAGCTTTCGAAAGATCAGACATTCATGTTATTCACGTGACAAATGATTGTTGTTTTTCAGTCTCTAAGTCGTGTCCAGCTCTTTGCAACCCCATGGACTACAGAATGCCAGGCTCCTCTGTCCTCCACTCTCTCCTAGAGTTTTCTATACCCCACTGTCATCTCTTCCAAATGACAAAATGTCATCTTCGTGATACCTACTCCAGCTTTCCCAGGTCATCTAGCTACTGTCTCTTTTCTCTGCCCCCACCACTCTGCTAATGATATACACATCATACGGTGAGAGGTTATTTCTGTGTCTCACTCCTCTACCAGGAAATATGTCCCATGGTAAGAGGGGGCTGTGCCATTCTTCTTCATATTCTGTGTGCCTAACTCAAAGCCTGTACGGCAGGCATTACCAGGGACCTACTCATTCTTCCCATCCTCTTTCTAACAGAATCCCATTCTTGAAAAGCTTTCACCTCCCCAGGCTCCTTTGAAGCTCAGGTGCCATGTGACTTGGTTTGGACCAATGAGGTCCAAGTCGAATTCTATGGGATGGGTTTCTAGAAAAAGCCATTGCTCTCCTGATAAAGGGTCCCAGCTGGCTGTTGGCCTTTGGCCCTTCACTTTCAACTGCCCTTATCCCTCCTTCCCACCTGGAACTTCAGACTCTATACCATGAGGTGGAGCAACCATCTTGTTACAAAGAAGATGAAAGAAAAAATCACACTGGGGAAAGCTTAGCAAGCTTCTGGAAGGACCTTGAGTCATCAAGGACTTCCTTGAACAGCCTGGGACTTCCCTCTTCAGGACTGGTTGTCAGAGGCAGAAGTCAAAGCCCGATTTGGTTGATCTATTGGCTAAGGATTCTGTTGTGCTGCGCTAAGTCGCTTCAGTTGTGTCCGACTCTTTGCAATCCTATGAACTATAGCCCACAAGCCTCCTCTGTCCATGGGATTCTCCAGGCAAGAATACTGGAGTGGGTTGCCATGCCCCCATCCAGGGGATCTTCCTGACCCAGGGATCAAACCTGTGTCTCTTATGTCTCCTGCATTGGTAGGTGGGAAGCCAGGATTCTGCTACATACAGCTAAATGCAATTCTACAGACTACATCCTAGCACATGTTTAGTGAATTCCGATGACGCAACCGAATGGCCACATCTGTCCCTGCCCAGCCCAGGCCCCTTGGCCCCCACTGCCCCTCCCCTCCACTGGCTGCATGAGGGCACAACTGTGATGGAATCCTTTTTATTCTCAGGTTAAAAATTCTCAAAGATCCCCAATACCCTTAGCATGGCAAGGATCCCAGGCCTTTCTCCTCTGGAGCACTGTCCCTTCTTAGAAGAGGCTAATTTTGGAGACCACCACCCACTAGTTGATGCAAACTTGGGGAAAATCTGTCAGACTGTGGTGTGCATATAAACACTGACTTTAGGATCAGTTTGGACCGTTTATTTTTTCTTTCTTTCAACACTTTTTGAGCAACTCGTCTGCCACTGTGGGAGAACTGGGGAAATGAGGGGAGGATATCGGAGGTGGGGGTGGGGATTGAGCAAAAACATGCCCTTGTCCCAAGGAACTTACAGTCTATGGGAGAGACAGAGCCTCATTGAATAACAGCACTGATGAATACTTAATAATTAAGGGAGGTAAGTAGCACTAGTGAATGCTGAAACATAATACAAGGATCTGTTCTACCCTGTCTTGATGTTCAGGGAAGACTTCCTGGAAGAGGTGGCATTTCGGCTGACAGCACAGGTCACCTGGATTCAAATTTCAACCCTGTCATTTACTAGTTGACATATCCTGGGCGAATCATTTAATCCTTCTAGGTTGCTGTTTCCACAATGAAAACACAGGATTCATAATATTTACCACTTTTATCTGTTAGACTCAAAGGAAATAATGCTCATAGCACCTGGCACACAGGAAGCACTTCTTAGGAAGTTGCTATTGGGAGTTTGTTTCAGTTCAAGCCCCCAGGCTCTTTCTGCCTGGGACCAGAGTGCTCAGCGTCAGTGCTCTCGGTAGAACAGACACTGCTGATCTCCACCAGTTCAAACCTGTGAGCACTCAGCTCAGGAAATCATGTGCTGGGGGAGGATGATAGCCAAGCTCAGGCCGAGGGGAAGGATAATCACATCCCAGGGCTGACCCAGCAAGGCCTCCATCCCTGATCTCCTCTCCGCAGCCCCTCCTTGGGGTCCCTGGCTACCTCAAGGCTTGACTGATGCCAGTCTGGGCAGAGGCAGGGGGGGCATAGTGAAAACCAGTCCCAGCGCTACCTGGGGGAGATTCAGGGACGCCGGGCTGGGAGGGGGCCATGAAGAGGAGAAGCACCTCCTCAAGCTTCAGCATCCCTTCCTTGGCACTCATCCCTGAGGGCTGCGCACCAGGCCCACACATGCTGGAGAAGCTCAGCTAAACCCACCTCCCTACTTTAAGGGTCAATTCCCTCACCTGTGAAAAGGTACTTAGGTGAAATCAGTGGTTCTCAAATTTTGCCGCATGTCAGAATCATCCGGGGGAGAACAAAAAAGCCCAGACACCCAGCTGCGCCCCCAACCAACACAGTCAGAACCTTTGAATGGAACTCAGTATGTTTCACGCTCCCCCGGGATTCTCAGGTGGAGTCAGGTTGAGAAGCAGGGGGCTAGATGGCCTCCTTCCAGCTCTCACTTCCAGCTGTGTGACCTCAGAGAAGTGAGTCGAGACTTTTGTGCTCCCATTTCCTCATCAGTAAAGGGTATTAACAGCACATCCCTCTTGGAGGTGTTAGGAGGACTGGAAGGATCCATTTCTTTAGAGCGCTGATAGCAGCGATTGGGCGCCATGTAAAGCCTCCTGCAGCAACAGCTGGGGGTGGCATTGCCCTTCTTGCTCTTGATCCTGTTGTGATCATGATGGAGGCGGAGGAGGAGGAAGAGGGAGGAGGAGGAAGAGTGGACTCTGTGTCTGTTTTCTTCCCCACTATGCCCATGGTTCTCAGCAACAGAGGGACAATACACTCGACTCTCACATCCTAAGGGACCCAGGAGACAACAGACATAGCATTTGAGGTTGCCCCATTAGGACAAGACTTCCCTGGTGGCTCAGATGGTAAGGGGTCTGCTCACAATGCGGAAGACCCAGGTTCAATCCCTGGGCTGGGAAGATCTCCTGGAGAAGGAAATGGCAACCCACTCCAGTACTCTTGCCTGGAAAATCCCATGTACGGAGGAGCCGGGCCAGCTATAGTTCATGGGGTCGCAAAGAGTCGGACAGGACTGAACGGCTTCACTTTCACTAGGACAAAGGATGGATGAACACAGAGAATCAGTCAGCTGGGCCTTGATGTTGCATTGCTTGGCATTTTTGGAGGACTGCTAGAAGGCATCTTATTATTTTTTTAAACTTAATTTTTCATAGATTTTCAAAATACTTCTTAATATAGTTTTTTTTTTAATTTTTGTTTATTTATTTATTTTGGCCACTCATCAGGTAGAATCTTAGTTCCCTGAGCAGGGATCGAGCCTGTACCCTCTGCACTAGAATCACAGAGTCTTTAACCACTGGATGACCAGGAAAGTCCCTAGAAGAGCTCTTAGCACCTAGTCCTAACTTCTCAATTTAATTGAAGACACTGAGGCACAGAGAGGTTAAGTAATTCACCCAAGGTCACACAGCCTTGGGCCTAACCAGGCCTCACAATCCAGGTGTTTTGTTTTTTTTTAATTTGGTCTAGAAGTCATGGAAAAGAAAATCATAACAGTCTATAGCCTCTTCTCCGAGGACAAAATCTGCCAGCATTAATCAGTCCTTTTACTTTGGCAGGGACACCTTATCTCTTTCTTCTAAGCAGACACAGTGCCTGCAGCCGAATGAGCAATCGTGATAATTAATAATAATATTTTGCACTTGGAATTTTCCCCCGGCAGCAGCTGCTCTGAAAGCATCTACTCATTCAGCCACACAGTAGCAGCCAATCAATCAGTCTATAGGAGCTCAGGGAGCATCCGCTGCCAGCCTCTCGGCCCGCGCTGGACGCTTGGAGGACCCGGCAGCCTAGGAAACAGTTCCAGCACTCAGAGAGCTTGGGTGGGGAGCGGAAATAACCCCCACCACGAGGCTGTCACTGACTGTCCCCAGGCCTCTGGAACATCAGTTTCCATCAGCATGGCCAGAAAAGTCAGGTATCTTCCCAGGAGCTTCCGTCTGATGCCTGGCTGTGTGTGTTTCATCTGGAGCCAAGACTGAAGTTCATGCTTGCCTGCGAGCTAATGTCTGACTCTATGTAACCCTGTGGACTATAGCCCGCCAGGCTCCTCTCTCCATGGGATTGTCCGGGCAAGGATACTGGAGTGGGTTGCCGTGCCCTCCTCCAGGGATCTTCCCGCCCCAGGGATCGAACCCGTGGCTCTAATGTCTCCTGCCCTGGCAGGCAGGTTCTTGACCACTAGCGCCACCAAAGTTCATGGGCCCAAGGTAACAAGCACTCATTCAAGAATAAGGCCAACTAGCACCTACCGTACAAGGAGGTTAAATGAGTTAAAGCATGTAACACTCTTGGGAAAAAAGTCACACGTAGGAAAGCAGCCCGTAAATGCTAGCCATTATTAATGCTGGTGTCTGTATCAGCAAGGGTCTCACTCAAGAGTTGAATGGAATTCATTCATTCTTACCAGGAAGAAACTGTAATGAAGAGACTATATTTATGAGATGTGGGCGGGGTTAAGGAAAGCCATGAGGGACGGTGAGGGACCACAAGAGCAGAAAGCTACTCCTATTCCAGGGGATGTCCCTGGGGGTCCAGTGGCTCGGATTCAGAGCTCCCAGTGCAGCGGGGCCCGGGTCCATCCCTGGTTGGGAAACCAGATCCCACATGCTGCAACAAAGATGGAGGATCCTGAGTGCCTCAACGAAGACCCTGCACGTTAAAAAAAAAAAGCTACTACCATTCCAGACCTGGAAGGACAGGGGGAAGGGGCCAGAACTGGGGCCACAGAAGAGGACGCTCCACGGGGCGGGGGTGGGGGGTTCTATAGCCACAGGGAGGAGCAGCCACTAGGAGACTCGCTGTAGCCAGACACGAGGGTATTTGTCACAGGTGGTGTGGATGCCGCCGGTCTGGGGGCCTCTCTTTGAGAACCTCTGGTCTGCGCGCGTGGCCTCCTAATCAGTGTTCACCCCCTCTGTGAGCCCTCCCCTGACTGCCTCCGTCTCCCGTGACCAGTCTGCACAGTCCGATACCAGCTTGAACCCACAACGCTATCTCACGCTCTGTTTGGGATCCAGAAGGTCACCTGAGCTTCCCCCCAGGACCGGCAGCTCCTAGAACCTTGATCCTTGAGCTCAGCGCCTCCACCCCTTCAAACACACTCCACCATCCTTCCCTGCTTCCTCGACCCTCACCCCTCAGGGGCGCCTGTCTGCGCTCAGACCAAGACAGCACAAGTGTGAGATTTTTCCCATTTTGGTAACCGAAAATTATCTCATAGTAGATTACTATGTATTACTAATACACAGTAATTACTTTGCTTTCTCTTACTCTTTCTCTCCTTTAATTTTATCTTTCTGGGGAAAAAAAGTCTCTTTCTCATTCTTGGTGAATCCTCTCGAAGCAACACTCTGTAGATCCTCTGATGGTTCTCCCCGCTGAGAAACCTAGCTCATAGGTGAGTCTGGGGTAAGGAACTTGGCCAGAGGAGCCCAGCGCGTTCCTGCCGGCTCTCTCTCAGGAGTGAGCTGCCCACGAGGAGCCAGGTTCTGCTTGATTCTTCCAGTCCCCGCCGTGACCCAAAGCTGCCTACAGCCAAGTGGGCGAGCCTGCCTATTCTGGGTGCAGAAGGCAGCCCACTTCCCCTCAGAGAGAGCCACGCTCTCCAGTCGCGGCTTTATCTTTAGTAAAGGTGACGCTGGGGGGCCCCATCCGCCTTTCTCTTGTTCTTCTTTCTCTGTTGGATCAGAATGTGGGTGCGGACGTAGGGGCACTGTTTATTAGCTCCTCATGGCATGCGTCCCTGGTGATGTATCCCAAGACCTGGCCCATGTCACATGGCCGATTCTGTTCGGATGCTTTCGGCGGCAAACAACAGACGGACCGACTAAAAGTAGCTTGAACAGTTAGGGGGGCTGTTTCTCACGTGGGAAGAATTCTGCAGGCAGATCTCTTTGCCAGCCTCCTGGTCTTGGATTCATTCCCATCCACGAATGGTGGCCTGGCTCTGGGTCACTTTTCCCATCATGATGTGTTCTCCTGTGGTAGAAAGGAGGGGAGAAATTAGACCACTGGGTTGCAATGTCTGTCATGCTGTTTCTTATCTGCAGGTCCTCAAGCAAGTGACCTAAACTCTCTGACCCTGGGTGTCATCTGTGAAACGAGGATAACAAGACCTTCCTTCTAAGAGTGCAGTGGGGTGAAATCCAAGCATGAGAGTGTTCGGGACAGTCTTCAACCCCGAGCAGGACTCAATACCTGCTAGTCTTGTCCCATCTCCTCCTCAGTGACCTTCTCACATAAGGAGAGAAACTTGAATCCGTTCTTTGAAATACTTTGATGTCGGCCTTAGCGCTGTGTTTATTTTTCTCTAGAAGCAGGAAGATGTCTCATTTACATCTGCTTCCACACAGGTCCCAGACAGGGAATGGGGCTCCTCTCAAATGAGTTAGCCATTCTTTTACCAATTTACCCTCTAACAAGGTACCTTCTTGGGGCTAAAAGTGCTGTTTCCAGGCACCAAAAAGGGTTTTTCTCCCTCAAGTCCATCTGCCAACATACACATACCAGGTACCCAACAGATACCCTGTTAGGACTGCCGCAACAAAATGCCACATCCTGAGCAGTTTAAACCACAGAAATGTATTGTCTCACAGTTCTGCAGGTGAGAAGACCAAGATCAAGTGTCGGCAAGGTTGCATTCCCTCGGAATGAGCTGGGGAGGGTCTGTTCCAGGCACTTCCCAAGTGTCTGGTAGCTCCTTGGCGACCACGTGTCTCTGTGTCCACATCTCCCCTTTGTGCAAGGACTCTGGTACTCTGGGACTAGAGGTCCACTCTACTCCAATACGACCTCATTTGTCTTGACCTGTTAGCATCTGCATCGACCCTATCTGAATACAAACTCACATTCTGCAGTACGAGGGGTTAGAGTTTCAACATACAAGTTTGGGGGGATAGAACTCAGTCCATAACGTACCCTACGCTTCAGCAGTTGTATCCCCCAAACACATCCCACTCTTCCTTCTCCATGGTCTTACTCACACGTTCCCTGAACCTGAGATGCCCCTTCCCTTCCATCTCTGTGGCCCTACTCAGATCACCTCCTCCAGGCAGCCTTCCTTCAACCCTCCAGTCGGAAATAGTCCTTTCCTCCTCTCATACATGTATGAGAGGAATGTCCTCTCATACATTTGCTTTTTTACTATCTTTACAGTGTTTTTCAAAGTTGGCCCCACACTCGATTTAACCGTGTGAGGGGCATCTTCAGTTCCCGAACGGGTCTGCCTTCAGCTGGGTGATCTAGGACCTCCCGCCTCCAGCAGAGTCCCTGGACGAGTAGCACCAACATCACCTGTCAGAAATGCAGAGTCTCAGACCCCAGCCCAGATCTTCTGGGCTTGAATTGGTTTGGATTGAGTAGGATCATCACCTGTTTTACATGCGTACTAACACATGAGATACTCTGATCTAGCCCAGGAATTTACTGAGCCTCAGTTCCCTCATCTGTAAAATGGGCAGAGTAAAGTCACCTGGCTTATAGGGCGCCCAGGGAGTAACTGAGGATATGTGTGGACTATGCTTAACCCAGTGTCTGGAGCAGGTTCAATTCAGTTCAGTTTAGTCACTCAGCCGTGTCTGACTCTGCGATCCCATGAACTGCAGCACGCCAGGCCTCCCTGTCCATCATCAACTCCCAGAGCTTGTTCAAACTCATGTCCATCAAGTCAGTGATGCCACCCAACCATCTCGTCCTCTGTTGTCCCCTTCTCCTCCTGCCTTCAATCTTTCCCAGCATCAGGGTCTTTTCCAATGAGTCAGTTTGGAAAAGTGATGGTGGCCAAAGTATTGGAGCTTCAGCTTCAGCTTTAGTTCTTCCAATGAATATTCAGGACTGATCTCCTTTACAATTGACTGGTTTGATCCCAGATATTGAACCCAGGTCACCCACATTGCAGGCAGATTCTTTAGCAGCTGAGCCACCAACAAAGCCCAATAATACTGGAGTGGGTAGCTTATTCTCCAGCTGATCTTCCCAACTCAGGAATCCAACCAGGGTCTCCTGCATTGCAGGCAGATTCTTTTTTTTTTTTTTTTTTAACCCGTGAAAAAAAGGAAACAGCTATCCACTCCAAGACGCAGGTCTGGAAAATTCCATTCAGACACGACTAAGTGACTTTAACAAGTCAACCACCAAACTAAATATCACAAAAGTTAAAAAAAACAAAAACCCCACAACTTACACAAACCCTACACTACACAAACATACCCAAACCAAACACCCTTAGGGAAAAAACACCCAAACGTTACAGACGCCATAAGAACCTACACCGCTAAGTCGCTTCAGTCGTGTCCGACCCTGGGTGACCCCATAAACGGCAACCCACCAGGCTCCTCGGTCACTGGGATTACTCCAGGCAAAGAACACTGGAATGGGTTGCCATAACCTTCTCCAATACATAAAAATGAAAAGTACCAATACCACACTACTTTAAATACAACTAACGAAACAATAACAAAAATTTCAAATCTAACCATAAAATACATTAATATCACAGATTCCTTCCTGCAGGCAGATTCTTAACCAGCTGAGCTACCAGGGAATCTCCTGGAGCAGTGAAAGTGAAAGTTGCTTAGTCGTGTCCAACTCTTTGCCACCCCATGGGCTATACAGTCCATGGTATTCTCCAGGCCAGAATACTAGAGTAGGTAGCCTATCCCTTCTCTAGCTGATCTGCCCAACCCAGGGATTGAACCAGGGTCTCCTGCATTGCAGGTGGATTCTTTACCAACTGAGCTACCAGGGAAGCCTGCAGTAGAGTAAGTACTAAATAATGGTAGAGATAATCATTATTAATATTAGTATAAACTCTTAAAGAGCAAAGATCAAGATTAAATAAATGAACATACAAAAAGCTCTTGGAATAACCATGCTGTATGATCCAGCAAGTCCACTCCTAGGTGTATATCCAGACAAAACCATAATTCAAAAAGATACAGGCATCCCTATGCTCACAGCAGTGCTATTCATTAGAGCTAAGACATGGAAACAATGTAAATGTCCTTCAACGCATGCATAGCTAAAGATGCAGTACATATATACAATGGAATATCACTCAGCCACGAAAAAGAACAAAATAATGCCATCTGCAGCCACATGGATGGACCTGGAGATTATCACACTAAGAGAAGTAAGTCAGAAGAGAAAGACAAATATCATATCACTTATACATAGAATCTAAAATATGGCACAAAGGAACTTATCTGTGAAACAGAAAAACACAGACATGGAGAACAGATTTGGGGTTTCCAAGGGGCTGGGGAGGGATGATTTGGGAGGCTGGGGTTACAAGATGCAAGCTATTATATACAGAATGCATAAACAACAAGATCCTAGTGTATAGCACAGGGAGCCATATTCAATATCCTGTAACAAACCACAATGGGAAAGAATATAAAAAAGAATGTATGTGCTCAGTCGCTCAGTCATGTCCGACTCTCTGGGACACCATGGACTGTAGCCCACCAGGCTCCTCTCTCCATGGGGATTCTGCAGGCAAGAATACTGGAGTGGAAAGAACATATATTTATATATAACTGAATCACTTTTCTATAATTTATGCAACATTGTAATGTACTTTAGTAAAAAATAGAATAGAAATAAAAAGAATAACCCTGCTAAGCACTCAGTAAGGAATGGCTATTGTCATTGCTAGTGTCTCGAATCTTTATGGCCCACCCCTAATTTCCCACTCACTCACCTTGGACCAGCGCCCTGCTTAAACGCTGCTCATCAGCGTTTATTAAGAGGAATGCAGCGACTGAGCTAACAGGCCCATACGGAGAGGGAACCCTGAGCCTCGTCCGTCCTAATTGCGTGCACTCGCCAACGCGAAGGCCCTCTACCCAGGCTGGTGTCACCCAGCCAGCCGCCCCTTGCCCCAGTCCCACTCCCAGCCAGGAGCCCCGGACACACAGACGCAGTAGTTTCCCATCCTCTGTCACCTTGTGCGGGAGCCGTGGCAGAGACACGGGGGGGGGGACGGGGGAGGACCTGGAATTGTCACCGAGAGGGGACTGAGGTTGCAGAATGGGTTTTTGGAACATGAGACACTTAGTTCTGGCCAGAAGGGGAAGGGACAAGGGTGTCAGGGCCGCCTGCTGTGTTCTGGGAACACCCTGGGACCCTTTCACATTCTCCATCCTATTCATTCCTTATAAGAATCCATAAGAAGTCATTGTTTTCATTCCTATTTTACAGATGAGGAAACAGAGGCCCATAGAGAGGAAGGTCACCAGGCTGGTTAGTGATAGAGCTGAGATGCCTAGGATGGGTGTCTCTGATTTTAAACCCATATGGGAGAGAAAGCGAAATGGGAAGACTGGCAAAAATTCATCCTGCCTCCCAGAACAAAGCCTGGCACCCAGAAGCAGGTGTCTTTGAGTTAGGGGGAATCTTGGAGAGGGAGGGTCCCACCCGTCCCACCCAGCCCTCCCTGATCATTCCCTCCCACAGGCTCACACACTGAGGCTGGGGGTGGGTTTCGGGGGGGCTCACATGGGCGAGTAAGGCCGCATGGATTCACAGATCCCTGCGCTGGGTGCCCTTGCAGAACACCACATCTGCTCTCTCTGCAGCTGCATGAGTCACTGGGCCATTATTATCCCTGTCTGCTGCCATTCCAAATCTTCGGGGGAATTAGATGAGGAACATGATTTCCCCAGAATTTTATCACTCCCATTTTACAGACGAGGAACTGAGGCTGAGAGTAGGAGGGGACTAACCTAAGGCCTCAAAGCTGGTGACTCCTCAGAGCCGGGGTTCACGTTCAGCCCTGTCTAATCCCCCAAACCTGTGGCTTCTGCCACTTCCCGACTTGAGGGAACTTAGCAAGGGATCGATTCCAAGGCAGGGGCAGGAGAGAAGGAGGCCGCCCTTGCCTGCCCCTGTGGCCACAGCACAGCTCATCCCCGGAGGCAGGGCTTGAGTTCATCTTCCCGAAGCAGAGCAGGCACCAGGCTTAGGACACGGCAAGGCAGACAGGGATCCAGTCCACAGAGCCCTGCTCAGAGGGAGCTTCAGACACTGCCTCACCACTGCCCGAGGTGGAAGGTTCTGCAGGGATCTCTGACCCTCCTGGGCCCAGGTCCAGCCCGGCCCAGCCTTGCTTCCCTCCGCCCTGCCGCCCTCACCGTCCACAGCCATCTTCCTGATGCCTCCTTGGTAAGCCCTGCGTCTAAAGCTGCGCTTGTCTGATGATTGCGACATCCTTTGCCATCTATCCAGGACTCCCCTGGTGGCTCAGTGGTAAAAATCTGCCACCCCATGGAGGAGACGCAGGTTCCATCCTTCAGTTGGGAAGATCCCCTGGAGTAGGATATGGCACCCCACTCGAGTATTCTTGCCTGGAAGATTCCACGGGCTGAGGAGCCTGGTGGGTTACAGTCCACGGGGGTCACAAAGAGTCGGACATGACTGAGCATTCAAGCACATAAAAAAATAATAGCCACAAAATTTCAGCCATGGGGTGCTCACTATCCATATTAATGTCCATAGAAATAAACACACAACAACTAAAAATAAAATTTGCCATTTGTATTTGTTACTGTTCAATCACTCAGTCGTGTCTGACTCTTTGTGACCACACGGACTGCAGCACACCAGGCTTCCCTGTCCTTCTATCTCCCAGAGCTTGCTCAAACTCATGTCCATCGCGTTGGCGATGCCATCCATCCGTCTCATCCTCTGTCGTCCCCTTCTCCTCCTGCCCTCAATCTTTCCCTGCATCACGGTCTTTTCCAAAGAGTCGACTCTTCACATCAGGTGGCCAAAGTATTGGAGTTTCAGCTTCAGCATTAGTCCTTCCAATGAATATTCAGGACTGATCTCCTTTAGGATGGACTGGTTGGATCTCCTTGCAGTCCAAGGGACTCTCAAGAGTCTTCTCCAGCAACACAATTCAGAAACATGAGTTCTTCGGCATTTGTCTTCCTTATGGTTCAACTCTCACAACCGTATATGTCTACTGGAGAAACCATAGCTTTGACTATATGGACCTTTGTTGGAAAACTGATATCTCTGCGTTTTAATACGCTGTCTAGGTTTCTCAAAGCAGCTATACTCCAAGAAAAATTAATTAAAAAAAAAGAAATCCACTGGCTCACTTAAGCAATGAAGTTCTTTGGGAAGATGTGGGAAAGCTTACAAATCAAAGGGAAAATTGGAATAAGCACACAAACCAAGACTCACGAAGAATAAGAAACCAAAAATCCAGCGGGCAGGAAACCAAACCATAATCCCTGCCGGGCCCCATGGGTTGAATCGTGTTCACCCTGTCTTCACACGACTTCTCTTCAGATGCAAATTCTGGGAGCAGTCCCGGGTCCTGGGTCTACATCTCAGCTAGGTGATGGGCAGGACACCTTGACTGACAGTCCAACCACTCCTGCCCCTGGCAGAGGAGGAGCAGCTCACAAAAGGAGCATAAGAGTTTACTTATCGTAAGAAGGAGGGATGGGAGGGGATGGGACTGGCGGGCAAGACACAAGCTTCCCATGTCATCAGTCCATTGCCTGACGTTGACGGCTTCATCGTTTTCACACTCAAAGTAATTCTGCCACTATCGAGCTGTAAAATGAAATCATTCCAGAATGGATGTCCTCAAATAACTAGCTAGACTGAGAAGGCAAGTGAGAAGAGACTTTCCTGGGGATACGTTGGTCCTCAAATGTCAAGAAGACCCAGATAAGCATCAAGTCGTTTGGTGGGGACCAGGGAGAATTCTGAAGTTTCCTACTCACTGATCCTCAAAGCCTCTGTGATGCTCACTTCCAAAGATAGACACATGGTCTCTCCTATCTGCATGCCCTTTTCTAGATGTGGCTTTGCAACTCCTCCCACCAAGATGTGGAATCTGCTTCTCCCATCCCCTTGAATCTGAGCTGGCCCTATGACTTGACGTCTCTAATAGATAAAATGCAGTGGGTATGATGCTCTATGATTCTTCCATCTAAATCTTAAGAGGTTATACAACTTTTGCTTTTGTTCCCAGTACCTGGTACCTCTTATGGATTAAATAGCATCCCCTCAAAATTCACATGTTGAAACCCTAACTCCCATTGTTCAGCCCAGGTTGTAAATGCCACTGATATGTGGTCAACTACAAAACCATCTAGAACCTGCCCACTTCTGCCAACCCTATTGCCATCACCTTAATTCAAGTCAACCCCATCTCCTGCTTAGTGTATCTGTTAGATGTTGGTATGATAATGCTACATAACAAACAACCCCCTCCAAATCTCAGTGACTTGCCACAGTATTTCTTGAGGATAGGTGTGTGGGTCATTTGGGAGAGTGCTTCTTTAGGCTACAGGTCAGGTTCTAGTTTTCTCTCTAGGTTTCCTTATTCTTCATGGACCAGTAGCTACCCAGGGCATTTTCTTCTCATGGCAAATGATGCATCAGAGAAGAAGCCAAGCAGTACAATTGCTTCTAAAGCCCTTGTTTGCATTATATCTGCTAACATTCTATTAGTTAAAGCAAATTACATAGTTAATGCCCAAGACGATAGGGGAGAAATGTTATGTTCCTCCCATAGAAGGGAAACCATGGCAAAGGCCAGGAAGAGAGAAAGAATTGGAGGGAAATAATACAGCCTACCACACCTAAGCTACTCTTATAGCCTCTGTAATGAGCCTCGGTAATGGGCATCCTCCCCCAACCATTGGAAGAACCATCTTTCACAAGAACGTGCTGATTAAGGTGCTCTTCTGTTTACAACCCACTGGTGACTTCCTATTGCTCATAGAAGATGGGAAGGGGGGGCCCTAATCCAATATGATTGGTGTCTTTATAAGAAAAATGTAGAAGGAAAGTTATTTAAGAAACAAGAGAGAATACGGCCAACTACAAGCCAAGGAGAGCCCAAAGACAAACCCAACCCCTGTCCAACACCTTGATCTGAGAATTCTAGCCTCCAGAATTGAGAAAATAAATTTCTGTTGTTTAAACCACCCGGACTGTGATGGTATGGGTGGTATATGCCATACTGTGTTTTGGGAGCCTAAGCAAACTAAAACATTCCTGGTATGTTCCTTCATAGCATGAATCGCAATGGCAGTGATATGTTATGGTGTGACTTCTTTTTCTTTTCCACTAGGGTTCATTACAGGATATTGAATATAGGTCCCTGCGATATACAGTAGGACCTTGTTGTTTATCTATTCGGTATATAACAGTTTTCATCTGCTAGTCCAAGCTTCCAATCCAGCCCTCCCGTACCCACCATCCCCCTCTTCGGCAACCACAGATCTGATCTCTATGCCTGTGAGTCTGTTTCCGTTTTTGCAGATAGGTTCACTGGTGCCATATTTTAGATTTCTGGATAAGTGATATCATATCGTATTTGTCTTTCTCCTTCTGATTTACTTCTGCTAGTAAGTTGTCTTGAGTTCTGTCCATGTGGCTGGGAAGAGAGAGAGAGAGAGAGAGAGTGTGTGTGTGTGTGTGTGTGTGTGTGTGTGTGTGTGCTCAGTCGAATCCTACTCCATGCAACCCTATGGACTGTATCCCACCAGGCTCATCTGTCCATCGGGTTTTCCAGGCAAGAATACCGGAGTGGTCGCCACTTCCTACTCCAGGGGATCTTCCCCACCCAGGGAACAAACCTGTCTCTCTTGCATCTCCTGCATTGACAGGCAGATTCTTTACCACTAGCACCACCTACATCCATGTGGCTGCAAAAGGCATTATTTCATTTTTTTATGGTTGTGTAATATTCCATTGTGTATATGTACCACATTTTCTTTATCCATTCATCTGTCAATGGACATTTAGGTTGTCTCCATGTCATGGCTATTATGAATAGTGCTGTTATGAACATAAGGATGTGTGCACCTTTTTGAATTATAGTTTTGTCTGGATATATGCCTAGAATTGGGATTGCTGGATCACATGGCAACTCTATTTTTGGTTTTATAAGGAGCTTTCATACTGTTCTCCATAGTGACTGCACCAATTTACATTCCTACCAACGGTTCAGAACGGCTGCCTCCTCTAAATGTTACGGTATAATTTCTTACGTGCCTGCACCTCCCACTAGACTGTAAACTGTGCAGCCAAGCAGGGACCACGTTCTCTTACCTGCAGCACCATCCTCAGAAGCTAGCTTGGTGCCTGATACAGTGTAGGTGCTCAAAAAACGATTTGTATGAATGAAGGGACCGACGAGCCTCGTCTCAGGTGACAAGGCAGGCAGAGAGTGGGAGACTCTCCGAAGGGAGAGAGGGAGCCCTTCCGAGCCGTCGGTGGGAATATAAACTGGAGCAGCCACTATGGAGAACAGTCTGGAAGTTCCCTATAAAACAGAAGTAGAGTCGCCGTAAGTAGAGTCGCCGTATGATCCAGCCATATGATCCGTGTCTAGTGCAGATCCCTTGGCATATTAACCCCTTTCTTGTTCCTTAGAACCCTCCCAATGTAGAACAATTCCACTGTGAGACTTGCAATCTGATTTACTCCCAAGTGACATCATAGTCATCACCATGGCAACACCCAGCGATGCTTGTCTGCCAGACAGTCTCCTCCATCAGGAAAGGGCAAATGGACACCAGGAAGGGAAGGGAAGGAGTCATTTGCGAGGAACAACATCAGCCTCTGAGCCCCACGCTGGTAGCCGGGACCTGGGGGAGCTGCTGCGTAACAGGGCAGGGGTCCCTATGGAGCGCAGCCAGGACCACCTTCCCCGCCACTGAAGAACTCTATCTCTGAGACAGGCTAGCCAGCCAGAAGTAACATTGTGTAGGTGGAGGCCAAATTTAGCTCAGGCGTGTCAGGCTGACTTACCTGCAGCATCTGCCCTTCATCCCAAAACACCTGCACAACAACCAAAGCAATTGCTTCCCCCTCTGCCCATCACTCTTCCCCTTCCTGATTTCTTATAGCCCCTCCCACCCACCTTCCTCCCCTGCCCCACTGTCTGCCTTTTTTTTTTGGTCAACTTGTACTAAGAACCTACTGTGTGTTAGTCCGTATCTTAAACAGATGTGGCATGTTCACCAGTGTCCAGAGGGGTCTTTTCTTTATAGATAAAGAAATTAAGCCCCATCCTTGCGGTGGCGCTAGTGGTAAAGAACCCGCCTGCCAATGCAGGAGATGTAAGAGACATGGGTTCGATCCCTGGGTTGGGAAGATCCCCTGGAGAAGGAAATGGCAACCCACTCCAGTATTCTTGCCTGGAGAATCCCATGGACAGAGAAACCTAGTGAGTTACAGTCCATATGGTTGCACAGAGTTGGACACAACTGAAGTGACTTAGCACACACACTTGCCTTTGTGGTGGAGCTCTGAGGCTGTCGCTCGGGGGTGGACATTGAAACACTCTGCTGGTATCATGAGTAAGATCTTGGGATGTGCCTTCTTGTAGTAACAGGGTTGAAAGTGACAGTTGGGTGAAGCTAAAATATGACTAGTAATCCTCCAAATAGTTAAGGGTCAAATGGGATTATGTGGGTCAGTCTGGAAATCCAACCCCCATCTTACCTATGCAAATAGATTCCAGATCCCCAGCTTTTAGGTACTATCTTCATGGAGGCTGAGAACTATATCTAGTGGACATTCATTTCTCCTCCCTGGGCTTCTCTGAGGTACTCAGACCTCCTTAATCCCCCAAAGCAAAGGTCTCAAAAATTTAGAAAACCTCACAGTTCTGTCTAGTGCTTACCCTGCAGGCAGAGCTACCCGGCCATGAACCAATACAGTCAACATAGGCATGCATCAGAGGGACCAGGGCTCCTGACCCAACACTCCGCTGCCTGGCTGTCTGATCCTGACCCAAGTGCCCCTCCCTCAATGAGCCTCAGTGTTTTCACCAGTAAAATGGGGACAACACCTGCTACACTACAGGATCATGGCGGGTGTACACATTGTAGGTATAGCATCACCTACAAAGAGCCTGGCATACAGAAAGCACCAAAAAACACACCAGCTGTTACAGCAGCTTCTGCAGGAGGGCAGAGCTTGCCTCACAGCCACCCCCCTGGCAGAAACATCAACAGCAAGAGCAAGATGTTGAGAGGTGCCTCCTGAGCTGATGCGGATGGAGAAGCGGTGACAATCTGCCCCCCAAAAATCTCAGCCAGCGGCCCAGGCGGGGGAAATCCAGCCATGACGACGTTGCCCAGACTCTGCAAGGCGCTTCCTCCTTGTTGATGCTCCTGAGGGAGAAACCACAGCTGAGCTAACTCCTTTCCCATTGATTTGCAGCATCTGCCCCAGACTTCAGTGGCGGTGGAAAAAATAAGGATTTTCTGGGCAAGCCTTCAGGCTGCCAACCTTCGATAATCACCGGGTCCTTTCAGAAATTAGATTTTCCAGCTGGTCGCTGCAAGGTCACTGATAGCTTTGGTGGGCAGGGAACAGCACTGGCCCATGAGTTCCTTCAGGGCCAGGCTCTTCGGATCTGCAGAGGTCCCGCACATGGGAGGACAAGGCAGCAGCAGGCGCTAGTGAATGTGATCGGCTGGATAGATGCATGCAGGCGTATATGGAGTGCTGTCAACTGAAATAAACATTGCGTCCTTCTGACTGGAGAATTCCAGAAGCTCAAGAAGATCTGAGGCTGGGAAAGCAGTGGACTTCGGGCCCTGGGAAAAGCTAGGAGGACCACAAAAGTGGTCAAGGTCCTAATGACCTTGAGACCCAGGGGAAACCATTCCTTGTAGATGTGCAAAGCGTATTGCATAGAGGGAGGGACTGTGGGCTTGGGGGCCAGCCCAGTCCAGACTCTCTTCCTGTGGCATGGGCCTCAGTTTCCCCTCCAGGGGAGGGCATAATCATGGCACCTCCTTTTCTGCTTGCTGGGAAGTTTTCATTGAGATAACACTAACCAAGTAGTCTGCATAGAACCAGACACATACACATGTGCAATATATTGTTCATGTTATTTTGTGTGTGTGTGCATGTTTTTTATGCCCATGAGAACAAGATCCAGTTTCCCCCTCAGTCAGTCTCTCCCATCAGGAAGCTTCCATAAGCCTCTTATCTTTCTCCATCAGAGGGCAGACAGACTGAAAACCATCACAGAATCACAGAAAACTAACCAATCTGATCACATGGACCACAGCCTTGTCTGACTCAATGAAACTATGAGCCATGCCGTGTGGGGTCACCCAAGACGAACGGGTCATGGTGGAGAATTCTGACAAAACGTGGTCTACTGGAGAAGGGAATGGCAAACCACTTCAGTATTCTTGCCCTGAGAACCCCAAGAATAGTATGAAAAGGCAAAAAAGATAAAATACTGAAAGATGATCTCCCCAGGTCAGTAGGTGGTCAATATGCTACTGGAGGTTAGTGGAGAAATAATTCCAGAAAGAATGAAGAGATGGAGCCAAAGCAAAAACAACACCCAATTGTGGATGTGACTAGAGATGGAAGCAAGGTCCAACGCTATAAAGAGCAATATTGAAACCTGGAATGTTAGCTCCATGAATCAAGGCAAATTGGAAGTGGTCGAATAGGAGATGGCAAGAGTGAAGATCAACATTTTAGGAATCAGTGAACTAAAATGGACTGTAATGGGTGAGTTTAACTCAGTTCAGTTTAGTTGCTCAGTCGTGTCCAACTCTCTGCGACCCCAGAACTGCAGCACGCCAGGCCTCCCTCTCCATCACCAACTCCAGGAGTTTACCCAAACTCATGTCCATCAAGTCGGTGATGCCATCCAACCATCTCATCCTCTGTCATCCCCTTCTCCTCCTGCCCTCAGTCTTTCCCAGCATCAGGGTCTTTACAAATGAGTCAGCTCTTCTTATCAGGTGGCCAAAATATTGGAGTCTCAGCTTCAACGTCAGTCCTTCCAATGAACCACCCAGGACTGATCTCCTTTAGGATGGACTGGTTGGATCTCCTTGCAGTCCAAGGGACTCTCAAGAGTATTCTCCAACACCACAGTCCAAAAGCATCAATTCTTTGGCACTCAGTTTTCTGATATCCATATCTCATATCCATACATGACCACTGGAAAAACTATAGCCTTGACTAGATGGACCTTTGTTGGCAAAGTAATGTCTCTGCTTTTTAACATGCAGATGACCATTATATCTACTACTGTGGGCCAGAATCCCTTAGAAGAAAGGGAGTAGCCATCATAGTCAACAAAAGAGTCTGAAATGCGGTACTTGGATGCAATCTCAAAAACCACAGAATGATCTCTGTTTGTTTCCAAGGCAAATGTTTATAACATAAGACACCAGTATTAATAATGTCTGAGACAGAGGGACCTCAAGCAGGGAGCAGATACAAAGGAAGACAAGATTTATCTTCATTTAGTTGGATCATTTCCCAATTCCTTCACTTCCCCACTGCAGTGAACACCAGGAGGCCAAATGATGCCTCCCCCACCTTCACCCCAGACTGCAGACAGACCCCCAACTCTTCTCCTTACTTGCAGTATATCCTTGGGTGAGTTCTTTCCCTTCTTTGAGGCTTGGTTTTCTCATCTTTAAAAATGTAAATAGCAATAGTTTCTTTACATAACAATTGTTTCCAGGACTAAATGAATGTATGTACTTTTGACAGCCTGATCTAAGTGATGCTCCAAAAGACATCTGTTCTCCCCTTTACCTAAAGAAGCAGCATGGAAATAAATCATAATCTGGACCAAGGTACAGGAAAAATATTGGGCTGGAGCTTCTTGGGCTCTCTTGAAGGATGAGGCAGAGATGCTACAGACTGGAAGGAGGAAATGACATTCCAGGCAGAGAGTATGCCTTTGGATAAGTCACCCTGTGTTCCAGATTCAATGGATATGAATTTGAGCAAACTCCGGGAGATAGTGAAGAACAGGGAAGCCTTGTGTGCTGCAGTTCATGGGGCTGCAAAGAGTTGGACACGACTTAGCTACTAAACAACAATAATGTTCCAGACGCTGAGGGAAGCTTTGGGAGGGTAGGAAATATTACTACAACGAGAGACATCCCCCACACACCTCAGGCTGAATGAGGAAGACACAGAACCACCGTGGACTCTATAAAGGGCATAATTGGACTTAGAAATTTGAATGTGAATTTTGCCAATCCCTGCAAGTTGAGTAACAGGTGGCAACAGTGAGGGGCAAGGGTGGGGTTGGGTAGAGCTGCGTGCAAGAGACCAAGATGCTTGAACCCAGGTGGTGGTAGTGGGGGAGGGAGACAGGAAACAGATTTGGAAAACAGGTTCAAAATATTTCTGGAGCACTTTTTCATGACCTCTGATCTCACCATGCCTGCTTGGAGCCATCCTTCCAAATCTTCATCAGCAGCTATGTGATCATTTCATAGCAGATCAGATCACATCACCCCCTGCTTCAAGGGTTCCTGACGGCTTCTTATTGAGCTTGAGGTTAAAGCCAGAGTCTTCAGCCCGGTCTGCAGGTCCTCTCTGTTCTCTGCCTCTGCTCCCCGTCTTCCTCCTCCTTCAGCTTAACACCTATTCATTGAGATCTCAACTCAAGTAGACTTCCTGACCTCCAGGATGCGGCTAAATTCTCCTGTCGGTCTAGCACCAAGTCACTCTCTCAGCGGCCTTTGTCACAATCATTCTTTCACAATCTTGAGTAGCTCCCTCTTCCACTAAAATACAAGCTCCACGAGGGTCAGCTCTGTGTGTGTGTTCACTCCCTCCATGCACCCCCAGTACTTGGCACAGAGTGTGCTCAGTAAACAGGGGTTGAACCAAGGAGCGAAGGAATGAGCGTGCGCTGTCCACCAGCACCATGCCAGGCTCTCAGGGACACGGTCACAGCCAGGGACCGTTCTGGAGCAGAGAGCCAGCCCCGAGGAGGGAGCTGTCCTGCTGAATCCTGTCCCTGCTCCCTGCAGCCTCCTCCCCAGGGCCCACAGCCCTGGAGCTGTTCAGAGGCTGACATTCCCTTGGCAACGTGGCCACCAGTCTGGCATGATGAGATGCTTTAGCCGGACCTTGCCGGCCGAGCCCAGCCTCAGAGCAGCTAAGGCAGATGCCATGGCAACGCCTAGCTCCCAGGAGACCCTGGACTGCTCTTCGGGGATGCCAAATCAGGCCTCTGTGTTCTCTGGGGACCGAGTCCAGGGTCCAACCTAAAAGAGACAAAGTCTTTGAGGGAGGAAAAACCACCTTCAAGCTTGCCAGAGATGCGTCACTGCAATCAGCTGTCTCTGAGAGTCCAGGGGCGCCATGGATCAATTAGTCCTATCTATAGGCCTGACCGCATGTCTGCGGTGTGATTGTCATCATGAGGATAAGGCTCCTCGGTGGGGAGGAGGCGTCACCGTTAAAGCAGGTGATGGAGGAAGGGGCGGGTGGGACGAACGGAGGGAGAAACATGGAAACATATACACTACCGTGGGTCAGATGGATAGCCAGTGGGGATTTGCTCTATGACCCAGGGAGCTCAAACCAGGGCTCTGTAGCAGCCTAGAGGGGTGGGAAGGAGTGGGGGGCGGGAGGGAGGCTGCAGATGGAGGGGACACATGTAAACCTATGACCGCTTCATGTTGAAGTATGGCAGAGGCCAACACAATATTGTGAAACAGTTTCCCCTCAATTAAAAATAAATAAGATTGGGGCGGGGAGTGGGGGAAGAGGTCAGGAAAAGTTCTCATGCAGGAAGGGAAGAGCCCTGAGCAAACAGGTAGGCATCCCGGCTCCAAGCCTTGGCTCTGCCTCCTGAACGCCTCCACGTCTCTGAGTCCCTGCGTCCTCACTTACAAAGCGGGGATCATAATAAAGACTTTCCTTGCAGGGCTGCGCTGAGGACCAGATCTGCTGAGAGACGGAAGTTCCCTGGGACGCAGAGAACGCTCGCTCACTCACAGCTGTCTTCGTTAGCATCGCCGTGGACACGGCGAACAGGGCGCTGATAAGGTGTGTGATGTGTTCTCAGGCGGATCCTCAGTGAGCTGGGTCGGCAGCCTGTTGAGAGCGACCTGCCAAGGTCCTGATTCTGACACAAGGGCTGAGACCAAGGTGGGGGGAGGCCTTGACCCTCAGAGTCCTAGGTCTACCTGATCTCACCTGTCTGCACAGGGATCACTGCTCCCACTTCCAGAAGCGGATTTCAGGCTCCAGAGAGGTACGTAATTTGCTCAAGTCCCATCATGGAATGAGTTTGTGGATTCTCACAAATAAGGCTGAGAAGGAGCAGTAGCAGCCGCGAGCCCCACGGGACATGGAAGACCACTGGTGCACCTCTGCCCTTCAAGCCGCACATGCCAGCCTCTTCCTCCAACCGATTCCCACCCCAAGCAGAAGTGCCCCTTGAGAAAAGGGAGCCCTCCGACACTGTTTTTGGGGATGCAAGTTGGTGGCAGCCACTATGGAGATTCTTCAAATAACTAAAAATAGAGTTGCCATATCATCCAGCGATCCCACTGTTGGGCATATATCCAGACAAAAGTACCATTTGAAAAGATACATGCACCCAACATGTTCATAGCCGCAGCATTCACCGTAGCCAAGACGTGGACACAACCTGAATGTCCATCGATAGATGAAAGGGTAAATAGTGGAATATTACTCAGTCAAGAAAAGGACAACGTAATGCCAGTTTCAGCAACATGCATGGACCTAGAGATTATCATACTAAGTGAAGTAAGCCAGAAAGAGAACGACCAAATGTTACTTATATGTGGAATCTAAAATATGACACAAATGAACTGAATCATAGAGAATAGACCTGTGCTTGCCAAGGAGCAGGAGTGGGAGAAGGATGGAGTGGGGGTTTGAGATGGGCAGATGCAAACTCTTACACATAAAATGGCTAAACAACAAGGTCCCACTCTATAGCATAGGGAACTAGAAATATACTCAATATAGGGCTTCCCTGGTGGCTCAGATGGTAAAGAAGCGGCCTGCAAAGTGGGAGGCTTGGGTTCGATCCCTGGGTGGGGAAGATCCCCTGGAGGAGGAACTGGCAACCCTCTCCAGTGTTCTTGCCTGGAGAATCCCATGGAGAGAGGAGCCTGGTGGGCTACGGTCCACGGGGTTGCAAAGAGTCGGACACGACTGAGCGACTCACACACACACACACACACACACACACACATCCTGTAATAAACCATAATGGAAACGAGTAAGAAAAGGAATTTATGTATCTGGTATATATATCTGAATCACTTTGTCATCCAGGAGAATTAACACAGCATTGTAAATAAACTGGACTTCAATAAAATAAACTTTTTTTTTTTTAAAAAAGAAGCACTTCTTGATAAGGAGGAAGACTAGAAATTGTTTTATTTGGACCACGCTCCTAGCTGGACCCAGACCTTGGGTACCTTTGCCAACGTGGGCTGTTCCCTCTGATTCCATAGCAGGGATTCAGGAGCTGAAGTGGACAGGCACTCACCCTGGGGATGTCTGGGGCATCCAGGAGTTAAGTAGGTGAATGGGTATCCCTTGGTTCTTAAGTATCATGCCCTCTTTCACCTTGAAATAGCAGGTTCAGCATAGGCCAGAAACTTCCTGCAGAAGCCAGTTTAAATTCATGCTTTTTGCTTATGTTACACCGGCCAGTTAACACCTGCAGAAGAGAGGAACAGTGCACAAGTTGTGAAAGATGATTCTGCTTATGCCTTTTCCCAGGAATAAGTCATTTTGTTTTGTGAAGGCCCTTGGCCTCTGGAAGAGCCAGCTTTCAAAGGGCGTGCTCAGCTTGACTCCCTGTTAGAGGATGCACCTCGGGTTGGAATACAGACGCAATTAATAAATCCAGATGGCATTGAATTTACCACGGAGAGCCAAGGGCCATCTTGAAGGTGAGCAACCAACAAGGGTCATTAACAGAAATACACAAAACCCACAGGCGCGGGGCGTCACCAACTAGGTGGGGCCCTAGAACCCCGCAGAGTCCCTTCCTTTAAGTGCTTCTGGAAGTCTGGGGGAAGGCGTAGTCCATCATACTCCATGCGAGACCATCAGTGGTCACCCAAGGGCCGGATGCAGTTTCTGTGGACGCTTGAATTGCTGTGTCCTTGAGAGCGCTGTGATCCTGTGGGTCCACACTGAAGCCCCAAGATACCCAAATAGCTCTCCCCCTCCCTCTGTCTTCACTGTGTTGGAGTCATGCTGGGGTCTGTTCCAATTGGGGAGGATTTATTCATGCAAGGACCATTTATTGAGCATCTGCTATGTGCCAGAAGATTCACTGGGGAATAAGTGTTACATGGTATTTGTTCTTTGTGGAGTTTATGGTCTAGCAGCTGATGATAAACACATGAACAGACATAAAAATTTCAAGGAGAGCTACTAAAGAAATCAACAGGATGCCATTCAATGATATAAACTCATTGGAGGTTGTACTTTGGGATCAGGTAATCAGGGAGGACCTGTCTGAGGAGGTGACATTTATGCTGAGGCCTGAGAGCCATCCTGCCCAAAGTGAGGGATGGAGACTTCCAGGCGGAGGGTACAGGGTGGGGTGAGGCCTGAGGGCTGGGCCTGAGGAATTGAGAAGAGGAGAAATGGGTGGGCCATCGGTTGAAGAGAGAGACGTAGGGGTGAGATTAGAGAGGGAGGCTGGGCCAGGTCATTCAAGACCAAAGTGAGGCGTTTGGATTTTATTTTGAGCATGATGCAATCCCCAGAGGGTTCTAAGCAAGGTGGGGATGTGAGTTAATTTATATTTTTAAAATGTCATCCTGTTGCGCAAAGCAAGGAAGGAGGCAGAGAGCAGTGAGGAGACTGCTGCAGAGTCTGGGGGGACAGCTAGGGGAGGAGGCTGGGGAGGGCGAGGGCCTGGGGGGTCGGGGGGAGGGGGAGAGGTGGGGGGACTTGAGAGAGATTTTGGAGGGAGAATCAGCTATGCTTGCTGATGGACTGCCCATGGATATCTTGATTTTTTTTCTTTCTAATTTTGGCTGCGCTGGGTCTTCACTGCAGCACGTGTGGGCTCTGGGGAGCACGGCTCAGTAATTGCACGCTGACTTAGTTGCCCCGCAGCATGTGGAACTTTAGTTCTGCAGCCGAGGATCAAATCCATGTCCCCTGACTTGGAAGGAGGATTTATAACCACTGGACCACCAGGGAAGTCCCTTGATTATTTTTTACTGTAAAAATAACATATAGTCTTTGTCTCAGTGTTTTTCTCCACCAGGCACTTTGCCAATTTTTCTGCCTCTTTCTACCTCTAACCTTGGGCATTGACCCGCAGCTCAGTCTGCCTTCCCCAAGCAGTGATTGCAACTACCCAATACCCTGCCTTAGCCTTCACTCAGACAGGAGCCCCTCGCCACCCGAATCAATTCAGTTCAGTCACTCAGTCGTGTCCAACTCTGCGACCCCATGGACTACAGCATGCCAGGCCTCCCTGTCCATCACCAACTCCCGGAGTTTACTCAAACTTGGGTCCATCGAATCAGTGATGCCATCCAACCATCTCATCCTCTGTCGTCCCCTTCCCCTCCCACCTTCAATCTTTTCCAGCATCAGGGTCTTCTCCAATGAGTCAGTTCTTCGCATCAGGTTGCCAAAGGATTGGAGTTTCAGCTTCAGCATCAGTTCTTACAATGAATATTCAGGACTGATTTCCTTTAGGATGGACTGGTGGGATCTCCTTGCAGTCCAAGGGGCTCTGGAGAGTCTTCTCCAACACCACAGTCCAAAAGCATCAATTCTTCAGTGCTCAGCTTTCTTCATGATCCAACTCTCACATCCATACATGACCACTGGAAAAACCATAACCTTGACTAGACAGACCTTTGTTGGCAAAGTAATGTCTCTGCTTTTTAATGAACACGTATAAACTCATCCACGCTGCAGATGTTGCCAACCCTTTCTAGGCTGTTTAGAAGAAACCAAGGCCCAGAGAGGCTCAGAGACTTATTCCAGATCACACAGCTACCACATAATACGTTTTAAAACCTCCAATGTAGTTCTGTTGCCATTGGATCCTACATAGTAATTTGAGGAAGGATCAACTAAGAGAGATCCTTAAAGAATTTGCTTCAATAAATGGCTAAGAATTCATTTATTCAAAAAACCCCACTGTGCTTCTAATATCTATTGTGAGTATTGCTTATCTGTCATCTGTCACATGCCCAGCACCCAGCCAGTCTCTGAGGTTATGAAAATCAATCCGATAAAGCCCTCTACCTTTGCTACACTTTTGGTTTTGTGGACAGAGAGGGTGTTGGGTGGGAGGATGTTAGGGTGTCTCCAGAGTAAAGGCCTGCAGGGCAATAAGACAAGTGCAGCAGCAAAGACACAGAGGTGCTCAGGAAACCAAAAACAAATGATGTACAAACCCACTGAGCATGTGGCAGATCCTCCAAAAGGCTTAGAAAGTGCTTGTTCTCAAGTTCTTCAAATGTCTGCCTCACAAGTGCACTTAGCCTCTTAATTTGGCCCACCCAGCAGGGCAGGCTCTGTGAGGCTAAGGCAAATGCCAACCCTGGCCCATCTGAATGGCCCTGGATTCCAAACTGGTCCTGCAGCTTTTCTGCTCTGTGCTTTTGAGGCTGTGTTTGCTTCTGAATGGTTTCTTGTTATCCAGGCTCCTTGAAGAAAGGGATCACGTCTTTGGCTTTCTCAGCACTTTCGCCTTTCAGTCTTCAGTAAGGACTTAACAAATGCTAGTTTGTAGGTGTCTGAGTGGGGAGGGGGCAGACAGCAAAGACAGTGACAGGCATGGTCCCCGCCATCATGGAACTTGCAACTGGCCATCAATCAACTCTCAGTCCATGGAAGGTCCTGCTGGATTGTACCATCTACAGTTTTGTGCCTCTGAAATCTTAATTTCTGCTGAGTGTTATCTGAGCTCCAAACTCATAAATCCAACCATAAACTCTGCCTGGTTACATGATTTGCCCTGAAACCTTTATATTCAAAACAAAATCTGGATTCCCACCAATGCCAACTCCCACCTGGTTCTCCCTGCACCTCTCCTACCACTATGAATGGCAGCATCACCCATCTGATTGCACAAACCCATAACCTAGGAAGCACCCTTGACTCTTCCCTCTCCCTGGACGCCCACACCCAGCCATCCCCTGCTTCCCATCACCTCTGTCACCACCACTGGCTGCCATCTTGGACTTCTGTTACCACCATAGCTTCCTGCTGACCTTCTCTCAGCTTTGAATCCATTTGTTACACAGAGCCTAGGTTGATCTCATAAAATGTAGAGAGAAGCATATCTCCTTATAGCCTTGCGGGGAAGGTCCGTTGCTTTCAGAGTAAAATTCCAACCCCGCAGTGACCTGCACTGGTCCTCGTCACCTCCCACCTTCCCTCTCCTTTGCATGGGTCCCTCTCACTTTGCTCCAACCATCTCATCTCCTCTCTCCTTGGGTCCTCGATACCCCTTCCCATCCTTTGCACCTGCTGCTCTATCACTGACTGCTCCTCTGCAATCCCATTCTTTCAACAGCTGGATTCCTCCTCCTCCAGGCTTCAGCTCAGATATTAACTCCTCCGAGAAGCCTCCCCTGACTTCCCAATCCAACACCCCACCTCCTACCTTAGTGACTCCATGTCCCATCACTCAAACTCTCCCCTTTATAGCATCAACTGTCTCGTGGTTTCAGGGACGTAGAATGTGTGATTCATGACAGCAGGAATTCACTATGGAGGCCCCGGGGCTAGCAGAAGTGATGCTCAAATATTTGTTGAATCCAAACAGAACAGCAACAAAAAGCTTCCCGGGGCTATTTTGAGGATCACGTGCAGCTGAAAGTCCCTGCCCCAGGGCCAGGTTCATTGCAGGCTTCCGCAGACTCAGTGTCCCAGGCTGGCCCGTAGATTTCAGGCCCCAGAAATGCATTATCCTCATCTCCCAGGGGGAATAAAGCATGAGAGATGAGAGGGCAAGAAACATAAAAAAGTACTTCTGACCACACTTGAAAGAATCTGTTTTCTTTGTTTGCCTCTTCTCCCCCTTTGCAGTGTCTATTTTTAAAGAGCTGGAAGAGCGTACAAGGCGATCGCTCCGGAGATTTGGCCCTTCCTTGCTCCCTGAGCAGCCCTCTCTCGCTGCCTGACAATGGCTCTCAAGTAGCCACCTGTTCCGTGCCGTCTGCATCAAGCCCAGCCCCAGCCTCTTCCTGGCCCACTCAACGACACCCCGGGGACCCTGGCCAGACCAGGCTCTGTTCCTGCCCCCAGGATGACGTTGAAGCAAGTAGCTGTCTCGGCCTGTTTGTTTGCAGCAAAGCTCCTTGTATGGTAACAGATCATGAATAAGAAATAGGACCCTGATGGCAGAGCAGACGTCTCCCGCCAGCACTAACCATCCCCTGCCCAGCAGCAGCTGCAAACTCCAGGCAGCCCACCTCCTGGAGGGGCAGCAAGCACCAGAGATGCAGGCAGAGCCCGCCTGAGCTCAGCCGGCAGGGGTCCAACCCCTCGCTGTGTTGGGAGCTATGTCTGGGTTCCAGCCCTGGCTCTACTGCTAAGCCAGGAGATAGGAGTAAGTCCCTTCACTTTTCTGTCAGTTTCCTTGTCTGTATAGTGGGTAGAGGAATAATCCCAAATGGGTACTTAGGATTTACATTTTTGATAAAAATCTTTCCTACTAATGTTTTTATTTCACTTGTTCAGTGAAACTTCTTTATGAGGCGCCCACTCCGTGCCAGGCGCTACGCTAGGCATGGAAGATACAGTTGCCCAAAGAGATAAGGTATTGGCCTTCACTGGGCTTGTATTGCAGGGAGGAAAGAAATGCATCCAGAGCTCCCATAATTAAACCCTAAGTTACAGTTGTGACAGGTTCTAACAAGTCTACAACGGACAGGTACTTGGGGCAACAAGAGCGTGTAATTGGAGAATTTGACCTTGAGGGTCCCCGGAGGAAGTGAAGCTTGAACTGACATCTGAAGAAGTAGAGATGTTAACTAAGAAAGGAAGGAAGAATGCCCTGAGAAAAGGGAACAGCTTGGACAAAACATGGGTCAGGAGTAGCTCAGAGATTGTGAGGGCTTTCAGGGAATCTGACATTTCTGGGGATGCAGAGCGGAAAAGAAGTAGGAAAATCGGCAGGGACCAGACTTGGTGGTCCTTGTTGTTGGAGGCAAAGAGGAGTTGTGTCTCCATTCTGAGAGCAATGGGAAACATTTGCTGGTTTCATCAGGGCATCCTGAGATCAAGTTTAATCCTTTCAAGGTTCACTCGGGCTGCTGAATGGAGAATAGACGGGGTGAGGGGGCTGCTGAGGGAAAGCAGGAGCCTGAAGTCTGCTGAAGGCAACCTGGAGGAAGGTGAGGGTGGTGTAGTGATGATGGTGGCAGCAGAGTTGGAACGAAGGTCCCAGTAGCTGGCTGCATGGCTTTGGGGGGAGTGAAGGTCCCAGTAGCTGGCTGCATGGCACTGGGGGAGCAGTGGAGAGGGAAGGGGTGGGGTAGGTGAGGATGGAGGGCTGCCATTCACTGGGGGAAACAAAAAGCACCATCTCCACTTTAGAGATAGGAGAATCAAGCCTCAGAAAGGGGAAGTGGTCCCCCAAAATAGCAAGTGATGGGACCAAGCTCACGGCCAGTCTTCCAGGAGACCAGTGTCAGGTATTGTGATTAGGTGAATGCCAAGTGACTAAGTGAAGACTGGTCCCCATGGCCGGGGCTGGCCTCTGCCTCAAAGTTCTTTCTGCCAAAGGTGAGGAGGGCAGCGTCCAGGCTGACCCAGTCCTACCCTCGGCAAATGCTGGGTCCTCAGCCAAACCCAAGGGTGTCAGCCGTAGCAGTAGGAAGAGAGCAAGCTTGGGGGCTGCTGGAGACAGGACCCAGGGGAGGTGAAGATGACGGGCTCTGGAGGCATGCAGACCAGGGTACCAATCCTATTTTTGCCATCTGCCACCTATGCACCCCCTGATGCTACCAATGGCTTCCTGGCACCTGACCAGAAGTAGCATTGTACCAAGGCTGTGAGCCTTCGTGAAAACCCAAGCTGGGCTCACCAGACACAATTGCCCTGTCTCTCCAAGGACTTCCTCCGATGGGGCAGGCTCTCATGGGGATGAGAGCACCGGGACAAAGGAAGGGTACCTCCCCCACGGCAGGACACCACGGCGGAGGCAGATGGAAGGGTCTGCCCAGTGGGAGGAGGATCTTTCGATCACAACATTGAATTTTCCAACGCTTGGTGATAATTAAACACAAGCTGATTTTAACTTTATTTTTTTTACACTCTCTACACACAAAATAACTCTTCTTGGCTGGACTCAGGGGAGATGATTCCTGCCACACTTGCCCCCACAATGATGGATGCCAAGGCCCCCTTACCTACCACCACCTTCTCTGGGGAGGAGGGGAGAAGCGTATGTGACTCTTTGGGACATGGACGCATAGATTCATGCTCTCGTTTACTCACTTATTCAACATATATTCATGAAGCCCTGCTACACGTCAAGATGAGCATTAGATGCTGGAAATACAGGTATCTGTTAGATGTGATACTGCCCTTGAGAAAGTCTTATTCATTCATTTCCCCATCCATGCATTCATCCAGTGTGATATTAACTGAGCACCTACTGTGCCCAGCATGGGAACTGCGGCCCCTCAGGCAGATTATCTAACTGGGATGGTTAGACTTTCTCAAGGAGGTGCCTTCCAAGGGTGCTTCAGCTCTCCTTTTCAGGAAAAGTGGAAGATAGCTAGAGGAAGAAGGGAAACCTCATCTTCCAGATGGAGGGATCGACGCTGGTTAGAAACCCCAGAGGTATGAAGCAGCTTGGGGTCCAGGGAACCGCAGCAGGTCTGCGTGGCTGGAGGAGAGGCTCACTCGGGGGCCTGGGCAGGAGCAGGGTCAGAGGCAGGGAAGGTCATAAGAGCCTCGAGTGCTCAGGCAAGAAGGGGAACTTTCTCCTGAGAAGCCATGGCGAGTCACTGAAGGGTCTCAGGCTGGAGGGGGGGGCGGGGAGCGGGTAACAGGTAGGGACAGCCCCCATCAGATATATCACAGAGACTTGGCTGCAGCCGGGGGGGGATGGAGGGGAGCCGAGGACACCCAAGACAGGGAGCCCAAGTCGGAAGCGGTGAGGAGGCCGGTACTGAGGCAGGCAGGGTGGAGAGCAGGGGTGTGTTCCAAAGACATCAGGAAGGGGAAATCTACAAGACGTGGCTTATCAATTAACTCCTGTCAGAAAATGCTGCAAACCCAACCGCCCCAAACTCAGTGACTCAAAAATCATTGACCCCAGATCAGCTGAGAGCTGGCTGATCTTGCCTAGGCTTGACCAGGCGGACTGGACCTGCGCGTACATCTGCGGTTGGGTGTGATATCAGCTGGGCTTGCCCAGGGCAGCTTGGTCCTGCTCTCACCCCCCTCCTGGCACCAACGGGCACGCTCACCACATGGCAATGAGGTCAAGGCTCAAAAGAACAAGTCTAACCAGGCAAGAATTTCACAAGTCGTTAGTTATGTTATATCCACGAGTATCCCACTGGGTAAGTCACGGAGATGAGCCCAAGGTGAAGGGGTGGGAGCTATATTCCATCTTTCTAGAGGAAGAATTGCCAAATCACATGGCACAAAGTGAGGATTCAAGGAAGGGTGAAGAACTGGGTCGTTCAAGCTGTTCCCTATACACAATGAAGAGTAGGAAGAGAGGAAGAGCGTTCATGAGTTCTTTTGCCAAAAATGGGACCCATGTCAGCCTCCAAAGCTTGGATTTGTTGCCCTCTAGACCTCAAAGCCACATCAAGAATGAAGCGTGAGACAGGGATTATCTCAGATGCAATGTCTATGCAGCCTGCCCACCCTGCACAGAATGTTCCAGGGAAGAACCGAACCCTCATCCCCATAACCCATCCAGACTTTCTGTGATCTTTCTGCCAGCCCTGCCCTGCGCCCTGCCCACCCCCCCACCCGCCGCTTACTCCCCGGAGGACTGGCTTCCCTTCTCACGCAGACTGTGTTGGTTACACATTCTGAGCCTTGTTTTCCTCAGTGTGGGCAGAAACAGTTGCACAACTGCTCCAATCCTGCAACAGAGGGGTGGGCGGGAAAAGAAGTATATGTTTGGGGCAGGAGAAATCTACTCCTTCTGTTCCCCATCTCACTAGGATCCTCCCTTCCCCTTTGCACTCACGCCCTCCTCTCTGGCTGCCCCTCCAAGCCATCTACCTGCTTTCTCCAATCGCACAGCAAATGGGCAGAAGATTTCATCTCCCCTGAGAGTAACTCTAAAGGAAAGAAGCAGAAGTGGCCTGTACCCTGGGTGGCATGAAGAGTGTCATTTCCCTTTTCTGGATCCTAGTTTGTTGTTGGTGTTTATTTGCTAAGTCGTGTCTGACTCTCTGTAACCCCATGGACGATAGCCCACCAGGCTCCTCTGTCCGTGAGATTTCCCAGGCAAGAATCCTGGAGTGCTTCGCCATTTCCTTCTCCAGGGGATCTTCCCAGCCCAGGGATCGAACCTGCGTCTCCTACATTGGCAGAAGCATTCTTTACCACTGAACCACCAGGGAAGCCCCAGGATCTTAGCTTTCACACCTATAAAACAGCAACATTGGTTTAGCAGACATTTGATGTTTAACAGACACTCATACAATGCTTACTAAGTGTCCTGCTATCTTAAGTGCTTTGCAAATATTTGCTCATTTAATTATCATAATGATACTTCAAGCCATCTCTATTTTACAGCAGGAAACTGAGGGGCAGAGGGCCAGGGGATGACTGAGTCAGGGCTTCAACCCAGGCAATCCAACCCCAGAGTCCACATTCAACCACCATATTACTCAACCAGGTGGTGCAGTGGTAAATAATCCACCTGTCAACCCAAGAGACACGGGTTCAATCCCTTGGTCAGCAAGTGCTGGGAAACCAATACAATGGGTAAAGTCTTGAAGGTTTCAAGCAGAGGCAGCTCCAGAGAGCAGCTCCAAGCTGGCCACCTTCTCTACCCTCCTAGGGCACATCCAAGATCCTCCATCTCCCACCACCTCTCATGGAGTCACTCAACCTTGCTGACCTTGATTTCCAGAGAACTTTAATCCCCAAATGCAGACTCTAGGCTGGGGAAGGTGGAGTGAAAAGAATGGCCAGAGAATATGGAACCTGAATGGTAGGGGGACAGAGGCTTTGAACTTTGTGGGGGCTGAGAATTAGACTTTAGGAACCTCAGGAGTGGGGAGGCTTGGAATTTTTTTTCCAGTAGTCACGTATGGACATGAGAGTTGGACTATAAAGAAAGTTGAGCACCAAAGAACTGGTGCTTTTGAACTGGGGTGTTAGAGAAGACTCTTGAGAGTCCCTTGGACTGCAAGGAAATCCAATAAGTCCATCCTAAAGGAAATCAGTCCTGAATATTCATTGGAAGGACTGATGCTGAAGCTGAAACTCCAATCCTTTGGCAACCTGATGTGAAGAACTGACTCATTGGAAAAGATCCTGATGTTGGGAAAGATTCAAGGCAGGAGGAGAAGAGGACGACAGAGGATGAGATGTTTGGATGGCTTCACCGACTCGATTGACCTGAGTTTGAGTAAGCTCCGGGAGTTGGTGATGGACAGGGAAGCCTGACGTACTGCAGTCCATGGGGTCACAAAGAGTTGGAAACGACTGAGCAACTGAACTGAACTGATACTCTGTAAGCCCCAGTCCCTAACCTCCAGGAAACTGGAACTCTGAGCTGAAAAGTGGCTCAAAGCCACTGCAGGTACCAGTGATGTCACTTCTCACCTCAATCTCCCAGCCTGTCTAGCACAAGGCTGATCTTGCCTATTGCACCAGCGATGGTGGGATGAAATAGATGGTGTGTGTGGAAAGGCTTTAGGGGACGGTCGAGTGGAACAAAAGCTGGTTGGAAACACTTGTGTCTTTTCCCTCCTGACCAAGTTGCTGGAATCTGAGTCGCTCATCATTCCATTCTTTAAGCCCTGAACCCAAAGCCTAGCTCATCATGGGTTTCAAATTTCAGTTTCAAACTGAAGTGAATCATGGTAAGTCCCCATTTTGACGAAGGCAGCATTCCATTCCCAAAACCATCATTTTCTACTCAGGACCAATCTTACACCCCAGCAGGCATCTCAGAGGTGACCCAGGCCAAACAATCAACTTGGAGAAGTTTGTTTGCCTACGAGCTAGATTCCTGTCCTCTCTGCCCTTTCTCCATGCCCTCTGCCCAGCAACATTCACCCCCCCCAACACACCACCACACAAAATCCCTCCCTCCAAACTCTTCTCCAGAATTCTCTTGCTGGGGCTGTGCTCTCAGCTGGCTGTCACCTACACTGATGTCTACCGGGGTTTCAGGCAGACATTTAATGAACGTCTGGTGGGACTCAGAGCACTCAAGGATCCTAAGACATGACTTCTTAGTGGTGGAATCACTGACTGTCAGACTCCCGGCTGAGATCACGTGTCATCCGTTACCCTGGCAGGGAGCTCCTGCACCCACACCAACTCTCTGCTCCCTTCAGACCTTTCTGTCCCTCTGCGTCCACCCACTGGCCCCATCCCATCCTCAGACGTCTCTCTCCTTAGGCAGAGAGTTCAGAAAAGGGATAGGTCATCTGCCCTGGATGTGTAGATAAGGAGACAGGGTGGAAAGATGGAACCAGACACACCTGGCCTTGAATTTCATCTCTTCTACATGTTCTGTGGCCTTGGGCAAATTGCTCCACCTCTCTGAGCTCATTTTTAAAAATCTTTGTTTTATATTGGACTGTAGTCGATATACACTGTTGTGTTAGTTTCAGATGTACAGAAAAGTGATTGCTATACACATAGATGCTTCTATTCTTTTTAAAAATTCTTTTCCCATGTAGATTATTACAGGATATTGAGCAGAGTTCTGTGGCTATACAGTAGGTCCTTGCTGGTTATCTATTTTAAATACAGTAATGTGTATCTGTCAATCATTCTGAAATGAAGATCACAGCTCTTTCTCCCAAGGTTTCGTGCAGGTGCACCTCTTGCAGGCCTGGCTTGCCAGGGCCTGGCACACAGTGAGAGCTATGAAAGGCCGATGGGGTGTGATGGGGCGTTCCCAGGCATTGGAATCTGACAGGCAGAGATTTGCATCCCTACTCTGTCACCTCCGAGCTGTGTGGTCTTGGGTTAAATCACTCCAGACCTCTCTGATCCACTGTTTCTCTATAAAACTGAGATGAAGCTCCTGTTCTTGGGTGTGAGAATAGAAGGAGAAATGGGCAACAGAAGACGAGATGGTTGGACAGCATCATCGACTCAGTGGTCATGAGTCTGAGCAAGCTCCAGGAGACAGTGAAGGACAGAGAAGCCTGGCGTGCTGCAGTCCATGGGGTCACAGTCAGACGCAACTTAGCGACTGAACAATAACAACATAGGTTTTTGATTGTTTAGCTTCATCCTGTACTTAACTGCAGACTCCAAAGCCAGGTTTCACAGTCCCAGCTAGCAGACCTCTTGGCTTCCAGATCTGCTTGTCTTTGATCATAAGCCTCTGACTCGCTGGGCCGTCCAACTTTGTACTCAGAGCCCAGATCTCCAGTCTGATGCCTCCTAGAATTCACCTAAAAGGCTAGATACTTTCTCTGTGACTTTGGCATGATCAGGGGCAGGCGGTAACATCTCAGGGCTCTAAGGCTGCACAGGCACGGCCAAAGGTGTCGGCAATAACGTGCTTGTGATCAGCAAGATAACCAGAGTTATCTGCCTGATTCATCGTGGCCACAGCAAGGCAGGGGCTGAGGGAGGGAATGGACGGTCAGGGTCTATTACTCGGTCCTAAAATGCTGGGGGACACTTGCTGGGGGTCAAGGAGATGTAGACAAGGCCAGCCTGGCTCCGATCTTGGGCAGAGGGCCCCCCCACCCAGGACCCAGACGGGCCCTGTCCAGTGCTGACCCAAGGCAGCCCTGTTCCCCCGGGAGGGGCTGCCCGCAGGCCTGCGACTGCTGGCCCGGCCCTTTCTATCAGTCCCAGCAGGAATTAGCAGAGGCTGCTAAGTGGCCTGGCCTTCCCCTGTGCTCCGGAGGAGGGGGGAGGGAAAGGGCGAGGGGGAGCCGCACCAGCGGTGGCGCATGGGGTGATTGTCATGGTTACGCTCTGACAAAACAAATGGCTCTGCTTCCCGCAGGCCACCTAAGCAGCCGCTGCAACGTGGGCATCGATCAGGCCGGCTGCGGGGCCAGGGCGCTGGGCTTGGAACCTGAGCCCTGCCCTGGGTGCCCCTCCAGCAGCTCTGGGCTGGGGCTGTGGACGACAGGGAGCGTTTATCCAGACACCTGTTGCTTCGGGCGTGAGGTAAGGGCCGGCCCAGTTTGTGTGGGGATGAGGACGGGGCTGCCGGGCTGTCCCCAGTGTGTGCCTCTGTGTGTGTGTGTGTGTGAGCGTGTGCACACATCAGCGTGTGCATACTGCGCGCCTGCATAGTAGGATGGGGGACCCGCCGGACCCAGGGCTCAGGATGCTCCAGCGACAGAAGTGAGAGATCACAGGACCACATGTTGCTGCGCTTCCCTCCCCTTCCCTCCCCCTCTCCCCCCGCCCCCCGCCCCTTTCTGGAGCGCTCCGGGCGTGTGAGTGGCTAGTTCTCTTTTTCTTCCCGGGGATGAATCTCACCATCCCCTGCCCGCTCTGTGTTTCTGCGCGCTCCCCTCCCCGCGCCCGCCCTGACACCTGTTCCACCGTCTCCCCGCGCCCCCTCCCCGTCTCCAGCGCCCCGGGGCCAGCGGGAGCTCTGCGGGCTGGCCTCCCCGGGCTGCGGGGCTCGTGCCTCTGCCCTCCGGGCACTGGGCGTGTGACTGTCCCCAAAGCCAGCCGCTAGCTGATCCGCGAGCCCTTCTCAGAGTCCCGAACCCCCAGGCTCCTGCCAGGTAAGTGGGGCTCTGGGAGGAGCAGGGGTCCGCGGCAGGCTGCGGGAGGGGAGGGGAGCCTGGCACCCTCGCGCAGCAGTGGCGTCTGCCAACACGTCAAGCCGGGGCTGGAAGTCCCGGCATAACATCTCCCGCGGCGTCGCCCACAGCCCGAGCCCGAGGCTCCCTCCGCCCCGCCCGCCCCGCGGCGCAGACCCAGGCTGGTGGGCGCAGGCGTTGGCGCGGGGAAGGGGGGATGCTGGACCCTCCCCCTCCCCCACCTCGCCTCCGAGAGCCGCAGGCGCCTTCCTGCTCCCTTTCCTGCCTGTCCTTTCCTTTTTTTTGAAGATTTAAGAGCGGGCTGAGCGCCCTTCCTCTCCTCCTCGCTGGATTCCCCAGCCCCGGGATCTGGGCAGAGGCTCAGGGGCGCTGGATGAATCCTGACGTCCTGCCCGAGGCTGGAGGGCAGGGGGCACCTGAAGCCCCCTCGCTTAGCTGGAACTGGGGGAGGGGGCCCGGCTGGAGGGCTGGGGCCCTGAGCGCCTGGCGGGGGGCGGGGTGCAGGGGGCGGGGGGCGTGGTGCCCGCAGGGTGTCTGCTCTAGAGACCTGCCGGGCGCTGCGCGTCCCTAGAAGGTGTGAAGGGAGCGAGCCTGGGGGCGGTAAGGGGGTGGGGGGCATGGTGCGTGGGGAAACGTGCTGACGTGTTCAGGGGCACGTGCGTGGGATCCCTGTGTCTGCTGGCGTGCAGGGACAGTGTGGGGTGTGTGTGCGCGCGTGTGTGTGTGTGTGTGTGTGTGTATGTGTGCCCGCACATGCACACGCGCAGGCAGCTGTGAGCTGAACTTGACCCAGAGGTTGTCTTCCAGGATTCCCACGACCTGACACGTTGGCTGCAGGCAGTACTTGTCTCCCAGCCTCGGTCAGCATCCCTTCCCGGGGACAGAGCTTCTGCTGATTCCAACCAGACTCTCCCCACTGCCCCCCACAGGTGCTGAGCCAGGGCAGCGGAGAGGTGGGCACTGTGCCCTGACGGCTGCCCGCGTACCCCACTGCTCCTCCGACGCGAGACGGGCCAAGGGTCCTGGGCTTAGTGGAACGGGGATGCTCCCTCCCCAGCCTTAGGTAGCTCCAGGTCTGTAGGAAACCAGCCCCAAACCCCAGCCAGATGACCGCCTAAGGGACTCCGGCCACTGGCCATGGGCTGCTGCCTGGTGGACGGGTGCTGCTGGTCCCGGCCCGGAGGCAAGAGCAGCGTTTCCCCTGGCTGAGCGGGACCCACTTGCTCCTGGCCTCCCCTCACCTCATAGAAGGTGCCGATGCTATTCTGGGGGAAAGGACTCCTCCCAGGGAATGGGGACAGCGGAAGAGGCACCCAGGGGAGGCACTCTGCCCCGCCAGGACCCTGGCCTCAGGTTCCTGCTCAGGTTCCAATTGTCCTCTCCCCCGGCTGAGCAGGTCTCTCTTAGCATCCCCTGGCCAAACCCCTCCAACCACACGATCCGAGTCACCTGTGGCCAAGCTGACTTAGGTTGCTTGTGGTTTCATGGACATTCCCAGTTCAGCCACACTGGGAAGGTGGCTTGGGCCAGGCCAAGCAGAGGGTCACTGCAAACAAGACGTCAACAGACTTCCCTCAGGGCATGGGGAACAGTCCAGTGGGATCAGTGGACCAAATATGGCCCCAAGTCACCAGGGATGCGCAAATCTTTTCATCCCGTTAAATTCCTTAAGGGCTTCCCTGAGAGCTCAGCTGGTGAAGAGTCCGCCTGCAAGGCCAGAGACCCCCAGTAGATTCCTGGGTCGGGAATATCCCCTGGAGAAGGGATAGGCTACCCACTCCAGTATTCTTGGGCTTCCCCGTTGGCTCAGCTGGTAAAGAATCCGCCTACAAAGCAGTAGACCTGGGTTTGATCCCTGGGTTGGGAAGATTCCCTGGAGAAGGGAAAGGCTACCCACTCCTGTATTCTGGCCTGGAGAATTCCATGGACAGTCCATAGGTTCGCAGAGAGTCAGACATGACTAAACCACTTACACTTTCACTTTCAAATTCCTTGAAGAGCATGTGTCCATGGAGCACTACCTGATGAAAATCCAGCTGGAAACTTTCTCTAACCTGTGTTCTCTGGGGTTACTTAGCCAGCAGAATGGCTGACCCATGAAACTCTCTGAGAGAGGGGTCTGGGACTCAGGGTGTTCCGTGTGGAGCTGAGAGAGCTTCCTGGAGGAGGTGACATTCAGGTGGGGACCTGAAGGAATTGGTGGAGGGATGTGGATACATGGGTGAATGAAGAGGGGCCGGGGAGCATTCACATGTGGCCGGAGGTGTGAGGACAGGCAGAGCTGGGAGGAGCAGGAGTCTTGGTCGGCTTGTATTAAGTAAATCAGTCGGCATGAATAGAACCACCTAGGGTGGAAAGAGGGAAAGGAATGAAAATCCTTCGTCACTGGGGGCCCGCTTTGTGCCAGGCTCTGTGCTGGGCATTGCAGTCTCAAGTGTGGAGAGCGAGATGCATCAGTTACCCAGGATGAGATAAAACAGTGCCCATAACATGAACTCTTCAACTTGAGGTCTCTTCGAGCTAGCCACAAGGAGACTCCAAGGAGGCTTGTAAGAACCTGAAGCCCAGGGCTGAAGGCCGAGTGGAGACAGGCAGGGGGAAGCCATCTGCTCACAGCCTGGAGCAGGGCAGGCGTCAGCCACTTTGGGAGAGAAGAGAGGAGAAAGCCAGAGACTGGACCCTGAGGAGTTTTTTCCTCCGCTGACCAGTCCCTTGCCTCACTTTAGTCCTGGCCTGGAGGGATGAGCCTCCCCAGGAAACACAGAGGCTGCAGCTGGAGGGAGGGGACCAGTACTGAGGGTCCTCCCCACTCGGTGATGACACCTTACCGGTATCTTCCCCGTGGGGTTTTATTTCGTCCTCATTTTGCATATGACGGAACTGAGTCTTGGAGAGCTCGAAGGGCTTGGTTGGAGGTCACATAGCAAATGGCAGAGCCATTTCAGCGGAAGTGAAGTGAGGAGGTGGGCAGATCCCACAGACAATTCCTGAGTAGCTGCTGAGTGTCTTGAGAGGAAGTGACCGGCAAAGGCACTAATGCTTCCTTCAGAAGAGATGTTAGGACTGCTCTGCCGACGGCGATGATCACAGAAGGATGTGGCTGAGCCAGCCTGCATCCTAGGGGGCTCAGAGTGGGAGCGATCACCCCCAGATAAAGGATCGGGAGAGGCTTCAGGGAGGAGGTGGGACTTGAAAGGGCCAGGAGGATCAGTAGCTTTAGAAACATGTAGATGGCACAAGCGTGCTCTGGGTTGAGGGGGGGAACTTGGCAAGGACATGGAGTTGGGGTGGGCTGCAAATATTCTATCTTTTCAGGGACTGAGGGCAAGAGTGGAGGCATGACCCCAGACCAGGCTTCAGAGGCAGCTTGGGGGTGACCATCAAGGAGGCTGGGTCCGACATGCAGTTCAGACTGTTGACAGTCGGGGAGCAGGGAGCACGGTGATCAGGTCTGGACCTCGGGGAGTGCGTGCAGGCTCAGTCGCTCAGTCGCGTCTGACTCTTTGCTGTGAGGAGTTGAACTTTCACAGCTCCTCACCGGGATCTGGGTGGGGAGGGGAGGGGGATTCCAGTCCGCAGTTTGAAAGCCCTTTGCTGGATTCTTCTCCCTCCTCCTCTAGCTTCACTAGGGTTCAAACTGCTGGATGCTGGACATAGGCCAAGTGGTTCCTTCCAGGGGTGCCCCTCTGGAGACAGTGAGATGCAGGGTCAGGATGGCAGCTGCAGGGGATTCTCCAGCACAGACACAAAAGGGGCCTGGAGGAGAGATCGGTCTTCCTGATCTGTGTGTGCAGACCCTTTGCAGGGATCTGGGTAATCACCATCTGAGACCTCACAAGTGTGAGGCTGTAAGTTACCCCAAAATTCTTAACAGAACAGAAGAACCACTTAAAACGTAGTCCCTGCGTGACCATCTCTCCTCGCCAGCATCAGTCCCTGCCGTCGAGTAACATCTGTGTCCATCAGGTCCTCTTTGGTTGTTGGGTGGGGTCAGCAGCTGACCATACGATGCCACAGACTGCATGGTAAAACTGCCGTCCTGTGAAAGTTGTGGGTTTTAATGACTCCAACCAAAGGGGAAGATGGAGGACTCTTTTAATCCCACCCAAAGTCATAGACAAATGAGAAGTTGGCATAGGTAGGCCAATTAATAACACAAGGAGAGAAAATTGGTCACACTGAGTTCATGGTAGGAAACTTCAACCACTCTGCTGAGACAATGAAATATGAAATGAAATGAGTCACATCATTCTAGCATATAACGTTCAAAAATGTTACCACCCCAACCATACTTGTTTTATTCTTTGTAAATTTTTTTTTTTTTTTGGCCGCATGGTATGTGAAATCTTAGCTCCCTGACCAGGGACCAAACTTGCGTCCCTGCTATAAGGACAGAGTCTTAAGAACTAGACCACCAGGGAATTCCCATGATCCTTGAAAATTTTAGCATGTGGTTGCACTTGCAATCTTATTTTAATAATGTAAGATTTTATTTTTATATTTTTAGTTTCATGTCTTAAAATGAAATCCATGTTGAAAACTTTTTTCCACTCACCGTTTCCTACAACATTTTCTACCCTGTCTTAAGTGGATTCACTTGGCCTCTTTCTGGTCAAATTATTGGGGAAATTTAGAGATCTTATGTGACCAGTATTTAATATTTGTAAAGTTTGTGAATGAATGGGTGAATGACTCTCCCTGCAAGGGCCGTGCACGTTGCTCTTCACGTCTTTTGCTTCTGCATTGCCCGCCTCACCTCAGGGCATTCCTGCATTTATTTAACATTTAATGAGTATCAGTTGATTGCCAGGCTCTGGGCATACAACTGTCTACAAAACAGGCAAGACTCTGCCTCATGGAGCTTGCATTCTGGCGGACTCACTGGCCAGTCTCGCCTTTCCCCGCCTCTTACTCTCGTCTCCGTGGTGTGGCTTCTGCCCTTGGGACCACAGTTACTCAGAGACCCATCCATGGACTGACTCCTAGTAGATGAGGTGATGGTGCCGTAACAAGCGGCATGTTTTCATTCTGGCTTGAGCCGCACGTCCGGGAGTCACGCACGCTGTCACTTTTAGGCCCAGGATCACAGAGGCCCCTCACGGACACGTGTCTCTGGGATCACCATGGCAGGGAATAAGACATGGCCAATTGCACACTGGCTATCATAGCTTCCGCCTGGAAGTGGCCCACTTCACTTCCGCCCTGCTCACTGGCCCGACAAGACACACGTCCCCACCTTCAGAGGGGCGGAGAAGCGTGGTGTGCCTGCTGTCCAGAGGAGGAGGAGGAGAAAGATCTGCCCAACACCACCAACACCACAACACTCTGGCTTCCCCAAGAGAGGGGCAGCAGAGCCTTCAGGGGGATGTTAACAGCAAACTGGGGGAAGAGAACAGGTGATATTGGGCTGGATCCCTTTGAGCATCTTCACCCCCAGCCCTGGTCACTAACTCTGATCAGCAGATCTGAATACCTGTGGCCAGTGGAGCTGGCTTCTGCAACTCTCAAGCCCCAGCTGAGCAAAGCAGTAGGTTGGTTTTAACAATGTCTTAGTCAGCCTGTGCCGCTGTAACAAAAATGCCATCAACTGGGTGGCTTAAACAATTTACTTCACATAGTTTTGGAGGCTAGATGTCTGAGATCAGAGGGCCAGCAAGGTCCAGTTCTTGGGGGAGAACTACTTACTGCTTTACACACAGCTGGGTGCCTTCTTGCTTTTTGCTCGCAACGTGGAGAAAGACAGCTCTGGTTTCTTCCTCTTCTTGTGCAAACCCATCATGGGGGCTCCGTAATCATGACCTCATTGAAATCTAGTTATCCCTGGGAGGCCCCACCTCCAAACACCATCCCACTGGGCATCAAGGCCTCAAAATATGAACTTAAAGGGGATGCATTCAGTCCACAGCATAGAGGAGGCTCTGCTACAGGAACTCCAATTCTGTTGTGTTACTTTTCCTTTGAGCCTCAGTTTCCTGATCCTTCAGTTCAGTTCAACTCAGTCGCTCAGTCGTGTCCAACTCTGTGACCCCACGGACTGCAGTACACCGGGCGTCCCTGTCCACCACCAGCTCCCGGAGCTTGCTCAAACTCATGTCCATCGAGTCAGTAATGCCATCCAACCATCTCATCCTCTGTTGTCCCTTTCTCCTCCTGCCTTTAATCTTTCCCAGCATCAGGCCCCTGATCCTTAAAATGGGGATAACAATCTATATTTTTCCCCTATTTAGAAAGTTCCAATTAATTCATGGATGTGAGCACGCTTTGATTATACATTGCTTCTTACGAGGCGTGGATACTCTTTATCATTCTTCTAAGGCTCAGTGGTGGAGTTGAGAGGATAAGCTGGTCAGGGATCGGAACCCCTCACTACTTTTACTTCTGTCCTTTCAATTCTTTGGACCTTGAAGGCTTTCCTGAGATCCCCTTTCTGAGAGCTTCCTCACAAGCCTATTGGGAGGTCTGGCCTTGACCAACTTTGTTCCTCATCCATCTTCCCCAACCCAGGCCAGAGCTGTCCACTCACCTTTAACACTCAGCCCTGTTTTGTTCACGCAGCTTTAGCTTGACCCCTGACACCCTGTTGCTGAATCAGACACACTGTCCAGACTCGAGGACCCCTTACTCCAGGCCAGGTACTGTGCTTGGCACATCACTTCGTTTTGTCATAATGATGCCAGCAGGTAGGCCTCTAATGTACCTGTTTTACAGATCAGGAACCTGAGGCTCAGAGAGGTGAAGTCACTTGTCCACGTGACCCAGAGATACAAGTCAGAGGCAGGCTTCCAACCCAGCTCTGTTGGGACTGCAGACCCTGAGCTCTTGACCCTCAGGCTAGGGGACTCCTACTCACTTGCCTCTGGTTGCTTTCATCTCTGTTGCTGACAGCCCCACTCTGCATCAGAAAGGTTTTTGTCTTGCTTCTGTGGATTTAGCTCCAGCAGCGTAATAAATGCAGAGGCACTGGGATGAGACTGCCAGTTCAAGTCCCAGATGTATCACTTAGTAGCTCTGTGACTTTGGGCAAGGTTTTTAACCTCTCTTAGGTTCACTCAGTTCAGTTCAGTTCAGCCGCTCAGTCTTTGCAACCCCATGGACCGCAGCACCTGAGGCCTCCCTGTCCATCACCAACTTGAGTTTACTCAAGCTCACATCCATCAAGTCGGTGATGCCTTTCAACCATCTCATCCTCTGTCATCCCCTTCTCCTCCAGCTTTCAATCTTTCTCAGCATCAGGGTCTTTTCAAATGAGTCAGTTCTTTGCATCAGGTGATCAAAGTATTGGAGTTTCAGCTTCACTCAAATTGTCCGTTAAAAAAAAATAATAGTATAGGGTCAAGAAGAGTCAGTGTGGTAATCGACATGAATTACTTAGCATCGTGCCTGACCCAGGGACAGCTTGTTACTAGGGTCAGGAATGTCCAGATTGTCTCTCTGTAAATCTGGTTGGCAGGGACCCAGCTTCTTCAACTGGCTCCCCGCTCCCTGCTAACTATCAGCTGGCACTTTACCACATGGAATCCTAACAAAAAAAGAGATACCACAGACCTCTTCCAAGATTCTCCTGCAAGTAAGCTGCCCCGTGAGATCCATTTCGAGGCCGCTGCCTGCATCCTCTATGGTCCATTTACCTCTTGGTTCGAATGACTTCCTGTGGGAGTCACCTCAATGGTGCTGATGCTGCAGGAAGAGAGCCGCAGGGCGGGTCCAGCATCTGTGCCTGAAGCGCGGGGAAGGATGTGTCCATTCCTGCTACCATCCCTGCCCCCTACTCCTGGAAGGAACGTCAGATGGGCAGGAGCCAGTGGGACATGGAACCTGGGGGTTTTGCCCCAATCCGAGCCAAGGGATCACAGCCACCGAGTCAGAGCAAGCAGGGTCCCGGGGGCACTGACTGGGCCTTGGCACGTGGACCTGACCAGCAGGCTGCAGGGAGACTCCATGGGCAACCCAGGTTCTGGAACCAGACTGCTTGTATTCAAATCCTGACTCTTCTATGACTTGCTGTGTGGCCTTGACATTTACTCAGCCTCTCTGTGTCTTGGTTTCCTCGGCTGTAAAGTGAAGCTGCCCTGCTTCATGGGGTCTCTTTTTATTATTATTGTTTTGGCTGTGCTGGCTGCTTGTTGCGGCGGTGTGCAGGCTTTCTCTATTTGCGGTGCTGGGGCTTAGTAACTCTGCCGCACGTGGGATCTCAGTTTCCCGACGAGGGATCGACCCTGTGTCCCCTGCACTGGAAGGCCAATTATTAACCACTGTGCCGCCGGGGAAGTCCCCACAGGGTCTTTATGGGGATTAAATGAGATATTCCCCCAGGTAGGGCAGAGACACCCAGGACTGCCCCTGGGCAGGGACTCAACCGTCAGACATGAAAGTGAAAGTGAAGTCGTTCACTCGGGTCCGACTCTGCGGCCCCATGGACTGTAGCCTACCAGGCTCCTCCATCCATGGGATTTTCCAGGCAAGAGTACTGGAGTGGATTGCCATTTCCTTCTCCAGATGATCTTCCTGACCCAGGGATTGAACCTGAGTCTCCTGCATTGTAGGCAGGCGCTTTACCGTCTGAGCCACCAGAGAAGTCAGACATACGGCCCCCTTAAAAAAGGAATCTTCAAGTGAGGGACCAATGCCCAGGCTTCAGCTGCCTTAAAAGAGCAGAGAACCCTCTTCCTTCTAGAGAGGACTGTAGACTGTCAATTTGGGAAAGGGTAGGGGATTCATTCTCCAGGCCCATCTCTTCATGCTGTTAAATGAAGATGCCAAGACTCAGGTGGAGTTGGGAAGTGACTTCTTATTTCCTTCTGCAAAGTATTGAGGGAGTGATGCAGCTTTATGGTTAAGACATCGATCTCTGAAGCTAGAGTCCCAATGCCAGCTCCGCTTGTGAGTATATCACCTTGGACAAGGGATGCAACCGCTCTGGGCTTCAGGTTTCTCATCTGCAAAATGGGGATAATAACCATGCCTTACTTCACAGGGTTGTCCGGGGGGTTACCTAAGCTAATTCATGAGAAGTATTTAGAACGATGCCTGGTAGGTCTTCATTGCTCCGTATCTTTATTCTTTTTCGAATAACGGTTTCAGCCGCTGCTGTGCATGCTAGGGGATAGAACAAGGAAGCAGACAGCTTTGGTGCCTACCCTTAGGGCGTCCACCCTCAGGGGTGCTGGACAAAGACAGACACTGAGCCAGCAACCACCCGTGGCGCCAGAGCTGAGACATGGGCATGGGCTGTATGCGTAATACCAGGGTCCCAATCCGGGGCCCACGTGGAGTGGGTGGCAGAGCTGGCGCTCGGGCCTGGGGGCCTTGACCTGCCCAGTGGCCTCCATCTACACAGCCTCTCTCACGTGTGAGGTTGCAGCCTCACAGCTCGGCACCAACCGACCGTGGACCTCAAAGGGAAACTAAGGCAATGAATGTATTCTTCAGTCCATACCTTGACTGGATGCCTTGGGAAAGGGGGTCTCTGGGGTGGCTGAATGGCAGGGATGGGGGCTAGGGGTGGCCATGGCCACAGCTGGGAAATGCCAAGAACATAGGTGCCCAGATGCAGTCTGAGTTGGGGGGGAAGTAAGACTAGGAGGAAATCCCAAAGCAAAAAGGACAAGAAAGCAGTCTTCAGCATTTAAGGAGAAGAAGACTCTGGGGTGAGCAATGTGTACGCAATAACTCACTTGTAATCCTCACAATGGGCTTCCCTGGTGGCTCAGTGGTGAAGAAGCCACCTGCCAATGCAGGAGACGCAGGTTTGATCCCTGGAGCAGGATGATTCCCCGGAGGAGGAAACAGCAATCTGCTCGAGTATCCTTGTCTGCAAAATCCCATGGACAGAGGAGCCTGGCAGGCTGCAGTCCACGGGGTCTCAAAGAGTCAGACACGACCGAGTGACTCATACTTCCACTTCCACTTCTCCTGAATGTCACACGGCAAAGATTCTCATCAGTAACCCTACCCACCGGGGCTCACGGACCTGGAGGCTTCAAATCCGAATGTGCCCCTTTCTCCCTCCTCCGGCAGGTCTGGACACAGCCTCTTAGCTGGAAGTCTCCCAAGGTGTGGGCGGCTCGGGCCTCAGCCACACGCAGGGCTGCCGCCCTGGATGCCCATCCTGGCGGCCCTCCAGGTCCCTCTGGCTGCATGGGCATGCCGGGTGCCTTTCTGACCCGACCAGCCCCCTGGTTCTCTCCCACAGTGGGACCGCAGCTGTGTCTGGGATGGAATCCTTCCGGCGCTGGGCTGAGATAGAGGCATTTCCTCCCATCGCCAAGTCCTCTTCCCACCCCTCCCCCGCCCACCCTAGCCGTTCACTCACCCACTCATTCACTGACTCCGCAAATGGACCGCTTGCTGTTTGCTTCCCTGGGTTCATCGCCGCGTGGTCTATGTGCCAGACGCACGCCGGGGAGAGAGAGTTTCTGCCCTGAGTTCCAGGAGCTGACTGCCTCCCCGCTCGGGAGGGTGGGGTCTCTGCCTGGGGGTACAGCCCTTGCCTGCCCAGGTCCGCACAGTGTCCGACGTGCATGGACCGAAAGGTCACCCAACACACCAATAATGAGACGGCTAACGCGACAGGGGCTGACTGCGCTGGGGGTGGGAGTGGGGCAGTTCTGCTCAGCACAGGACCCCCGAGAAGGCTTCATGCAGGTGGTGGTATTTGAGCTGGGTCTTAAAGGATGAGTCAGATCTCCTCTCGAGGAGGGGGTTGGCGTGGCGATGGCATTCCTGGCAGAAACTGGCAGCCTCAGAAGAGAGATGGAAGCTGGAAACGTCAGGTTCGTTTGAAGGAATTCAAGGGGTCTTAACTGGTCGGAGCGTGCGGTGAATGAGGTGGGGAGAGGGGACACCAGAAGCACCAATTCATTTACCCACATCAGCTGGATATGAACCCAAGGTGGGAGGTTCACATGAAGGGGATCAGAATTTGAGAGCCCTAGAATTCTAGAAGCTTAGAACAATCAGATTGGATCCTAGGAACCCGTCAACTCTGGCCGCACTTTGATGAAAGGGTCAGTGTTGGTCAGTGGGTGGGGTGGTCCTTGGGGGACAGACTCTGAGTGAAGGCATTATGGCTTGGACTTCTGAGAGGTGTCGGCCACAGGGCAGAGAAGGCGTACCCCTGAGCTCAAGGTGAGTGGGCCAACTTGCCGTCTGCACCTCTCCCAGGCCTGGTTCAGCCCCCTCAGCTGGGGGCCTCTGACTCTGTGGACGTAATCCGGGGGTGATCCGACCAGGGTGAGGGACGAGAGGCTTCCAGAATGACTTTCCAGATGGAGGGAAGAGGCCTCCCTCTAATGACCTGGGATAAAAGGAGATAGGGAAATGTCAGCTTCATTGGAAGGACTGATGCTGAAGCTGAAACTCCAATACTTTGGCCACCTGATGGGAAGACCTGACTCACTGGAAAAGACCCTGATGCTGGGAAAGATTGAAGGTGGGAGGAGAAGGGGACGACAGAGGATGAGATGACTGGATGGCATCACTGACTCAATGGACATGAGTTTGAGTAAACTCTGGGAGTTGGTGATGGACAGGGAGGCCTGGTATGCTGCAGTTCATTGGGTCGCAAAGAATCAGACATGACTGAGCGACTGAACTGAAATGAATTGAGCAGCTCCAAGGGCAGAATCAGAGGAGTTACTGAGATGAGCTCTCGGGCAGAGACCCAGGGACCTTTCCAATGGGCTAGTCTGCCCAGGGGACAGGAGGTCCCCCCTCGGAGAGGGTTGATGGAGGCGGGGAGACGGGAGAAGCCCCACCAGGACCTGCCTAGTTCCCACCCTCTCACTTGACAGGCGTTCTCTCCTTTCTCACCCCGGTTTCCTAGGAGTGGGGTGGGGGGACCGGCATGGTCCCATTTTACAGATGTAGAAACTAAGGCACAAAACTGGTCACTTGCTTGAGGCTGCACAGGAGGTACTTGGCAGGACACAGCTGAGTACCTGGCCCAAGGTCGCCCAGAAGTAGCCGTCCAGAGACTATCCCCAGGCCGTATGCTCGCTCCTGGGACCTCGCTGCGGCCCCACAAGCATCTCCCTTTCCAATCTCTTCCTGAAAAGTAGATGTCCCCCGGCAGGGGAGGCGTGCAGCCCTGCTCCTCGACCCAGGGCCCCAGTGCAGGCGTTCTCCACCGCCGTCATCACGACTGAGGCCAAGCAGGGCGCAGCGCTCTTTTCCTCGCTCCTTCCCCACGCAGCCTTTCCGCATCACATCTAAATCAAGTCACACCTGCGCCCGCTGCAGACATCTGTCAGCCAGCCTCTGCGCTCCGCCTGGAACCCTGCACCCCAGGCTGTTCCAGGACAACCTGGGGCCCCAGGCCGCAGGCCTCCCCAGAGGCATCTCTGCAGCCTGGAGGATGGACGGGGCTGGCAGGGCTCACGGTGCAGTTGGGGTCCCGGCCACATGTTGAGAGGCATCAAAGCAGAGGAAGCCCGGGGTCCCCGGCACTCACAGCCCTAGCTCACCAGAGTCCTGAGCCTCACTCTCTCCCCCTCCCTCCCCCCTTCCTTCCGTTTCCCCGCTTCCCCGTGCACAGCATGGATCATGAAGCTGCTGGGGAAGGGGAAGCACAGGTGTATTTTTTTTTTAATATTTATTGAATTATTTAGCTGTGCTTCCCTGTAGCTCAGTCGGTAAAGAATCTGCCTGCAGTGCAGGAGATCCAGGTTCAGTCCCTGGCTCGGGAAGATCCCCTGGAGAAGGAAATGGCAACCCACTCCAGTATCCTTGCCTGGAAAATCTCATGGACAGAGCCTGGTGGGCTGCAGTCCATGGGGTCGCAAACAGTCAGGCATGACTGAGCAACTAACACTTACTTACTTACTTAGCTATGATGGGTCTTACTTATGGCAGGCAGGATTTTTAATCTTCATTGAGGCATTCGGGACCTTTTGTTGCAGTATGCGAACCCAGGGCTTCCCGGGTGGCTCAGATTAAAGAATCTGCCTGCAAGGCAGGAGCCCTGGGTTCGATCCCTGGATCAGGAAGATCCTCTGGAGAAGAGAATGGCAACCCACTCCGGTGTTCTTGCCGGGAGAATCCCGTGGATGGACGAGGGTCACAGCGAGTTGGACACGACTAAGCAGCTAGCATATTGACTTTCGCTTTTGAACTCTTAGTTGAGCCATGTGGAATCTGGTTCCCTGACCAGGGATCAAACCCAGGTCCCCTGCATTGGGAGCGTGGCATTTTAGCCACTGGACCCCCAGGGAGGTCCTGAAGTACAGGCTTTCTAGGAAGGCTGCTTCCTAATCTAAGCCATCCTGACCCCTCACCAGCCATGTGGTCCTGGCTTCCAGATCCCTAACCCTCAACTTCCCTACCTGTAACGTGAGGGTGTGTGTGAGCAGTAACGATGATTGCAAAGCCCTCGACCCGGGAGATGACTCCATTTCAGACCCCTCCTCTTCAGGGACCTGGGACACAGGAAAGTGGGGAGGGGCACGCCTGTTCTTCCTGTGCCCACAACCCTGGGGGGAGACAAGCCATTGCAGATGGGCGGTTACAGAGCTTCATGACGTGCGAGGTGGCAGACAAGTGCCCAGAGGCTGTGGAGCCCCCGAGGCTGTGGAGCCCCCGAGGGGGTGTGTCTGATGGGCTGGGGTGTCAGGGAAGGCTTCAGAGGAGACGACAGTGGAACTGGGTCTTGAGTGGTGAAGAGGACTTTGAAAGGCAGAGAAGAAGGTCACGATCACTACAGGAACAGGCTCCAGTGTGGGATGGGCATGGTGAGGAGGTCAGTGTGTGGGAGCACAGGGAACATGCGGGACGTAACAGGAGCTGACCCCGGTGGGGACGGGGCGCTGGTGGGGAGGAGCCTGAATGCTGCTTGAGGAGTTTAACCTGCAGGGCAGGCACAGCGGGGAGCCACGAAGCTCAGGGGGAAGGGAAGGCGCGTGTGTGCCCGTGTGTGTGTGTGTGCACACCTGCACGTGTGCCCGTGAGATGACAGAGGGGACTGGGAGGAAGTCAGCCTGGAGGCTTGAAGGAGCTGGTAGAGATGGTCCAGGAGAGAACACTGAGGCAGCCCCCGTGGGGATGGGGAGCAGACGACGCCAGGAGGGTGTGGGCAGACGTGCCAAGACTCGGGGGGACGCTTCCTGCAGGGGGCAGAGTAGCCTCGTGCTTGAGGACCAGGGCTCTGGGGTCCTCCTGCTCTGGTCAGCCCCCAGCCCAGGGCTGGGTGGCCTTGGGGAAGTTACCTCGCCTCTCTGCGCCCTGATGTGTTCGATCCGCAGCACAGGGATGGTAAGCGTGCCCGCCTCTGAGGTGGTGCTGGTGGTTTAGCCTCTCAGTTGTGGCCAACTCTTGGGGACCCCCGTGGAATATAGCCCGCTGGGCCCCTCTGTCCGTGGGGTGCTGCCCGCATTGTATTGGGTTGACCAGAAAGTTCATTCAAGTTTTTCATACAGAAAAACTCAAATGAATTTTTTGTCCAAGCAGTATATGTAAAGCGCTCGCAATGATGTTTTAGCTACTTGACAAATATTTATTGAACATCTACTGTACCCCATAATATCCTTTGGGAGGCAGATAGAGCCAAGAAACAAGCTAAAAATTCTTGTCCTCTCTGGAAGTTATACGTCATCTGGAGAGTCAGGGGGACACGTTAAACAAATACAGAAGCAGAAGACACAGTCTATCCGAGGGCGATGACTGCAAAGGAAAAAATAAGAAGAGAGAGCTGGGAAGTGTTGAGCGGCTGCTCTTAAAAGTGTGAGTGACTCAGGTTCTGGAGATGGAGCGACCACAGGCAGTGTCTCAAGTTCAAGGACTGCGTGGCAATGGGAGGCCGAGCTGGAGAGGCAGCGGTGGCTCCTGAGATGTGGGGTTTGGAGGACGGAAGCCCGAGAAGCTGCGTGCACGGTTCCCACAGGTGCTGAAGTCTCCCTGGGCAATGGCAGGGCTTGGGGAGCAGGGAAGCCAGGAGCCAGGGGCCAAGTGTTTGCTAAAAGGAGGGCGTGGTTGGAGCCTTGAAGATGGCGAGCGACACAGAGCGGCATGGGGGGCGAATGTAGCTGAGAGACGTCAGCCTCAGAACTTGGGGGGTGCAAGGAATAAGCGGCCCCTGCTGGAAGGAGGGAAACAGGTCCTCGGACAAGGACACAGAGAGCGTCTCAAGGAGCCTGCCGGCTGCCAAGTGGTGGGCTGTTAGGAGAGGGAGAAGGAGAGGGAGAAGTTGGTTGGTTCAGGGAGAGGGCAACAGAGCATCCTCTGTGGACAGGCAGATGGTCTGTTCAAAGATGGGCGGGACCGCCATGCTGGCCCGGAGGGTGTATCCGGGCCCCTGACTGATAAGCTCTGGGAGGGAAGCCTAAATGATGGGCTTAATTCCAACATCTTCCCTGAGGAGCCGCCCTGGACCTCGTGGTCAGAGGACTTCTCTCCCTCCCCTGGAAAACTGGGAAACTCGGAAATGGCCAGCTTTGCCCTGTGACTACACGTATTGATTGATTCATTCAACAGTATTTATTCACCACCTACTAACAGTACAATCACTCCTCAAGGCACTCGGGACATATCAGTGAGAAACACTGGCCCCAAATCTTTGCCCTCGTGCAGGGGAGACAGATGATAAGCAATAAGCATAATAAATATTTTATATGGAGGATGTTAGTAATACGTGCTTTGGGGAAAATAAAACAGCGGGATGAGGGTTTGGAAGTGAAGCTGGGGGAACAGGTTATAAGTTTAAATCCAGGATTAAGAAGAAGGTATCCTTTGAGCAAAGACTTGAAGGAGGGAGGGAGCTAGGGGGAAAGCATCCCTAGAAGTGGAAACAGCCTGCGGGAAAGCTCTCCCGTGGGAGAAAAACCATGCGGAGTCACCAGTGGGGAGACCGGAGAGGAAACCGGTGCAGGGCCTGGATCGGGGGTCTCGAGGGGCGTGGAGAGCTGGCAGGCGGGAGAACTCTGGGACCACATGACTGCACCCCTGACTTCTCAGGACCCCTCTGGCTGCTTTACTGGGAATAGACTTCGCTGGGGGACAAGCGGGTGGCCGCTGTGGCAGAGACAAGGAGTCAGGTTGTGAATCTGCTGGCTTGCAGCTTTATTTGGTATCTGTCACCTCCGTTAGTTCGTAGCCCACATCGGCCTTGTCCTCCACCATCTGCCCAGCGCGTAGGTGAGCACTGAAGGTCAGTGTCCCTGGGAGGCTGCCCGCATTCATCAGCTCATTTCACTGTACAAATATTTATTGACTACCTGCTACGCTCCGGGCACTGTGCTGGGTACTTTATACATTACTCGGTTTAATCGGCAGTGCCGGTGAGATTTTTTGTTTTTGTTTCTGTTTATTCCCCGCCCTGTTTTTTTTTTTCTTTTTTTGGCTGTGCTGCACAGCTTAGGGGACTTCCCTGACCAGGAATAGAACCCACGCCCCCTGAATTGGAAACACGGAGTCTTAACCACAGGACCACTAGGGAAGTCCTCACCTGGTTTTATAAAAGAGGGAATGAACAGCCAGGGATTAAAGTGGCTCCCTCTCTTAGAAACCCTCTTTGCTACCCTCTCTCCACCCACTACTCTCCTCATGGCTCCTCTGAGGTCAAGGGGCCCCTCCCATTCCTTCTGCCAGTCCATTCATTCCCTCAAAGAGGTGTGTGTGTTTTGCACATGAGTTTGGGGTCCCCCAAGGGCATATGGGTTCCAGGGGTGCGTGGGTGGGACTTTCTCCTGGAGGACTCCAGGGGCATCCCTGCGAGCGATGGGGACCAGTGCCAGGAGCGCTGAGCATCATCCCTCCAACGATGCTAGCCTGGGGCCTGGTGGGCATCACCCAGGAGCGACCTCATGGGGAGGAAGCTGCCAGTGCCCCCTGGACCGTGTGAGAAGCCAGGCTCGGCTTCAGGAACAGAGCAGTGTGAATTGGTCCAGAGAGTGACAGGGGCTGATCTGAGTGGATCGGTATGTAACTAGGCATTTACCCTCCTCGTCTTCTTCCTGATCGGCCAGAGCACCTGTCTTTCCCCCAACCCTTGGGATGCAGGGTCTGGAAAATGGGCTGGTGAGGTGAGAGAGGAGGGAAAGGGGAAGGAATGCAGTGCAGCGTGACTGGGCTGGTTGAGGAGCCCTTGGCAAAACTCCACCCTGAGCATGCGTGCTTCGTCGCCCAGGCACATACGACTCTTTGCGACCCCGTGGACTTGCAGTCTGCCAGGCTCCTCTGTCATGGGGATTCTCCAGGCAAAAATATTAGAGTGGGTTGCCATGTCCTCCTCCAGGGGATCTTCCCGACCCAGGGACTGAACCCAAGTCTCCTGTGTCTCCTGCATTGCAGGCGGATTCTTTACCCATGGAGCCCCACCCCAGGATGAACCCAAGCTGAAGTCCAAGTTCCCCACACATCTGGGGGCTGGCTCGCCATCAGCCTTCTGGACAGGAGGGAACCAGGAAGGGGAGGTGGAGGGAAGGAGTGTGGGGGGCAGGGGACGTGACTCTCTCAGCAAAGGAGCCCCAACATCTGGTTCTGCCCCCGGCTTCACCCTGGGCTTTGAGACAGAGAACTGTCAGGAGAAGGCGGCTGGGAATCCAGCCCTCTCTCCTGGCTCCTTATCTGCCTCCTGCTGTCAGTCAGCCTGCTGCAGATAAGCCGGGGGGCTGAGAGCTGTCTGGGCTGGAGCCACAGAGAGAACATAATTAAAACGATTCTCCTGGGCTGGCAGAGAGGGTGGGAGCACCCGAGGATCCTTGTTTGGGAACACAAGGATGTTAAAGCACAGAGTTCCCTTCTTCAAGAAAAGACAGGGTCATCAGCAGTCACAGAACAGCCTTGCAAATAAACGGCAACAGGCTGCCAGCCCGCTGCGGCTTCGTCTGGCGCATCCATCACCCAGAAGAAGACCCCAAAAGGACCTCAAGTTCGTATTCCGCACCCTTTGGTCGGCTTCTCTTTCCGCTCCTACCCCCACTTCTTGAAGGCAGGTGATTGCCTGGGAGGGCCTCAGGAACCTCATAGAGAATCGGCACCCTGCCCTGAAATGAGCTCTGAAGTCACTGGTGTTAGAATGATGACAGCCATCGTTTTGTGGGACTTTTTTGGCTGTGCTGGGTCTTCTTTGCTGCGCATGGGCTTTCTCCAGATGCAGCGAGGGCGGGGCTCCTCTTTGGTGCAGTCTGCAGGCTTTTCGCTGTGGCGGCTTCTCTAGTGGTGGAGCACGAGCTCTTGAGCAGATGGGCATCAGTAGTTGTGGCCCACGGGCTTAGTTGTTCCCCAGCATGTGGGATCTTCCTGGCCCAGAGATCGAACCTATGTCCCTGGTGTTGGCAGGCAGGTTCTTAACCTCTGGACCCCCAGGGGAGTCCCCACCCATGCTTTTACATGTTCAATCAGTACTTTGGATGCCATGCAAAGCAAAGCATAGACCAGGAGCAGGCTCTGCAAAGGGGATGAGACTGCCGCTGCCGCGTCAGTCAGTCGTGTCCGACTCTCTGCGGCCCCATGGACTGTAGCCCGCCAAGCTCCTCTGTCCATGGGATTCTCCAGGCAAGGATACTGGAGTGGGCTGCCATTTCCTTCTCCTAAAGGGGATGATAGACGTGAATAACGTAATCTCATGGAGACAGGATGAATCGCGACGGACTCCTGGAAGGGGAGAGGCTAGGCTCTGCAAAGCCTGGCATGGGTGGACTGGCTTCCCTGCAAAGGGGGCCCTGGGTTGACAGCTAAGGGCAATGGGGGGTGGCTGGCTTATTTTGGCTCATGGGGCGAGCCTTCCAGGTAGAGTGTGGCAGGGACAAATGTTTGAGAGCACCCAAGTCTCATCTGAGGGATGGGGTGGAAGCTGGGAGACCCACAGTGAATCCAGCCAGGTCGCGTGTCTGCAGGCCTCAGTTCCTCTCCTGTGAGGTGAAAACAAAGGAAATAATCACGCCTTCTCTTCCGAGCAGTGGTCGGGCGTCATTGTGGGAAGTGGCTGGGGGAAATGGAGAGAATGATGCTCTGCTTGCCTGTGGAGGCTAAAGGGGGAGAATTGAGCCGGGCGGCAGGGCGGGCCTCTCCCCACTTCTTGCCTTGCCATCTCTAGCAGGTCCTGAAGGCCGAGGAACCCGCGAGATGCCGGGCCTGCTGAACCAGATCACAGGGGCGGCCCTGCCCCTCACCGCGTCCGATGTCACCTCCTTCGTCAGCGGTTACGCCCTGGGGCTCACCGCCTCCCTCACCTATGGCAACCTGGAAGCCCAGCCCTTCCAGGGTAAGGGGCCCTGGGGGGCTTCCCCAGGACCACGGGCACGCTGAATCCCCCGTCCTGACATGCATCTGCCAACTGACACCAGACAAGTCACGCCGCCTTTCTGAGCCTCAGTTTACCCGCCTGCAAAGTAGGAATACCATTTTCTGCCCAACAGGTCTTAAAGCCGGTGGCAAGTCAGGTCAGGATTTGAAGCCAGGTTTGGGCTCTGCCCCAGCCCGCCGTCCCAGCCCTCTCGATGCACACAAGTCACGCTCACCTGTCAGATAGTCAGTCCTCCATGTCCCCCAGGGAGTCTCACAAGAGAGGCGTCTGGACTCACTGGAAGCCAGGAGCTCCCAGTGCTCAGCGTGGCTCTCGTCCCCACGACCTTGGGGAAGCTGCCGTCCATCTGGACGCCAGGGTTTGAGGGAGAGGCAGATGAGGTAATGCGTGAGGAAGGGCAGCATGGAGTGGAAAACAGTCTGCGAACGTGAGCCATCATACAGTATGCGGCAGTCAGGAGGGTGTACCGATGTTCCCCTGTGAGAGCTGTTTGTAAATTGCGCTCTTGTCTTTGCACCTAAGGAAGGGAGTTACCAGAAGCCTAGCCAGGAAAGTCATGTATAAAGGCTAGGTATGCTTTGCATCCCTTCTCATCCACAGTGGTGCAGGCCTCCTAACTCCCAAACCTCAAGTCTTGGGGCACCCACCCTCCAACCTGACCTGAGTGTCTGCAATCCTTTGAGTTCCCAAAAGAAACCTACAGGGGAAACTTTCCTCCCCACAGAAATCTTCCAGGCAGAACAAAGATGCTGTCCCTCTGTTTCAGGAAACCTACAGAGGATGGCTTAACGTGAGACTCACGGGGAACCAAGGAGACGATATTACTGAATAGCTTTAAGACAGTCTTTTAGCTTTCCAAGTGCAGAAAAACCAGTCCCCCCATTTTATAGATGAGGAGACTGAGGTTCAGAGGGATGGGAAACTGGGATTTATGGAAAGCTCGCCATGGTCCTGGCACTGTGCTGCCCCCGGGTTAGTGGGCTGATTAAACGAGACAGGACCTCGATTCTCTGAGCGTGGTCCCTCAGCCATCGGCATCACCCAGAGCTGGTTAGAAATGCAGAATCTCGGGCCCTGCCCTAGAACTACCAAATCAGAATCTGCATTTTAACCAGACCCACCCCCACCCTGCCAGGTGACTCACGTTTTCTTAAAGTCTGAGGAGCACTGCGCTGAGACATAACGTAGGACGCACCCCACGGGGTAGGGGGCTCAGTGAATGGTGGCTGCTTTTCCCATTTTCATAATGACCCTGAGTTTGACTCCATCATCCCCATATTCAGACGGGGCTCTGAGTTCAGAGATGCTGAATGTCACCGGACTGGGGAAAGGGGCAGGGCTGGGATTAGAACCCTAATCCTCTTCCTCCAAAGACCAGCTCATGGGCACCGCGGGTGATAAGACACCATGCAGAGATGTCTTGTTAGACCCGCACAACAGGTCACATAAAAATCCAGATTGCCGCTCTCTCTTGAAAAATCAGAAACCCTGGCCACACCAGTGGAACCAGAAGGATGGGGGACTCTAAAACCTGGGATGAAGGTGGAGGCAAATCTCTGGGGAGGAAGCGGTCAGGACATTTCTCAGAGGCCCAGAGTCCACAGAGGCATCCGCAGGAGCGCCCCCTTCTCCCAAAGGGTCTGCAGAGAGCAGCCCCAGGCCAGGGCCGCTGGGGGGCAAATCTTGGCACCTGCCCCGCGGTGAGTCCAGTTCCTCCCTAAAGAGGGTGGATGAGGCTGCCCGTGTTAGAGACTCAGTCTCTTCATTCTATTTTCTACCCCGGGGCTGCGAGGGGTGGGCAGGTGGGCAGAGCACTGGGTGGCCGTGGGGAGCTTGCCGGAGGAAGAGATGGCCGGGACGGGGGAGAAACTGCCCTTTGAGCTACCCCACCACTGAGGCAGAGCCTGCCCCCCTCACATCCTGTCCAGCCCTCGAGCCGGGGGCCCAGCCCGAGTCCCCTCGGGGGCGCTCTAAGTGGCAGTGAACGCTACCGCGCGCTCAGACGGAGACCAAGGGCTCCGGCTCCGGCCCGGCGGGTGGGCACGCCAGGCGGCGCTGGGTCGCCCCGTGACGCCGGGCCCCGCTCTGCCAGGACTCTTCGTGTACCCCCTGGACGAGTACACCACGGTGATCGGCTTTGAGGCAGTCATCGCGGACCGTGTCGTGACGGTACAGATCAAGGACAAAGCCAAAATAGAGGGTGGCCACTTTGAGGCTACCGGCATTCGAGCCGCGACTGTCACAGGTAAGAGGGGTGGAGGGGCTGTGGCAGGACCTGGGCGTGGCTGGAGTCTCGGGCAGACCGAAAGGGGAGCAGTAGGATCGGGTAGAGAGAGCACTGAACTAAGATCGGGAATCCTGTGTGACCGTGGCCCAGTAATTAACCTCTCTGAACTTTACCTTACCGTCTGTGAAACAGGCAATTGTTTCTCCTCTCACTTGGAAAGAGTGGTAAGGGTCAAAGGAGGCAACCAAAAGGGTTTTTAAGACATCTCTAAAAACCAGAAAAGCATATCCTTTAAGTTTAGAGGTTGTGGAGTGAGTCATCCCAAGATTTAACTGCCAGTCCTGTGGCTTGCAAGCTTATATAAGAAGTGAAGCCTTGCTTTGTAGAATGTAACTAATAATCCATCGAAATCTCAACAAAGAGCATGCAGAAAGCTCATCATTGTCGCTGGTACAGAGTCAGCACTCACACAACGGCTATGGGCTCCTGCTATGGAGGATACTGAGGCTCAGAGAGGGTGAGTGACCGGCCCAAGGTCACAGAGCATGTTAGTGGCAGAACCAAGAATTGAGTCCAGATATAAGAGACTCTCACCATTGGATCTGTGATGGAAATGAAGTTTGTTCACCTGATCATCGATGTTCAAGAACCTTTTGAACAGCCATGCTGTGTAAGATGCAAAGTTGCCCCCCAAGAGTTTAGGACTTATCCCAGCCTGGGAGAACAGCTAGGGCATGCCAGGGAGTGACTATGATAGGAAGTTGAAAGTGACTGTGCCCAAAACGGTCCAGATCATGTCAGAGGAGGAAAAGAAGGCGCCACGTGGGACAAGGGAGATTGGATGGGTGGGTAAGATGGGCTAAGAAATAACGAGGGATGGGCCTTTCAGATGGAAAGAAACAGCACGGATTCTGGGGGAGGTGAGACGCTCCAGTGTAAATCCTGGGGGACATAGAGTCTGAGGATGGAGCTGTGACCCTCCATCGGGGGTTAGTGGGTCCCAGCCTCCCACTCCCGGCAGGGCACAGTGCAAAGTACACAGGCCTGGTGTCAGGCCCACGTGGGTTCAGATCCTGGCTCAATAAATTAGTTATTTGTTAAATAACTTGCACTCGTGCCCCCATAATGAGCTTGTTTTCCATCAGCGCACAAGCTCCTCTAACCTAACACACAGCAAGCTTAGAGGGGGTGAGAGAGGTGCCCACGACCCCTGCCTCCAGGCCTGGCACGTAGGAACCATTCTGCAAACGTTCCGTTATCCCAGGAAAGGTGGCTCTGGATGAGGATTTGGAGCGGATCCTCTTTGTGGTCAACCTGGGGACCATCGCCCCGATGGAGAACGTCACTGTGTTCGTCAGCACCTCCTCGGAGCTGCCGACGCTGCCCAGCGGGGCCGTGCGCGTCCTGCTGCCTGCCGTCTGTGCCCCGACCGTGCCCCAGCTCTGCACGGACAGCACCGGCGCCCCCAGCCAGCAGGTCCACGGGTGAGGGGCCCTGGCCAGACAAGGCCAGGGCCGTGGGGCTGGGGGTCGAGGTGGGGGAGATAGAGATGGGCGGTGATGCTAAGCGCTGTAGCTGCCGCCTCGCGGCGACTGCCCCTCCCCTGCTCACTTCTAGAGCGCCTAAGACTCTCCCTGGGACGTCCCTGGCGGTCCAGTGCCTATACTCCGAGCTTCCAACGCAGGGGGCATGGGTTCGATCCCTGGTTGGGAAACTACGATTCCATAAGCCATGCAGTGCAGCCAAGGGGGGAAAAAAAATAACAATCTCCCTGAAATGCCTGATGTTGATACCGATCAGAAGCATTGGAACTAGGATCAGAATATCCAGGCTTTATACTTTAATGCACTCAAGAGGCATTTTCAGAGCACCTACTGTGTGCTAGTGGAGAAGGAAATGGCAACCCAACCACTCCAGCATTCCCGCTTGGAGAGTCCCACGGACAGAGGAGACTGGCGGGCTACAGGCCACGGGGTTGCAAAGCATCAGACACGACTGACGCGACTTAGCACCCACTATGTGCTAGACACTGGGGTGGGTGTTAGGAACACAGAAGGGACAAATGCACACGGTTCCTGCCTTTTCGGAACTTGATGGAAGAGATCGTTGTCCAACCGATAACACAACTAATGTGAACTGTTTGTGAACTTTGCATGCATAATTAATTATGTGAAAGTGCAGTGGAAGAGACGTCCATTGGCTAAGAATATAAAAGAGGGACTAAAAAAAATAAATAAATAAATAATAAAATAAAATAAAAGAGGGACCAAACCCCTGGGGTCCAGGGGCCAGGTCAGTCTTCTCTGAGGAGTGGTGAGCTGAGGGCTGAGCCTGGAGGCAGATGGATGAGGCACAGAGCGAAACGTTCCTATAGGTGGAAACGGCAGGGGCAAAGGCCCCGAGGCAGCAAGGATGGGGCCCCAGAGAGGAAGTGGCCTGAGATGAGGCTGCAGAGATACAGGACACCCTGTGGCCCTGGCCAGCTCTGGCTTTCTCCCCAGAGCAATAAGGGCCCATTAACAAGGGTTTTCAGCAGGGTTGGGTAGCTCATTCCAGGAGAGTTTCTCTGTACTCTCCCCGGGGGTGGGGAGAAGGGAAAAGGGGGTCACAGCCTGAGGCACCTGCAGCTGAAATCAGGGATCCTCCTCTCTCCCCACCTGTGGACCCAGGGGGATCAGCGTTTCCTCCACAGGGAGAGAGGATGCCAGTTTAAGAGGCCTGCTGCATACGGAAGGTGTCTTTTGATGCATCTTACCATTTGGTCTCCCCTGTTGGCTCAGCGGTAAAGAATCCGCCTGCCAATGCAGGAAACGTGGGTTTAATCCCTGGGTCAGGAAGATCCCCTGGAGGAGGAAATGGCAACCCGCTCCAGTGTTCTTGCCTGGGAAATCCCATGGACAGAGGAGCCTGGTGGGTTACAGTCCATGGGGTTGCAAAGAGTCAGACATGATTTAGTGACTAAACAACAAACTCCTTATCTCCCCCTCCCCTACTCTCGTCCTGAATCTTGGAGCCAAGTTGAAATCTGGGAAGATGTAAACATTGTACATAACCAGGAGTTTCATACACATACCCTGTCGGGCTCTGGGGACAGCTGAGAGCACGTGCCCACTGGGTCACAGAGGACAAGGTCAACAGACCCCTAGACACCGCAGGTTAAAGGGATGATTTGCCAGGCTGGCGGGGAAGGGTGACTGCAGCCTCCCATAAGGGGCCAGCCTGAGGGCGCTCCTCAGTCATCCCACAAATAGCAACTAAACACTTACCGTGGGACAGGACCAAGCTCACGTGGGCCAGGCGCTGTTCTGGGTGCTGGGAACACAGCAGTGAGCCAGAGAGGCTCGGTCCCTGCCCTGATGGAGCTAGTAGTCTAATGGAGGAGGCAGACCATAAAGTAATAAGCCCATAAATACGTCACATGTTAGGTGATGAGTTCTATGGAGATAAACGCTGTTGAGGCTGGAGAGGGACAGGATGGGTTGGGTGCTGGTTAGAAGAGACAGGGGTTCGGCACCATCTGAGAGCTGGACCAGAAAGAAGGCTGAGCTCTGAGGATTTGATGCTTTTGAACTGTGGTGTTGGAGAAGACTCTTGAGAGTCCCTTGGACTGCAAGGAGATCTGACCAGTCCATTCTAAAAGAGATCAGTCCTTAGTGTTCATTTGAAGAACTAATGCGGAAGCTGAAACTCCAGTACTTTGGGCACCTCATGTGAACAGCTAACTCATTTGAAAAGACCCTGATGCTAGGAAAGATTAAAGGCAGGAGAAGAAGGGGAAGACAGAGGATGAGATGACTGAATGGCATCACTGACTTGATGGACATGCGTTTGAGCAAGCTCCGGGAGTTGGTGATGGACAGGGAAGCCTGGCATGCTGCAGTCCATGGGGTCACAAAGAGTCAGACACAACTGAAAGACTGAACTGAACTGAGGCCTGATCTGAATGAAGGGAGCAAGCCATGGAAATCATCTGGAGGAAGAACAGTCTGAGCAGGGAGTAGAGTGGGCAGGAAGTGCAAAGGCCCTGAGGCAGTGCCAGGCTTGGTGTGTTTGAAGAGCAGCAGGAAGGCTCGTATGAACATAGCAAATGGGGGAGGAAGGCTGGAATCAGACCATGGAGGGCCTCGAAATCTAGAGTGAGGACACTTGTCGGCACAGCAGAGAAGCTGGTGGCACCAGCCAGTCTCAGGCCAGTGAACACCAGCTCATGTGTCATCTTTGTAAATGCTGCCAGAGTGCATTTGTAAATGCAAAATACTTCGTAAATGCAAGTCTGGTCCATCTGAGAGGCAAGACCTAGCAGAGCTGGGGACATTCAGACCTCAGTGAGTCAAGGAACAAGAGGCTTGGGAGGAGTGCCCAGTTCCCCTGAGGTGGCCCTGATAAATTTTTAATTCCACCCATTCCAGCAGGAAAGAGCTAACAGAGGCACCCTTGGGACTGCAAGGGATGCAAACACCTGCCCGCATCAAATGCCGATGAAAAAGTGGCTTAGACAGAGGGACACGAGGAAAAATAAGAAAGATAGACCACACCAAACGTTAGTGAGGATGAGGAGAGAAAGAAACTCGTTCGTTGCTGGGGCCCAGTGAACATTGGCCAGCCACGGTGCAAAGCAATCTGGCGACACTTGTTGTGTGCCCTTTGACCCAGGGATCCCAGAGAAATCCTTCCGAAGGCACAAAAAGGGGACACAGATGAGGATCTTCATGGGGGGCCTGCAGATGCAGGGGTGTGGAGGCAGGAAGAAACCGGGACAGTGTAACAGAGGCCCTCAGGCCGTGCCATTGTTGTTATTGTTGTTTAGTCGCTAAGTCATGTCTGACTTTTTGCAACCCCGTGGACTGTAGCCTGCCAGACTCCTGTGTCCATGCGATTTCCCGGGGAAGAATACTAGAGCGGGTTGCTGTTTGCTCCTCTAGGGGATCTTCCCCACCCAGGGATCGAACCGAGTCTCCTGCATCGGCAGTCAAATCCTTTGCCGATGAGCCACCAGGGGAACAAGCTGAACCACAGCAGCAGCAAAGACTTTGGTTTTCAGACCTTTAAACGCAGCGTTGGGGGAAAAAAAGGGAAGCAGCTGAATGAGATTCCTAACACAATGCCATCTTTTCAACCAAATGTCAGGATGTCTTTTACAACGCTTCGTGCATTTTTAGGACACAAAGCAAAAACCTCAGAGGGCCAGGCTGTGGAGGGGAGGGAAATAGAGCGGGATGAGGGACGGGTGAGGGACAGACAGAGGGCCAGCGACAGTGAGCGGGCACCAGATGATGCTTTGCTGAGCACTCACGGGAGAAAGCTGTGCCGTTATGATCCCTATTCAACGAGAAAACCAGGACCCAGAGGAGGAGTGGCTCAGGCAAGGGTCCCAGCTCCCAGAGGCAGAGCAGGGGGTCTGATGTGATGCGACGTTAGGCAAACCGTCCCCCGGCCGAGTCCGAGAGACCCGGGTGAGGATGCACGCTCTGCCAGGCGCGCGTGTGGGAACTGAAGCCCGTGCTCCCATCTCGCTGAGTGTCCTCCCCTTCCCCTCCTCCCGGCCCCCTTCCCAGCAGAGACAAGCACTGCTTTGGCAGCCGGGCCCTGGGCTCCTGGAACAGACTGTGCCTGTCGACGCTCCTGGACACCGACGTGTCCAACCCCATGGAATACGAGTTCAACTTCCAGCTGGAGATTCGTGGGCCCTGCCTGCTCGCAGGTGAGAGGCGCTGCCTAGACCCTGATGGGGCTGGAAAGAAGATTCGAGGTCCCGGGGTGGGGAGAGGAAGGGAGGGAGAGAAAGTTGGCCGGCCCAGGCGGACAACAGCCTGTGGCCAACCTACAGCCCAGCAGGACTCTTTCCCGAGGACAGATTTTAAGACTGTGCCCACCAACCCCCCCCACCCACCAATGACTTCCCTGGGGAAGTGTCCACAAGGGCCTAGCAGTCCGAAGTCTGAGGTTGGAGGTCCAAGATCCTCCCCGGGAGGCCACAGCCACAGAGATGTTTCTCCGGCCCTCCCCTGGGGTGGGGGTGAGGGGTCCTCCTCCTCAGTGGGGTAACTTTCCAAATCCAGCCATCTAGATCCCACCCCAGAGCTTCTGATGATGACACCAGTGTGGGGTGAGAGCCCCGGGCACCGGAACCATTGCAAAGCTCCCAGTGATTCTAACAGGAGCCAGAGTCGGGCACCACTGTTCTGATGGTCCCCGTCCCCTTCCCGGTCAAGGCTTTAAAAGAATGTAGTTTCGTCCATGAGTGTTCTCCCAGAGCAAGCCAACATCCCAACATGAGAGGCGTTGATGGAGTGCGCATCCCAACACGTGAGGTGTTGATGGAGGGCCGTCTGATGGAGCGGGGAGCTCCTTTTGTCTCTGTCCCCTAAGAGGAAGCAACCCCTTTAACCCCCACTGGGTCCCCCAGTCAGGGCAGAAAGGGCTATCCGACCGTCTCGATAAACTCCCATTTTGCAGACGGGGAAACTGAGAAGGACTGTCCACAGTTTTGCACACCAGCAGGTCAGGAGCCCTGATGGGGCTGGAGTGGCCGTCATGTCCGGCCTGGGTCTCCAGGTCCCCCACCAAGCCCCTCTCTCTCTGGGGACCCCTGAACCTATCCCACCTTTCTGTGTCACTCAGGGGTAGAGAGTCCCACCCACGAGATCCGAGCTGACGCTGCCCCATCCGCAAGCTCGGCCGAGAGCATCATTGTCACCCTGGCCAATAGGCACACCTTCGACCGGCCCGTGGAGATCCTCATCCACCCCAGCGGTACTGTGCCCTCGGTGGGGCCCCCGGGACTGCCGGTGGGAGGGAGGAGGCGCTGGTCCCAGGGCACACAGACAGCTGCCACCCCCACCGCCCTGTGGCCAGGGAGAGGGTAGGCTACGTGGCAGAGGAGAGGAGACCAACAACTTGCTTCCATGTAAACGTGGCTCTAGTTGGCAGAGTTGAGCGTCTCCTGCCCCATTTCAGCTCCTGAGGCCCCACTGTCTCACCCACCCATTGGTACACTTTGCTCTCAGGCCAGCTGAGCACCTAACCTTAGTGAGACCCCAACAGTTCTGAACCCCCAGGGAGCAACTCTTATCTCTTTAAGAATTCATAGACTGTCAAGATGCAAAAAGATCGGAGCCCAGGATCACTCCCATTTTACAGATGGGTAAAGTCGAGTCACACACTCTCCTGCCTCCCAGCTCAGGAGTCTTTTCATGGCCCCACATGCCTCAAATGGCCAGGGATCCCATCCCCCTCTTCCAACTGGGAGTCCTCCCCACAGTGAGATCCACCCCTCCACCAAGGTCCCCCGAGTCACCCTCACGCCCCGACAGTGCTGTCTGTCTCTGCAGAGCCCCACATGCCACATGTCCTGATGGAGAAAGGGGACATGACCCTGGGGGAGTTCGACCAGCACCTGAAGGGAAGAGCAGATTTCATCAAAGGGATGAGGAAGGACAGCAGTGCCGAGCGGAAGGTGAGGGTGACGGAGCAGCGTCAGCGGGGGCAGAACCGGGCTGGCTCTGGGCGCTGGTCCTCGCTGGACCAGTGAGAAGCCTGAGCCCAGGGGTGGGGTGGGGGGACTCGCCTGAGGTCACACAGCGAGCTGATGATCCCGCCTCCTGCCAGGTCACCTGATCCTAGTGCCATCCAGGTGCCTGAAAGTGTGAGAGTGAAAGTCGCTCAGTCGTGTCCAACCCTGTGCAACCCCGTGGACTATACAGACCATGGGATTCTCCAGGCCAGAATACTGGAGTGGGTAGCCTTTCCCTCTCCAGCGGATCTTCCCAACCCAGGGATCGAACTCGGGTCTTCCTCATGGCAGGTGGATTCTTTCCCAGCTGAGCCACCAGGAAGGCCCAAGAATACTGGAGTGGGTAGCCTATCCTTTCTCCAGCGGATCTTCCCAACCCAGGAATTGAACCGGGGTTTCCTGCATTGCAGGTGGATTCTTTACTAACTGAGCTCTCAGGGAAGCTCATCCAGGTTCCTAAGCTAGGAAAGTTCTAGGCTGTTGGCAAAAATGACCTTGGTCTTCTTCAGGATAGTCTTCCCTAAAAGGCACCAAGGGCCCTCTGACTAGGTGCCCTCCCGGCTCCATCTCTACTCCTGGGTCTTTTGATTTGCCTTCCTCTGGGATCATTGCTTGCTATTAGGAAAAGAATAAAGGCAGAGCCGGGGGAAGCCAGGGAAACCCTCTCCCTCTGCCCACTCTACCCCATGAAGTTAATGGATAAGGGGTTCCTCAGCAGGGGCTGGGGGTGGGGAAGGGGGAAAGAGCATGCTGAGCCTCAGCCACAAGCCACCCCTGCAGTCTCCCTCCTGCTGAGGTCACTGCACACCGCCCTGGGTCCTGAGTGCCAAGGTAGGCTCAAGAATCAGGGCACACTGCTTTTTATCATCTCCCTTTTTAGATGAGAAAACTGCAGCTTAGCACCCACAATAACTGGTGAGCTGGGAAAAGGGAGCTGGCTTTTGTGACACTGAGGCTAAGGACTTTGCCCCTCTCATGTGGGGCGGTTGCGCTGAATTTAAGGGCCCCTCTGGCCCCTGCTGGTCTGACGGGCAGAGGACGGTGGAGAGGAACAGACAGGAATGCAGAGAAAACCTACAGCAGATATCCTTCCCTTTGGTAGAGCTCCCACCCGAAGGCCCCTGCTTGGCGGGAGGTGGGGGAGAGGGTGAAGGGAAGGTATAGATGGCTCAGGGCCCACCCCTACCTTGGAGACCCTGCTGGAAACATCTGCCCTCCCAGAGGTGCCCCCAGGTGAGTCAGTTGGGAGAAGAGGGTGGAGCCGGGTTCTCAAGAGTAGGGGTGCCAATGCCAGGGTGCCACTGGACTCCAAGAACTGCAGTGTGCAGGCAGGGGGAGTCGGCAGTGAGCCTCCCTGCCTGCCTGCCTGCCAAGCCTTAAATCAATTAGCTCTGGGACCACCGGAGCAAATGAGAATTAATTTGCCACCTTGGGTTGGTTATGCAAATACCCTGTATTCTCATGAGCTTCAGGGATGACAGCCATCAACCCGCGGCTGCTAAGAAGTGATGAGTTTATTGTAATTGGATAATGGCAGCTCAAGGAGACAGCAGAGAATCCTGAGCCCGAGGCTCCCACCCCGATCCCCCAAGAGGCAAAAATCAGGCTCCTGTCACTGATGTGGCCATTGCTGCCTCGGGCTCTGTCATCTAGAGAGCCCTGTCGGGCAGTAGCTTTCGGCAAAGGACCTCCTTGGGAGGGAGGACCTGATCCCTCACCAGGGAGGGAGGGGAGCACCCAGAGGCATCGATCAGGAAGAGCTGGGTGGGCTGAGCTGTCAAAAAGTGTGATTTAACAAAGTGGGGGCAAATGACACAGAGGGAGACACAGATGGAAATGCAGAGAAGGGCAGAGACAAAAGAGAGAGAGACTGAAAATAAAATGATGTGCACAGGTCAGTAGCAGACAGAAAAGCCCACAGAGATTCATCTTCTCATTTATTCCTTCAGCAAACAGTAAGCGCCCAGCAGGCATCAGACTCTGTTCTAGGCACGGGGAAGACTGAAAATGTCACTTCCTTTCCTCCTGGTGCTCACGTTCTAGCACAGGGAAACAGACAAGAAGCAAGCAGATGAGCAAGATCAGTCGAGCAAGGTCTAGGGACCGTGAAAGACCTAAAACAGGACGATAGGATAATGAGTGATGAGTCCTGGGAGCTGTCTTGCCAAGTGTTTAGAGGAAGCTTATCTCAGGATGAGACCCGGTGGGTTGTGAAATCCTGGAAAAATGTGCAAAGAACTGGAGGCAGAATAATGGTGATGTGCTTGGAAGACAGAAATGTGCCGCCTGTGGCCTGAAGTGTGGGGCAAACACGAGGTGGACAGGCAGGCAGGGGTCAACCCATAAGGGGCTTCATGAACCCTGTCACGGGTATGAGAGGACACTGTTGCTTAAGCAAGAGAATAACAAGAATGATCACACTGCCTGCTCTGTATAAAATAGCCCACAGGGAGAGAAAAGGAGAGGAAAGAGGCCAGGAAGGGGCTGCTGCACAGGTCCAGGCCAAGGTCCTGAAAAAAGAAAGTGAAGTGAAAGTGTCAGTCACTCAGTCGTGTCTGACTCTATGCAGCCTCATGGACTGTAGTCTGCCAGGCTCCTCTGTCCATGGGATTTCCCAGGCAAGAGTACTGGAGTGGGTTACCATTCCCTTCTTCAGGGGATCTTCCCGACCCAGGAATCGGACCCAAGTCTCCTGGATTGCAGGTGGATTCTTTACCATCTGAGCCACCAGGAAAACCCAACTTGGGTGTTTACAGTGGGGACAGAGAAGAGGACACGTTCAGAAGGTTTTTGAGCTACAGAGCTGGCGGTCCTCTCCTGAGGGAGTAGATATCGATAGGATGCGGAAGAGGGAGGAGTCAAGGATGACTGCTGGGTCTTTGCTTTAAACACCTGGGTGGATGGTGGTGTCACCTGTTGAACTGAGGAAGGGACCCAGACAGACTGAGAAATAGACAGAGAGAGACATGTACACACAGCGACAGTCAGAGACAGACACAGAGAAAGATGGGATGGTGAGACAGGGCGGCAGAGAGGATGGAGAAAAAGAGATTTGGTGCAGAGATGACTGCAAGAGTCAAAGGCAGTTCAGTAGCAGCAGGACAAGGCCAGCTGAGAGAATCCATGAAAAGGTACAGAATTGTGGTGGTGTCCTTCTTTTAATGTTTCCTGAGCCCATCTTTATACGGAGCTCTATGTGGAGCCCTGGAGATGCAAGAGACTCAGGCAGGGTCTGCCTGCAAGTAGCCCCCAAACTAGAGGGGAGACAGAGAGATGAGCAAGAAAACTCGCAGTGTGAGAAATGCCCGGGTCCCCACGGCAAGTAGCAAGAGTGGCGATGGCTGCTGTCTGGCAACAGCTACTCTGCTGGGCGGCGCCCTACACGAGCTGCATTTAGTCCATACGGCCCGGTGAGGCATGTACTCTTGTCCTCGTTCCATGGACAAGGAAACTAGGTAATTAAGTCCATGTACGATGGAGGCAGGATTTCCAAAGAGGTAAAGCTTGACGTGTGAGTAGGAAGTTTATCAGTGGGAGAGAATCGGTAAACCAGAGAAGCCAAGTTCACAGCCAAGGTGAGCCCGAGAGTGGCTCATCCTTGCATGTGGAAGGGAAAGAAACCACTACTCAGCTGAGGGCCTGCATGCATGTCAGGGCCTTCCCATCTGCAGGCCAGCCCAGTTCATCCTCAGAGCCACCCTGAGAAATGGGCCTTATTTGTCCCATTTTCCAAAGAAGCAACAGACCCTGAGGAGGGACTGACCCAATATCACACAGCTGGACAGTGATAGCTGAGATTCAAACCCAGGTCTTCCTGCCTCCAAAGTCCCTGTTGCTGTTGCAACCTGTGAACATCTAGCAGAGGAGCCAGGAACCTGGAAGTCTTATATGCAGAGGATGAGTGGGAGTCTGATCAAACTTGGAGAGTGTTGGAGGCCACCAGGGTGAGCCCCCAGGAGTAGCTCTGGGCCCCTTGAATGCTCACGTGAAAGTTTTCCTTTCTCCTCCAGACAGAAATCATCCGGAAACGCCTCCACAAGGACATCCCCCACCATTCCGTCATCATGCTCAACTTCTGCCCCGACCTCCAGTCAGTCCAGCCGAACCTGAGGAAGACCCGTGGGGAGTTTATCTTCCTCATCGACAGGAGTGGCAGTATGAATGGGACCAACATCCAACGCGTCAAGGTACATTTACCCCCAGGATCTAGGGTTCCAGGGTAACCAGCTTCTCAGCACTTTCTCCTTCAACACCTGAGCCGCTTCCTTAGGTGACTATCTCTGGCTAAGAGACATGATGAGCAAATTTTTTTTGTATCAGTTTAGGCAGAGATCTGAGCCACTTCCTTTTTTTTTAATCACTGTTGTTAGTATTTTATTTTTTAATTTCTGTTTTTTGCATTTATTTTTATTAGTTGGAGGCTAATTACTTCACAACATTGCAGTGGGTTTTGTCATACATTGACATGAATCAGCCATGGATTTACATGTATTCCCCATCCCGATCCCCCCTCCCACCTCCCTCTCCACCCGATTCCTCTGGGCCTTCCCAGCCCACCAGGCCCGAGCACTTGTCTCATGCATCCCACCTGGGCTGGTGATCTGTTTCATCATAGATAATATACATGCTGTTCTCTCGAAACATCCTACCCTCACCTTCTCCCACAGAGTTCAAAAGTCTGTTCTGTACTTCTGTACTTCTGTGTCTCTTTTTCTGTTTTGCATATAGGGTTATCATTACTATCTTTCTAAATTCCATATATATGTGTTAGTACGCTGTAATGTTCTTTATCTTTCTGGCTTACTTCACTCTGTATAATGGGCTCCAGTTTCATCCATCTCATTAGAACTGATTCAAATGAATTCTTTTTAACGGCTGAGTAATATTCCATGGTGTATATGTACCACAGCTTCCTTATCCATTCGTCTGCTGATGGGCATCTAGGTTGCTTCCATGTCCTGGCTATTATAAACAGTGCTGCGATGAACATTGGGGTGCACGTGTCTCTTTCAGATCTGGTTTCCTCGGTGTGTATGCCCAGGAGTGGGATTGCTGGGTCATATGGCAGTTCTATTTCCAGTTTTTTAAGGACTCTCCACACTGTTTTCCATAGTGGCTGTACTAGTTTGCATTCCCACCAACAGTGTAAGAGGGTTCCCTTTTCTCCACACCCTCTCCAGCATTTATTGCTTGTAGACTTTTGGATAGCAACCATCCTGACTGGCGTGTAATGGTACCTCACTGTGGTGTTGATTTGAATTTCTCTGATAATGAGTGATGTTGAGCATCTTATCATGTGTTTGTTAGCCATCTGTATGTCTTCTTTGGAGAAATGTCTGTTTAGTTCTTTGGCCCATTTTTTGATTGGGTCATTTATTTTTCTGGAATTGAGCTTCAGGAGTTGCTTGTATATTTTTGAGATTAATCCTTTGTCTGTTGCCTCATTTGCTATTATTTTCTCCCAATCTGAGGCTGAGCCATTTCCTTAAGTGACTATCTCTGGCTAAGAGACATGATGAGCAATTTTTTTTTATCAGTTTAGACAGAGATCTCTCTGCTCGGTGATATGAGCAGATGTTAACTGTTGTCCATTTTCAGGGGATGAAGTCATCAGTAGCTTCCCTTGGAATTCTCCACAGCTCTGTTGTGTGCCTGCGCTGGCTAAAACGCCTCACTAAGGACTCAGTGGAGAGGGAAACAGAGAGGAGAGGAAGGAAATTAGCATTTGCTGAGGACCTGCTATGAGTCAGACTCTGTGCAGCCACTTAATGCACAGCTTGGTGTTCAATCCAGATAGTCATCCTGTGAGGTTGGTCCGGTTGTCACCATTTTCCAAATGGGAAAACCCATCCTGGGAGTTTCAGTAATGTACCCAAGGTTATGGTCTAAAATTAAACCCCTATCTGTCTGTCTGTTTCCACCATGTGACATCAGAGACTCATTAGATATGGCCCCTGCCATCAAGGCATGTGTCGAATCCAGTGAAATGATTTGGTTCATCTTTTCTTTTTTTCAAATGCCTAATATGTGCAAAGCTCGATGCTTGGACATCCAGAAAGAGTGAAAGTGTTAATTGCTCAGTCATGTCCAGCTCTTTGCGACCTCATGAACTGTAGCCCATCAGGCTCCTCTGTCCATGGAATTGTTCAGGCAAGAATACCAGAGTGGGTAGACATTCCCTTCTCCAGGGAATCTTCCTGATCCAGGGATTGAACCCAGGTCTCCTGCATTGCAGGCAGATTCTTTACTGTCTGGAAAGGGGGCAGGCTGTAAATATAGTTCTGCTCTCAAGGAGCTCACAGTGGGGAATTCCCTGGTGGCCCAGTGGTTGGGACTCGGCGCTTTCACTGCCGAGGGTATGGGTTTCAATCACCGGTTGGAGAACAAAGATCCTACACACCATGTGGTGTGGCCAAACAAAACAAAAAACCAAGAAGCTCAGAGTCACGTGAGGCTTGTAGCCCTGGTAACCAAGTGCTCCTGAGAGCGTGGTCTTGATACTTTGGAGAGTTCTGAAGGAGTGCAGGTGAAAGAAGAATAGAACCCTCCCTCTACACATCCAGAAGCAGTCCGTCTCCTTCAGGAGATCATTCACCTCAATTATGGCATTATCCAACTCTTCCTTGCATTTTCAGTTGTGCAGCTGTCTGCCTCCTCCTCTGGAATTATTCTCTTATTGAGGGGAAAGAGCAGATCTTTCTCATCTCTCTCTCCCCTTGGGGTCTAGCTCTGTGTTCGTGCATAAAGAACGCTTGGTTGCTGTTTATTGAACTGGGTAAAGGATTACAGTTCAAGAGAGCAAGGGGTGAGGAGCCAAGGAGAGGGCTCTGCTGTCGCCTGAAATTTTATCCCTCTCCCAGCTGTCCTTGGAGCAAACTCTTGTTTCCAGGGCAACAGGATCAGCAGGGAGGGATGGGGTTAAGTGGGACCCATGATGTCAACTGTGTCCTCAGCCTTGCTGTGACTGGGTTTGCTCTTGAAGTATGACAGAGCAGTCATATATCAGATCCAAGTTCCTGTCTGAGACCTCTTGACACTCGGGTGCAGGACTGGTTGGCACCTTTTCCCCAGCCCTGCCCACCATCAAAGGCAAGCAGCAAGATGGGGAGCTGTCCACAGGGCTAGAGTGCTGAAGCACGCTGCAAGCCTTTGTGGCCCTGTGTATTCCATTCCACAACTGTACCAATTTGTAAGACATCTCTTCAGTTACTCTAGAGTATCATGGGATCATATCCCTAAAACATCTCTTAGAGAGCATTTAATCCCCTTTCCCTGCCATTTTCCAAGTAAAGAAACTGAGGTCACGGAAGGCTAAGTATTCTTCCCAACATCACAGAGCTGGTGCGTGAACCTGAGCTTTCTGTATCTTGATTCAGTGCTCATTTTCCTTACATTGCTGGCAGGGAATTATACAGACTCTTCCACTAAGAAAAGCTCTCTTCTCTGATTGTTATTCTTGCTGCATAACTCTGTGGGAAAAGCAATGCCTGGGTTGCAGGGTCAATTCTGCCACAGACTTACTATGTTACTTTGGACAAGTTGATTCTCAACTCTGGACGTCATTTATTCTTTCTGTAAGATGAGAAGGGAGGATTCATTCAGGGAGGGCAAGCATATGTCACACATCATTCCATTCCCCTCTCCCAAGTCCAGACAGACATCAATAATTGACCATTATGTCTAACGGTTTATGATGTCCATCTTCTTTGTGAATTGTACCTTTTATCATTAAAAAAAATTCATCTCTGTTTCATTTAAAAATAAAAATATAATTGACCATGACATTTTTTTCAATGCTGAGCCTGCTCTCAATCTGTATATCCTTCTTAGCTTGGTGTCCCAGGCAGTTACACCAGTTCAATGGAGTTTGTTGATGAGTGGAAATTCAGCTCCTGAATTAAAGACCTATTGTCAGAATTCCCTGACAATAGCTTTCTCTAGCTCTGATTCGTGTCTCAGTCCCTTTCCTCTTGGAGTCGCTCATGCTTTCTTTTCCAGTTCAGCTCAGGGAGGTCAAGGTCATCCTTTCACAAATGGCTTTGTGTTGGCACAACCCATTCTGCTAAATGTGCCCCTTTTAGAAAAAGTCACAGAAATTACTCGAGCCACAGGTCTCTTTCCCCATTGACAATGAGGCCTTTGAGGGGTTGCTTAAGTCATTAGGTGGCCCATTAGGTTGAAGTTTTAGGAAAAGCTAGGCTTTGGGATATAAGAGAGAATAGAAATCTAAACAGTCACGCCAAAGGGCAAAGTTCAGCCAATTTAATTTCCTGCAGCTGGTCTCCTTCAACTACCAATTGCTGCCAAAAACATGGCTTTAAAAATTGTGCTAGGTGTGAGCAGAGACAATCTGTATGGATCAGCAGAGTCTCCTGCTAGCAGCAATACACACTAGCAGCTAATGAAAAAATAAACAGAGATTGACTTCTTTTGCAGAAAAACAAAATGTACTGACACAGTAATAAAAGGAGATGGACAGAACATTGATGTTAATATTTACAAAGTGGGGTGGGCGAGGGGCTGCAGGGCTGTGGAGCCTGAAAGACCATATGGCTTGAAAGTTGCCAGGATCTACTCGCAACTGTTTCCTTCTAGATTTTGGAGTGTAACAGTTTGTTTCTGTGAAGCTATGCCGAGATCCCTGGGATGCCATCAATAAACTCTATGAGGGTGGGGAGAGCCCCTCATTCCCGAGTTCTGTGCCAAGGCAGAGCCAACGTGACTAAAGATCTCGGCGCTGTGCTTTGAGAGCCTCAGCCCTGTTCTTAGGTTTTATGATCCAGTGCAATTCCCCAGTTTCCTTATCTGTAAAATAGAGGTGTTTTTATTAATATGTGTTTCATACAGTAGGTAATAATAACCAGTTACTGAGTGTTTTACTGTGTGCCATGCTGAAGTTCAGAAAAATGATATAGCTAACCCAAGGTCAAGTTAGTAAAAGTGAGATTGAGACCCAGATATGTTTAACTTCAAAGTGTGTATGCTTAACCACTCTGCTATAATGTATATTATAGAGACGAAAAGAGATAAAGTGCTTAGCACATAGCGACTGCTTGACATTGATCATTGCATTGTGTTATCAGCATCAACGCCATCGTTTTCCCATTTGTCATCTCCACCTTCTCTCTGCGTCATTATTTTTTTAAAAAAATACCTTGATGAAGGTCTCCTGGTGTTGCCTAGTCAGATCGGTTCAGACCCTTTAATGTTCACAGGCTTGGAGTCAGAGTGACACATTTGAGTCCTGGCTCCACTAATTTGCAATCTGGATGCTCACAAACAGATCACTCCACCTCTCTGTGCCTCAGTTTTCTCTTAAATAAAATGAGAATAATATTGTACCTGCCTCAAAGAGTTATCGTGAAGATTATGTGAGATAATGCATGTAAAGTACATTCTGGGCATTGAACAGATACGAGCTACAGAGACTCTTCTTAAGAAATGTATCCTAGTTCGTGATAGTGGGGGGATTTCTGATACAAAAGGTCCTGGATGAGAGCCACACAGAGGCCCGCTCCATCGCCAGCGAGACCAGGCCATGTGTCTCCCTTAGATGTCAATTTTCTTTTGGCAGAAGGGAATGTGTACTTCCGGCTCTCCTTACCGCTCAGGGTCAGTAGGAGGTGAAACGGAACTGGCAAACTCTAATAGAATGACTTTGAGAAATCAGACTTGCTACACGGATGAGGAGTTTTATGATGATGGCTTTGGCCCAGCCTCTGGTCAGCATCAGTGAATTTCTTGCTCTGGGGGAGGAAGCGATGTCGGGTGCAGGCAGAGGGCGAAAGGTTCCCTTGGAGGCTGCCTCTGTGCTGTGTGATGACCAAGGGAAGAACTCCTTCTGGAATCCTAAAATTTCCTTCCTTCCCTATTAGGATGCCATGCTGGTGGCTCTTAAGAGCCTCATGCCAACCTGCCTCTTCAACGTCATTGGGTTTGGATCCACGTTTAAAACCCTCTTCCCTTCCAGTCAGACCTACAGTGAGGTAAGGAGGGGGCATGGTTGGGACCAAGAGGGGTTGGGTGGTGAGGAGCAGAGGCAAGGGAGGGAAAGGAAAGAGGAGGTAACCTCAAGGCCTGTCCTCATAGGACCCTAACCCTAACCCCGTGTAGGACCTAGCTGGTGATGCCAGGAGCAGAGAATCTCAGGGGAGGCTCTCCCCTTGCAGGCCATCTGCTGACCTCCCCCCTCCCTAAGATAAGGAACACGTGGGGTGAAGGATGGGTGTGCTCAGGGAGGGAGCACAGGGAAGACGGAGCACAGGGTACCTCAGGCTTCCCACACACCGAAGCCTCCCTCTCATTAGAATGATAGACTCAGGCAAGGTTGAGGGAAGGCATGAAGAGCAAGGGGCAGAGGAGAGGATAGGTGGGCGAGCGGGCTGGGAATGGCGCTCCACACAGCTCCACACAGCCAGCACTCACAATGTGCTAACTTACCGCTGACCTTTCTCTGTTCCTCTTTAAACATATAAACATCCCTGGAAAAGGTAGCACATCAGATCCTGATTGCTCAGCACAGAGGAGGTTTCCTTTTCTGATGAATGAGGCAGGAGGTGTGGTGGAAAGACCACTAGTCTAGAAGTCTTTCCAAACCACAAGGTACAGTTTGGAACAAGAAGACCTCGGCCCCAGCAGGATGTTCAGAACGGGAGCATCCTAGGAGATTCCCTCCTGGCCTGGTGGTTAGGATTCTGAGTTTTCAGTGCTGTGGCCCAGGCCCCATCCCTGGTTGAACACAGGGAAGAAGGAATGGAAGGATGGAGGGATGGATGAAAGAAGGGGAAAGGAGGGAAGAAATGAAGGGAGGGAGGAGAGAGAAAGAGGGGGAGAAGGTGTAGGAAAGGAGAAAAGAGGGACATAGGAACTCCTTTTCAACAAAAAATAACTTCTTTATGGGTTTCTTCAGTACAGAAATAATATATATTGTTTGTCCCACGATTTTTAAATCTAGATAGTCGACAAGAAAAATTTGAAAATCTCCCATCATTAGTCAGAAAAGAGAGAAAAAAAAAACACTATTAAGAGCTTAGTATAAATCCCTTCTTGTTCTAAGCACTTGCACACATTTTCAATAAAGATAGGATTAAACCTCCCTTACTGCCTGTGTAACCTATTTTTCTAACAGAACAGCATATCCTGAGCATATGTCCATGCCAGTAAGTATTAATCTGCAACATAATTTCAATAGTTGCCTAGCATCCCACTACACAGATAGACTGTGACTTATTTAACTAAACCCCTACAGTTGAGCATTTAAGTTGCTCCCATTTTTTTTCTATTTGGTTATCTTTGCAGCAAAGGCTTTGCATCCATCCTTAATGATTCCCTTGGAATAAATTTCTAGTCTTGCTGGTTCAAAGGGTACATATACATTTGAGGACTTCTGATATATTCCATCGTTCCAAGTGTGCATGTTGGAAAAGCTTCTTCCTGAGTCAGGATCAGGAGGGCACATGACATCCGGCAGGAATCTGTCCTTGCTCAGTGGCATCCATCCAATGCCAGGAACCCTTGCCCAACTGGATCTCACAGTACTGGTCCACAAGGGCAGAAATCTGAAGCCCAGATGAGGGAAATGTTTCCTCAAAGTACCCTAGGCATTTAGTGCCACAGTCGAGCCAGGACTCGAGTCTTAAGATTTCTAGACTAGTGGTCTTTCCACCACACCTCCTGCCTCACTCATCAGACAAGGAAACCTCCTCTGTGCTGAGCAATCAGGATCTGACGTGCTATCTTTTCCAGGGATGTTTATATTTTTAAAGAGGAACAAAGAAAGGGCAACAGCGAGTTAATACATCATGAGTGGTAACATCTGGGACATTGGTAGAGGGTGTTATTAGGGAGCTCACACCAGAAAATGACCACCTGTTCTTCCTGCACATGGGGCAGAGATGGAACCGGGAAGAGGAGTCAACTCCAGTGAGGCTGAACTAAGATTCAGGGCAACAGAGCACTCATCCTCCTGGTGCCGGGCATCTCCATGCCGTATGACAACCTGGGGACGACCTCCCTGCCCTTGACCTTTCTCTGTAGGAGAACTTGGCCATGGCCTGTGAAAACATCCAGAAAATGCGAGCTGACATGGGTGGCACCAACATCCTCTCCCCACTCAAGTGGGTCATCCGGCAGCCAGCGCTCCGAGGCTACCCGAGGCTTCTCTTCCTGATCACAGACGGTGCCGTCAACAACACGGGGAAGGTGCTGGAGCTGGTGCGAAACCACGCCTTCTCCACCAGGTGGACACAGGCTGAAGGCCTAGGGCTCGGTTTTTCTGGGCTGCCCTGGGCTGGGGATGCCAGGCCTGGGGTAACGTGGAAAATGCCAGAAGGAAAATCGAGGACCCACAACTCCTCCAGAGCTTTGCTTCCAGGGTGGTGTCCAGTTCAGTTCAGTTCAGTCGCTCAGTCGTGTCTGACTCTTTGTGACCCCATGGACTGCAGCACGCCAGGCCTCCCTGTCCATCGCCAACTCCCGGAGTTTATTCAAACTTATGTCCATTGAGTCAGTGATGCCATCCAACCATCTCATCCACTGTCATTCCCTTCTTCTCCCACCTTCAATCTTTCCTAGCATCAAGGTCTTTTCTAAAGAGTCAGTTCTTCTCATCAGGTGACCAAAGTACTGGAGTTTCAGCTTCAACATCAGTCCTTCCAATGAATATTCAGGACTGATTTCCTTTAGGATGGACTGGTTGGATCTCCTTGCAGTCCAAGGGACTCTCAAAAGTCTTCTCCAACACCACAGTTGAAAAGCATCAATTCTTCAGTGCTCAGCTTTCTTTATAGACCAACTCTCACATCCATACATGACCACTGGAAAAACCATAGCGTGGACTAGACAGACCTTTGTAGGTGGTGTGGCTGACTTCAAAGTTTGCCTTTTCCCCACAACAGTTCAGGAAGGATAAGATACTCACGACCTTGCATCCAGGTCCCAAAGAGCAGCCTCAGCAGAGGAAACCATTCCTGCTTTGGCTCTCCACTGGGGTGGGAGGTGATAAGTCGTCCATGTGTGAATGAGTGTCCATGGATGCCCCTCTTCCTTCTCCCTCACCCTCTCCCTGAAGCCAGGGCCAGCTCTGAGATAGTTCATGATCTGTCTCTTTCCTATCAGGGGACAAAATGGCAGAGAGGATGGGAAGTCACAGTCTCTTTCTCCCCCTCTGCCAGGTGCTATAGCTTTGGAATTGGACCCAACGTCTGCCATAGACTAGTGAAAGGGTTGGCAACTGTGTCCAAGGGCAGCGCTGAGTTCCTGGAGGAGGGGGAGCGGCTGCAACCCAAGGTAGGCAGAAGGACCTCAATCTCTTCTGGTGCTGGAACCTCAGAAACTCAGACTGGCCACACAGCAACTCAGGGGTAGATTTCACCCCAAATCTGAGCTCTCCACTAGGCCACATTGCACCCCACAGAGAATCACAGGTGGAGGCACAGAGTGGGCAATTTCTGGAGTTAGGACAGGACACTAGATCACCCTTGTCTCCATCCACTGGGTCATACGTTCCATCCATCCTGGGTGGGTAGGATTGGGGCTGCCAAAGGAATCACTGCCTCTTGGATATGAGTTGTGTCTGGGGTCCTTTCTGGACATGTTCCTGATGATGATAAATGATGGCTCAGGAGAATCTAAAGGGCTCAGAAGAAATCAAGGCAATTAGTCTTCTCTCCATCTCCTGCATAACTGGCACAAGTAATCCAGCACTTAGAGAGTCTCTGTGTTGGTCCATATCCTCCAGGGACAAGAAACAACAAAGCTGAGGAGCAAGAAGTTTCTTGAAGGATTAAGATCTGTGGAAGGGAAGAGGGAACAGGGAGGAAAACTCTTTAGTCTGTGCGCAGATGCAGCACTTGTGAAAGGGAAGGAGGGAAACAGAATTGAGCAGGGAGAGCCTCAGACGTTGGTGCAGGTCTCGCAAGGTCCTAAGCAACCCACCAGGGATTCCTGGAGCAAGAGTTGCCCATTAGGTCATCTGTGTTGGGTGGAAAGCCCAGCCACTGCTCATTTGTTGCCTGGGGGCTTCCAGGGAGAGGTGTGGTCTTGGTTTGAAAGCTGAGGCATTGCTTGTGGAGACTGCCGCCTAACTGCATTCCTTGCAACAAAAGAGCACAGTCTGTCTCAAAGGGAAAATTGAAAGTGCATCTCTACCGCTGCCATACTCCCCAGATCATTTTTTCTCCACCTTTGCAGTACATTTGAGGAAATCACTCTAGGGGATGCTAAGCCACTAAGTGCTAAACTAGCTGTCATTTGTTGAGCACCTGTCTTGTAGCAGATACTTGAAATGCAATATCCAGGTCATCCTCTCAGCTACACAGAGTGGAGAATTACCGACTCCTTTTAATAGAAAGGGACCCAGGAAGGTCTATGGCCCAGGAAGGCAAATTGGCTTGCTCAAAATCACTATTCAGCCCATGTTTTCACACAACTTTCTGTATGCCCCTGGCTCATCATAATCCTACTTTGAGTCTTGGGTTTTTTTCATTTATAAAATGCTAAGCTTGAGGTGACAGCAAAGATCTGCTCCAGCTCTGACATTCTAGGAGTCTAAGAAGCACAGACGCATGTTCACTGCAGAACAGGCCACCCCACAGTCTCTTGTCACTTCCTCTCTGATATTCTCCTCATGCTCACACTCACATGGTCTTCATGCTCCTCACGTGTGCATATCCCCACTTACACATACCCCCAACCTGTGGTCTGACCTTGCCCAACAGATGGTCAAATCCCTGAAGAAGGCTATGGCCCCGGTCCTGAGTGATGTGACTGTGGAATGGGTCTTCCCCGAGACCACCGAGGTCCTGATCTCACCTGTCAGCACCAGCTCCCTCTTCCCCGGAGAACGGCTGGTGGGATATGGCATTGTATGCGATGCCTCTTTATACATCTCCAGTCCTAGAACTGTAAGTACTTTAGAAATTCCAGGAGGCAGTGGGGGTCCAGAACCCTGCCCACAAAGCCATCCTTGGCTGGAAAGACTGTTTATTTGTGGCAGCCAGGAGCCAATTGGATTTGGGTTTACTGCTGTGGGGTATAGCTGTTATGCCATAGGCATTCAGTCAATGGTGACACTGCTTGGATAAACACTACTATCTCAGTCTGTGGTTCTCTAGGTCCCCTGCAGCTGAAGAACTTGGGAATGTGTTTAAAAGGTAGAGCCCTTGCTCCAACCCAGGTCTACTGAATAAAACTTAGCGGATAAGGCCCAAGAACATGCATTTTACATAACTGACCCAAAGTAGGTTATGGGTGTATTTGATGAACAACTCAGTTCAGAACAACACTCACGTTTCCTTCCCCCAAACACTCTAATCCAGCCATATGTCCTTAGAAGCATTTGTGTTTTATTCCTTAACATGGATAATTCTGTTGTATGTGGTGGCAGAAGTGGGATAAAAGTGAGGAACTTCTCAAAGGGAGGTGAAATCCTAAACGCTAAAATGTATAAGATTGCCCGAGAAGCTATTTTCTCAGATATTTTCTCTTAGCTTCCCTCTTTACTCTTTTGTAACTCTCTCATCTCCCCTTTAAAGGATTTGTCATCCTATTTTGTTTCTAAACCAGAGTCATGAACTCAATGCCCAGAGGGACTGGGCAGGTATAAAATGAATGGAATGAACTTGATATGAAAATTGAAGGGGAAAATATCGTGAAGGGTAGTAGACATTCCTGACAGAGAGGAAATGAGTGGTGGTGAAGAATATAGCAAACCGGATCACACACACCCTGTCTAAACTGTCAGCCCCTACTCAGGTCTGACAAAGGGTTGCCATGGAAGAATGTAGACCTTGTGTTACACATGTTTCTAATATTTCAAGAAAAGTTAGGGCTTTACTTGAAATTTTCAGATTTTATAAAGATATGGGATCTTTCAAGAACCACGGTCAGTAATGGCAAGTGTATTCTGGAGAGTGGGGTGTTTGACTGCAGAGAAAACGTGCTAAACCAAATGCTGATCACGACTTTGCACAAACCAGGCCCTGCGTGGAGGTCTGGGAGGTAGAGGGTCATCCACAGACTCTACTACCAGCAGGGATTATCAAATCCATTCTCTTGTCCTTACGCATGAGACTAGCAACGCTTTCTCCTCCTACTAGAAGAGTTGTTGGGTAAAGAGTGTGATCACGACTTACCCTCCTGAAAGGCAATCTAGAAATAACTAACAAAATTGGACATACATAACTATTCAACCCAGCAAAACCTCCTAAGAGTCAAATCATAGAAACAAAAGTGATGTAATAGATTTATGGCCAAGAATTTATTGTAGTATTTTTTTATGGTGGCAAAAAAATAAGTGGCCACAAAGCAAATGCTTCATAATAAGGGGTTGTACAATATCATACAGTCAAATCTTGAAAAGAGTAGTTGATGTGAAAGATTTCCAAAATGTTTTAAGTGTGAAATTCAAGCTACTGACAAAATGTAAGTAATATGGTCCAGATTTTGTAATACAAGATGACCACCAAAACCTTTATATTTTTTATATGTGTATATCATGGGGAATGGAATGAGAGCAACAGATGATTCATGCTGTTGTTTTTGTTTATCTATTTGGAGACAGCAATAGCATTTAGAATTACATTTTTAGTTTAACAAAGAATACAATTATAAATATTAACAGCTTAAGTGATATGAAAAACCATTTCCATTCATCACCCCTTAAACAGCAGTCTGCCTAAATTCCCCAAGCAAGCAAAACCATTGCTTATTCTTCTGGTTCTTCAAAGGTGGAGCCTCCACCGTCTCCTCTCACACCCCTTGCCCCCCTGTGGATGTCCTTCTTGACGCCTAGCCTCACTCTAAGTCCTCTTTCCTCTCCCTCCCTCCAGGACAAGAGAAGACGATACAGCATGCTGCCCTCTCAGGAGTCTGGCAGCTCTGTCTTCTCCCGCTCACAGGATGAGGAGCCCAATCCAGACAGCGGGGACTGTGTCAGGAGCGCGGGGGCACCGCTTAGCCCGAGACAGGCCAAAGATGCCCAGCCGTCCAGCGGGGACTCTGCCCCCACCCCTGGTTAGTTGGTGCAGTTTGTGCTTCACGCCCTGCTCCAGGGCAGCCATGACTGCCGCATTTTTACTGAGTACCTACTATGTGCTAGTGGTTAGCAGCTGTGGAGGTGGGTACTATTACATCAACTCTACGGACAAGGAAGCTGAGACTTGGAGAATTTTAGCAACTCAGCTAACCCCATGGAACTTGAAAGAGGGGGAGTACAGATAAAGAGTCTATATCCGTCTTCCCCCAAAACCTCTTTATGGCATTAGCTGCCATTCGTAGGCTATTTACTGATCACCTACTAAGGCTAGGTCCTGAGCACAGAATGGGAAGCGGAGATGGCTCAAACGTGGTACCTGTCCCTCAGAAGCCCTCTGACTTCGAGAGAGACACAATTGTCCTTAATTCTGTTGGAAAGCAGAGTGACAAGGACCATAGGAAATTTCAACAAACTGCAGGAATCCCAGGGAAAGGAACATCTGGTAGAGGATATTAGCAAAGACGTAATGAGGGCACCGGTGCTTAGGAGTGGGGAGAGGAGATTCCAGGCAGCAGGAACTGCCTGAGCTAGACGTCAAGGTGTCGTGCCTAGAGGACACACACAGCTGGTATATTTGGAGCACAGAATGCCTGAAAAAGGAGGAGAAAGAGTAGCTGGGCAGAGATTAGCGCTAGGTGAGGCAAGGCTTTGGATGCCAGGTGAGGTGAGACACCTGCACACATTTCGATAGCTAAGTGAACGTGCAAGTCGCTCAGTCGTGTCCGACTCTTTGTGACCTCATTGACTATACAGTCCATGGAATTCTCTAGGCCAGAATACTGGAGTGGGTAGCCTTTCCCTTATCCAGGGGATCTTCCCAACCCAATGGGTAAGTAGTGGAAAACTCAAGAAGTATCCAAGCAGGCAAGGGGTCTATTAGCCCCTCTCTCTTTCTTTACCCTGATAACTTGCTTCTCTGTCATCACTCCTGCCCAGGTCTAGACCTCTCCCAGCGACGGCGGGCATATAGCACCAACCAGATCACCAACCATAAGCCCACCCCAAGGACCCTCACAGCCAGTGACCCCGCAACGGCTACCAGGAGATACCCACTGCGGAAGACCAAGCTGCAGGACCTCACCAACCAGACCAGCCTGGATGCTCCGTGGTGGCAGATTGATTTGCAGGTACCCTAGCGGGGAATTTTGGAGTTAGAGATTGCTGTAGATGGGAGGAGTCGTGTCTCCTGCTTCAGTCAGAAGGATGGAGCTTGACTGCAATTTACACTGACATAAGTCACTTACTCCTGTTTCCAAATCTTTGCCTACCTGACCTCCAATTGACACCTTCCGGAGGGAGGTGGTGGGGGATGGAGATCAGGATGGGGAACACATGTAAATCCATGGCTGATTCAGGTTAATGTATGGCAAAAACCACTGCAATATTGTAAAGTAACTAGCCTCCAACTAATAAAAATGAATGAAAAAAAAAAAACTGGAAAAAGAAAAAAACAATTGTCCTAATAATGATACCCACTGGTCAATAACATCACGTATTCTCGTCTCATAGAATTTCCCAGTTGTCAAAGAACACCCCATTTGCACTCAAGTTTGATTTTACAGTACCCCTTGGAAAGGAGGTAGTGTAGGAGCTAGCCACCCCCACTCTGTACAGATGTAGAAAGTGAGGGTCACAGAGGTAAAGTGATTTACCTAGGGTCACTCAGCCAGTCAGGGGGTTGCAACCCAGGACCTTTTGCCTGCAAACCCCTTGCTTTCCCCTCTTTCTCCCTTTCTGCACCCTCTGCAAACCTCAAGGGTTGTATATTAATCCACAGCGGAGATCATCTCAGAGTTAGAGGCACAGGAGGACCAGTTATCCAGCGTCCAGCTAGACTAGGGTTTCTCAGCCCCCACGCTCTTGAAGTGGTAACTCTGTTGTGGGGCTCTCCTATGTATTGTAGAATGTCGGGCAGCTTCCCTGGCTTCTATCCACTGATTGTCAGTAACACTACCATCCCCAGTCGGGGCAACCAAGCATGTCTGCAGACACTGCCCAAGGTCCCCAGGGCAGGCCAGCAAACCCACCAGGTCTGAGAACACCGTGGTAACCCGAACGGATGTTTGCTATGATCTACATGCATTAGCCCATTTTCTTAAAAACGGGCTTTGCGTAGCATTGTCATTGTGAGTCTGTGGTTCCATAAAAGTAGCCTTTCATCCTCCCATTCCCCCCAGTAACCCTATCCCTCCCATCTCCACATATACCTAAGCCCTCTGCGCTCCCCAGCGATGGGAGCGCTGCCACCTTGTCCCTGAAGGTGCCTTGCGGTGCTCAGCCAGGAGTCGTTCGATGCGGCTAGAAGACACTGGTTTTGGAGTCAGACAGACTCTGCTGCTTACGCATGCTGCTTAACCTCTCTGAGCCCCAGCTTTTCATCTCTGCAAAGGAGACTCGCTTGTCAGACGATTGGACTAACGATCAGCAACAGGTGTTTATTGGGAGCCAACCATAGGTGGAAGACCCCTGTGGCATCTGCTGATAAGAGATAAAGTAGCTAGTGCAGCGCCTGGCACACAGTAGGGGTCCTTTATTTTTTTTTTTTTAAGTTCCTTTTTTTACATGCATTTATTTTTAATTGAAGGGTAATTGCTTTACAACATTGTGTCTGTTTCTCCCGCATCAACATGAATCAGCCATCGGTAAACCTATGTCCCCTCCCTCGTGAATCTCACCCACTTCTCAGCCCAGCCCACCCTCTAGGTGGTCATAGAGCACTGGCTTGCTCCCTGAGTCACACGGCGAATTCCCACTGGCCATCTGTTTTACACGCGCAGTGAGTACGTCTCCAGGCTACTCTCTCCATTCATCCCTCCCTCTCCTTCCCTGCCCCTGTCAACAACTCTGTTCTCTGTGCCCGCGTTTCCATTGCTGCCCTGCAAATAAGTTCATCAGTACCATCTTTCTAGATTCCATATATATACATGTTAATATGTAACATTTGTTTTTCTCTTTCTCACTTACTTCACTGTGTATAATAGGCTCTAGGTTCATCCACCTCATTAGAACTGACTCAAATGTATTCCTTTTTACGACTGAGTAATACTCCATTATGTATATGCAACACAGTTCTTTATCCATTCATCTGTTGACGGACATCTAAGTTGCTTCCATGTCCTAGCTAGTGTAAATAGTGTTGCAGTGAAGGTTTGAATACATGTGGCTTTTTAAGTTATGGTTTTCTCAGGGTATATAACCCAGTAGTGAGATTGTTGTGTGAAATGGCATCCTTTAAACACAGTTCTGCTTGCTGAGAGCTCTGGACAGCTTGGCTTCTCTCTTGCTCACTTCTGGCCCATCTTTGCTCCCTATCCCCTTCTTGATTTCTTTCGCAATGTGATAATTCCCAGTATACTTATGTGAATGCACATATATGCACACACACACACGTACACACTACCTGCAGCCTACGGATGGGTGAAGGGGGCTGAATCTTAGACTAATTTGTTGCTATGGAAACTGCAGCAGTCTGTTTTTCAGTGTGGTGGTGATCCTGGAGTGAGGGGAAATCCCAGTTTCTGATGGGGATAAAGGGGTTAAGGATGTCCTGGGACTCAGCAGCCTTGTCTGGGTACCCGTTCCCACTGAGGCCTTCCTAAGAGGGACCAGTCTCTTCCATCTCCCACACCCTTGTATCATCCCCAGGACCTCAGGCCCAGAGGAAACAGGAAGGACATTTCTAACCCCTGCCCCCAAGAAGCCCCCTCTACTGGGGAGGCACAGTCCTCTTTCCAGTAAATATTTGATGGAGATGAGAAAGACTCTGCAGTTAACTGTTAGTCTAAAAACTAAGGGGCAGTTTTTCTTTCTGTTGCATATAAGTGGCTTTGTTCCCCCCCCCACCCTCCTCCTTCCAGGCAGGTGTACATGTTCCCAGAGGTACAAATTTTATTTTTAACTAATTTAATATTCTTTAATTGCAAAAGTAATACATACTTAGTGTTTTCAATTTAAAAAAACACCCTCAAACAGTTTGGTTGAATATAAAGTAAAAGTACCCCTCTCCTCTGACTTGTGTTCACTTGGTGTGGGGTGTTTCCTTCCAGAAATACCACACGCACTCAAAACCACACCTTGCAACACACGTATATGCTTTGAATAATCACATACACAAACCGCTCTCCAATTTACTTTTTAAATGTCCTTTTAACTAACTTTTTATATGCAGTAAAAATTACTCTTTTTGGTGAACATCTCTATGAGTTTTGACAAATACATGTAGTCATGTAACTCTCTCCACAATCAAAATATGAAACAGTTGAAATTTTCTAAAATAAATTTTATTTTGGACATCTTCCTGTATTGGTATGGAGAAAAAGCCCACACCAGTTTTATCTCAGTGTTGTATGATGTTCCACTGCACAGATGTACCATAATGTATTTTGGTTTCCTAGGTGACTCAGTGGTAAAGAATCTGCCTGCAATGCAGGAGGCTCAGGTTCAATCCCTGGGTCAGACAGATTTCCTGGAGGAGGAAATGGCAACCCACTCAAGTATTCTTGCCTGGGAAATCTCATGGACAGAGGAGGCTGGTGGGCTACAGCCCATGGGGTCGCAAAAGAGTCCAAAGTAACTTAGCGACTAAACCACAACAACCAAGATGTATACACCATCCCCTATAAATGGCCTTTTAGAAAGTTTCCAGATTTTTACTTTCTCAAAGTCCCACAATATATATACAGCACATGCACATGGATATTTTCATCCTTGTGTGTTGCCACAGAATTAAATTCCTAAAAGTGGAATCGCTGGGTCAAAGGAGCTTGTGCATTTTCAGTGTTGACAGATGGCACATTGCTAAATCGTTCTCCCACAGGAGTGCTTCAGCGCAGTGTCCCATCAACAGTCCATGAGAAACTCCTGCCTCCTCCTTGGCAACAGGGGTGTCATCAAACATTTAAATATTTGCTAATCCATAGATGGAAAACTCATAACTTATTTCAATTTAGAGCAATGCTCCTGAGACTGAGCATTTTTTCACAGGCTTATATAATACTTTTCTCATAAAAGCATTTTGTTGAAAATGATCTTTGTCATGCATGCTGCAAATATATTTCCCAGTTGACTTCTTGCCTTTTGAAGTGTTTTGTACTAGCGTTGGACAGATTAAATCCACAAAACAAAAGTCCAGAAATAAAACCAAATGCTCATGACAGCTTTGTCAGGATAGAGGCAGAGAATTGATAAACTGCAGGGACTCGATGAATGAACTGTCGTCAGTAAATGGTGATGACATTTGTACTATTCAGAAAATCAAAGAAAAGGCTGTTTTCTATTTCCTTACACCAAAATAATTTTTGTGTGAATTAAAGATTTAAACAAAAACAGAATCACAAAAATTCTAGAATTTTTTTCTATTAGGAAAGACTTTTTAGCATGACAAATGGGAAGACATAAGGGGAAAGGTTGATAATTATAACCACACACACAGTTTTAAACTTTATGGCCAAAAACAAAACCAAAAAAAAAAAAGTGGGTTTAGAATATTATCCATGGTACATGATTTTCCCATGGTTTTCTGTGGTTTGGACTTTATCCATGATTTGGGATGATTTGTGCCGATGTTTCTCATGGGTAGTGGAGAACAGGTCAGCGTCCTTGGGCGCTATGGGGGCAGTCCCCAGGGAGGAGCTGTGATGTGACAGGAAGAGCTGTGGCTTGGGGCAGACGGGAGGGGGCCCACCACCAGGAGCTCAGCCTTCTCCTCTTCCTCTTGCATTCTTAGCCCTTGCTGAACGGTGGCCCGGACCTGAGCCAGGGTCCCAAACTCCGGGGTCCAGGGGCTCGCAGGCCCTCTCTGCTGCCCCAAGGCTGCCAGCCCTTCCTACCCTCCAACCAGGAGACCCAGGCTTGGAGCCCCATGAAAGAGTTGGATCTTGGGTCCAATTTGAAGCCTGCCTCAGACAGCCGCAGCCCTGGGGACCTGGGTAAGTGTCCACAATGTCCAAGACCTGATTGGAGACAGGGAGGAATCGTAGGCTGGAGCCCATCCTGGGGGAGGTGGAGCCGGGTCTGCTGTGACCCATCCCTGCCAGGGACCTCACCGACCCCTCTTTCCCAATCAACCTGGTCTTTGGGCTACCTGCGAGGCTCCCAGACATCCTCCCTGCAGAGTGCTCCCCTCTCTCTCTGGCCCCCTCAGGTACTGGCTTCCTGGGAGGGGGATCTGCCCTATTCCTGGGGACAAGCCCGTGCGACCCCTGTTCTCCTAAGGAGAGCTGTGGGTTCCCTGGGGCGGGAGGAGCGAGGGGGGAGTGTCCTTGCTTGGTGCCTGCATCCCGGGTAGGTATGTGATGTCCCCTGGGAGTGGACCCTCTGTCCTGCAGCCCAGATCTCAGCCCGCTTGTCCCTCCGCCCGCAGAGCCGAGCCATCACCCCTCTGCCTTCGCGACAGAGACGTCCTCCGACTGGGAGCCCCTGGCCGAGTCCGAGGAGCGGGCCAGCCCCAGCAGGCCCGCCACCCCAGGCCCCGTGCTGGGCAAGGCCGTGGTCAAGGGCCTGCGGGACAGCCAGCATTTGCAGTGGGAAGTGAGCTTCGAGCTGGGGCCTCCCGGCCCGGAGAGGGGCGGTGCGCAGGAGCCCGACCTGTGGAGCGAGACCTTCCACCACCTGGCAGCGCGTGCCATCATCCGGGATTTCGAGCAGCTGGCGGAGCGAGAGGGTGAGATTGAGCAAGGTGAGCGCCCTGGGCCCGCCCCTCCGCGCGGCCCCGCCCCCATCACAGCCCCGCCCCTCACATAGGCCCCGCCCCTCATCGCGGAGTGGCCCCGCCCCTTGCCTCCTCCCCACCCATCCTCGCGGCCCCGCCCCTCCGAGAAGCCCCGCCCCTTGCCTTTCCCCCAGGGGCCACCCTCTTTCCTGGCCCCACCCCTTACTTCTCTCCGCAGCCCTGCCACCATCCAGCAGCGCTCCACCTCCCCTCCCCATCGCTGCTTCCATGTGCCTCCCTTGACCCCTACTGTCCCCCTCCCAACACACACACACACCCACACACACGCACACAGATGCGCGCGCACACACACACACACACGCACACAGATGCACACACACACACACACACAGATGCGCACACACACACACACACACACACACGGCCGAGGGCTCCACCCGCTGAGTGATCTGCCCCGTGATCTGTTCTCTCCTCCCTCCTTCCCCTCTGCTATGGGTCCCTCAATAACCTCAGATATGCAGATGACACCACCCTTGTGGCAGAAAGCAAAGAACTAAAGAGTCTCTTGATGAAAGTGAAAGGGGACAGTAAAAATTTGGCTTAAAACTCAACATTCAGAAAACTAAGATCATGGCCTCCGGTCCCATCACTTCACGACAAATAGATGGGGAAACAGTGGAAACAGTAGCAGACTTTATTTTCTTGGGCTTCAAAATCACTGCAGATGGTGACTGCAGCCATGAAATTAAAGACTCTTGCTCCCTGGAAGAAAAGCTATAACCACCTAGACAGCATATTTAAAAGCAGAGACATTACTTTGCCAACAAAGGTCCATCTAGTCAAGGCTATGGAGAAGGAAACGGCAACCCACTCCAGTATTCATGCCTGGAGAATCCCAGGGACGGAGGAGCTGGTGGGCTGCAGTCTACGGGATCACACAGAGTTGGACACAACTGAAGGGAGTTAGCAACAGCAGCAGCAGTCAAAGCTGTGGTTTTTCCAGTGGTCATGTATGGATGTGAGGCTTGGACCATAAAGAAAGCTGAGCACCGAAGAATTGATGCTTTGAACTGTGGTGTTGGAAAAGACTCTTGAGAGTCCCTTGGACTGCAAGGAGATCCAACCAGTCCATCCTAAAGGAAATCAGTTCTGAATATTCGTTGGAAGGACTGATGCTGAAGCTGAAACTTCAATCCTTTGGCCACCTGATGTGAAGAGCTGACTCATTAGAAAAGACCCTGATGCTGGGAAAGATTGAAGGCAGGAGGAGAAGGGGACGTCAGAGGATGAGATGGTTGGGTGGCATCACCGACGCAATGGACATGAGTTTGAGCAAGCTCCAGGAGTTGGTGATGGACAGGGAGGCCTGGCATGCTGCAGTCCATTGGGTCGCAGAGTTGGACGCGACTGAGCAACTGGACTGGACTGTAGGACTCTGGAGACCCTACCATGAGGACCACCCTATCCCACCTCCCTAGCTCCTCTGGGACCACGCCTCTCCTCCCACAGAGCCCTCTAGGCCTAGTCAGTCCGCACAGTTACCCTTCAAGGCCATTTATTGAGTGCAGATCAGCTGGGGGTCAGGCTGAACAGCATACTGACCACTGTCATCCCCGTCCTGACTTACGAGTGCTTGACACAGACTAGCTTGGAGGCTGGCCGACATAAATCAAATAATTACACACACCATTAATTGAGTGCATCTCATTCATCTCATCCTCTGTCGTCCCCTTCTCCCGCCTTCAATCTTTCCAAGCATCAGGGTCTTTTCCAGTGAGTCAGTTCTTTGCATCAGGTGGCCAAAATATTGGAGCTTCAACTTCAGCATCAGTCCTTCCAATGAATATTCAGGACCAATTTGTCCTAATGCTATTAAGAAGAAACACAGGAATTCAAGCAACTGTATAACAGGGATGATGGGGAGGCTCATTTACTCCAGGAACTGGGGCAAACTTTCAAGACAGTGATTGCTGAGCTCTTGATGAAGCGCATTTGGAGAACAGATACAGATATACATAGAGAATATTTCTATTATTTGTTATAATTTATGCCTTATTTATATAATAATACTACATGGTTTTTGTTTTATGTTATTTGTAGTTTTGTATATGTTATTTTTTTTCCCATGAGCACTTTTCCTTATAGTTTACAGGACATTTGTCTATCATTCATGCCAAGAAGACTCCTCAGTTGCTCAGTAGGAAGAGTCTGAACTTTGGGGTCAGGCCATCCTGAGTCCTGATCTCAGGTCCATTCCTAACTGGCTGTGGCACCCTGTGCACCCCACTCCCCCTTTCTGGTTTGTCTCTATGAGGCAGATCTATGGTCCCCATGCAGCCAGGGGACCTGTGAAATCCTGCAGAAAGATTCTCAGCACACAGCTGCAAAATGAAAACAGAAAATACTGCCAACACAGAGATTCGGGTTTTTTTTAATAACACTAAAGTTATTTAAGGAAAGTAACTGTCATTTTATTAGCTATCTTACCTCTTTTACATTAAAATAGCCTTATTTTGTGAAATGATGGTGGAGGTTTCAATAATTCTGAGAGTTAATTTTTTTAAGGTGCTTAATGGCAAGTTGGTAGCTCCTTAATTGTAAGGCCTGCTTGAATTCCAAAGATGGGACCGCCGACCTAGCCCTCCTCTCAGCCCCTGTGGAGGGAGGCCTTTCCGAGTGCGCACAGTGACCTCGGCTTCTCCCCCTGCAGGGACCAGCCGCCGCTACCAGGTGAATGCCGTGCACGCCAGCAAGGCCTGCAACGTCATCAGCAAGTACACGGCCTTCGTGTCCGTGGACATAAACAAGAGCCGCTACCTGCCCACCGTGGTGGGGTACCCCAGCTCCGGTAAGGCAGAGGCAGGGTCCTCCCAGTGGGCCGGAGGAGGGCACTGGGCTGCAGAGGAGCCTAGACGGTGGGAAGGGGTGCAGGGAAAGGCCTAGAAGCGAAAGAGCCCCAGGGAGAGGGTCTGACCGCCCCCGCCAGGGGGTGCTCTGCAGAGGGCTGCAAAACCATCCCACTCCCTTTTTTCCTACTAAATGAATTTGATTTTATTGTCCCTTTTCCATTTGGTATGTGTCACTGTAGAAAATGCTAAAATATAGAAAGACGTGGATGGACGTCGAGGTGATGGTACGAAGTGAAGTAAGCCAGAGAAAGGCAGATATCATGTGCCATCACTTATATGTAGAATCTACAAAAAAATGATACATATGAACTTATTTTCAAGAAGGAAACAGACCACAGACATAGAAAACAAACGATTATCAAAGGGGAAAGTGGGGGATTAACAGATACACGTTACTATATATAAAATAGGTGACCAGTAAGGACCTACTATATAGCATAGGGAACTATACTCAAATTTCATAATAACCTAAATGCAATGATATATAACTGAATCACTTGGCTGTATACCTGAAACTAGGACAACATTGTAAATCAACTACACTTCAGTGGAAAATAAATAAAAATATAGAAAGACATTAACCACATAAAATGCCTGGAACTGACAGTCATCCCGAAATGAGTACTAATTACCCCCTTGGTGTGATCCTCCTTCCAGACTTCTATGAGTATCTACATGTAGAGAAACCAAAAGATAGATCATTTTGCGTGAATTGAATCATACCCATATGTGCTATATCTTACAAACTCCGGGTGTGGGAAATATGTTTCCACTTTTCATTTTAATAGTAACAATTCCAGTGGTAAAGAAGCTGTCGGCTAATGCAGGAGATGCAAGAGACGTGGGTTCAATCCCTGGGTCAGGAAGATCCCCTGGAGTAGGAAATGGCAGCCGACTCCAGTATTCTTGCCTGGAAAATTCCATGGACAGAGGAGCCTAGTGGGCGACAGTCCATGGGGTCACAAAGAGTCAGACATGACTAAGCACACGGCAGGGAACAATCATCATAACAGCCAATTAGACAGTGTTCCAAAGCACTTTATATATATTAAATCATTTAATCCTCAAACAGCTCTGCAGAGAAGATACTGTTACCCTCATTTTACAGATGCGGAAGCAGAGGCAAAGGGGGTGAGTCACTTGTCCACAGTCACACAGCACAAAGGACCGAGTCAGGCTTTAATCCACAGTGACCCGGTTTCAGAGTCCGTGCCCTCTGCTAGCCCTCTCCACTGCCGCTTAAGGTCTATCTCAACCTATTTAACCAGCCCCCAGCTTTGACCCCTGGGTCAGGAAGATCCCCTGGAGAAGGGACTGGCAACCCACTCCAGTGTTCCTGCCCGGAGAATTCCGTGGGCAGAGGAGCCTGGCAGGCTACAGTCCATGGGGTCACAAAGAGTCAGACATGACTGAGCGACTAACGCTATTATTATTAAACCTTCTGTTTGTTCCCCCTTTTGAGTATTGTGAATTATGCTGCCAAGGACATCTTTGTACATGGTCTGGTTATCTCCTCAGGGTTAATTGACATTCAGAACTAAGATTGCATATCAAAAGATTGGCCCTTTAAAAAAAAAAAAATCTTTTGACCGCTCTGCATGGGCCTGTGGGATCTTAGTTCCCCAACCAGAGATCACACCCATGCCCCCTACAGTGGAAGCATGAATTCTTAACCACTGAACCACCAGGGAAGTCCTGACCCATCTTAAATTATAACGTAAGCTATCAAACTAGCCCTGCCTTCAGAGGTTATCCTGTGTTATCCATTCTCACCAACACTGAAAATTGTTTATCTTTCTAAACCTACAATCTGAGAGGGGAAGAAAGTATCTTTGGGGAATTTCTTTAGCTTCTTTGTTGAAAACTTTTCATAGGTTTATAAACTCTATGTACTTTTTCTTTCCTGAATTTCATTTCCTGTCCTTTGCAGCAGCCTTTTCTTTTTAAAGCAGACCTCTTGACAGAATTGTATTTGGAACTAAAATACACCTTTTCTCATTCCTCTTGTCCCTCTGCCCTGCTTTTTAAAAATCGATGGCACCAAAATATTCAATATTCCCGCCCTCCCTCACTCCCTCCCCCTCTGCCTCACTTCCTCTGGTTTCAGACTCTGACCAGCCACCGAAGCTGTCACTCACTGGCCTTCTCACCCACTGGACTCTGTTGCCCTGAATGATGTTCACCCCCTCCCACTCACCTCTGACCATTTTTTAGCCTCTATAGCTAAAAAAAACAGCCTGGGAGTTTTAGGGACCAGGCCTGTGTCTTAACCCAAGTCTCACAGCCCCCTGAGGTCTGGATCATCACTTCCCAAAGTGTGTTCCAGGAAACTGGAACCCCAGTTTTGTGTCCTGTTAATGGCCATTCAGCACAAAAGATAGGAAATACCAGATTGGGGGAAAACATTTCCCAACCACTGGATTAAATAAAGCTCAAAAGTTTTCTTTACTGCAGGACTTCGCAGAGCCTTTAGGGTGCTAGTATATATCAAGAGGCCCAGAGAATGGACTAGAGTGAGTGTGAGTGTGAGTGTGAGTTCCGTTCAGTCCCTCAGTCGTGTACAACTCTTTCCCATGGACTGCAGCACACCAGGCCTCCCTGTCCATCACCAACTTCCAGAGCTTGCTCAAACTCATGTCCATCGAGTCGGTGATGCCATCCAACCATCTCATCCTCTGTCATCCCCTTCTCCTCCTGCCTTTAATCTTTCCCAGCGTCAGGGTCTTTTCTAAGGAATCAGTTGTTCACATCAGGTGGCCAAAGTATTGGAGCTTCAGCTTCAGCATCAGTCCTTCCAATGAATATTCAGGACTGATCTCCTTTAGGATGGACTGGTTGGATCTCCTTGCAGTCCAAGGACTCTCAAGAGTCTTCTCCAACACCGCAGTTCAAAAGCATCAATTCTTCGGTGCTCAGCTTTCTTTATGGTCCAAGTCTCACATCCATACATGACCACTGGAAAAACCATAGCCTTGACTTAGATGGACCTTTGTTGGCAAAATAATGTCTCTGCTTTTTAATATGCTGTCTAGGTTGGTGGTGGCTTTTCTTCCAAGGAGCAAGTGTCCTTTAATTTCACAGCTGCAGTCCCCATCTGCAGTGATTTTGGAGCCCAAGAAAATTAAGTCTCTCACTGTTTCCATTGTTTCCCCTTCTATTTGCCATGAAGTGATGGGACTGGATGCTGTTATCTTCGTTTTTTGAATGTTGAGTTTTAAGCCAGTTTTTTCACTCCTCTTTCAGTTTCATCAAAAGGCTGTTTAGTTCCTCTTCCCTTTCTGCCACAAGTTTGGTGTCATCTTGCATATTCTGAGGCTATTGATATTTCTCCCCTCAATCTTGATTCCAGTTGTGCTTTATCCAGCCTGGCATTTTGCATGATGTACTCTGCATAGAAGTTAAATAAGCAAGGTGATAATATGTAGCCTTGTTGCACTCCTTTGCCAATTTGGAACCAGTCCATTGTTCCATGTCCAATACTAACTGTTGCTTCTTGACCTGCATAGAGATTTCTCAGGAGGCAGGTAAAGTAATCTAGTATTCCCATCTCTTTAAGAAAAATCCACAGTTTGTTGTGATCCACACAGTCAAAGGCTTTGACACAGTCAATAAAGCTTCCCTAGTGGCTCTGATGGTAAAGAGTCTGCCTCCAATGTGGGAGACCCAAGTTTGATCCCTGGGTTGGGGAGATCCCCTGGAGAAGGGAATGGCAACCCACTCCAGTACTCTTGCCTGGAAAATCCCATGGACAGAGGAGCATGGTGGCCCCCAATCCATGGGGTTGCAAAGAGTCATACACAACTGAGCAACTAACAGTATGAAACTTCTTCAAAATTTATTCTTCAGTAGAACTCTTCATTTTTAGGAACAACTTACAAATTCATGTTCTCCAAGAATGGAGTTCCCCAAAACATCCTGTTTGGTGTTGTAGCTTCATCCCTGATGGTGATGCTCTGGGATGTTCTGGTGATGATCTGGGGAGGGGGAAACTGAGACCTCAGTTTCTGAGACGGCAGACTGGGAGGAAGGGAATTGGGGTGCTTCTGAGAAAACCAACCTTTTCTAACCAACACTGCTGCTTTCTGAACATTATCTCACCAATAGTACTTACTGGCAAGGTGAGTATTATTATCCCCATTTTCCAGGTAAAGACACTGAGACTCAGAGTGGTCAGCGCTCCATCCAGCTAGTAAGAGATGGGGCTGGGGTTCAAACCCAGGTCATTCTGGCTCCAAAGCTCATGGTCTTGCCTTCTGCAATGCCTTCCTCCTTTTAGATAATTGACAGGCTGAAGCTAGAACCATTCCTGCCAGCCTTGAACGTATCAGTCGCTCAGTCATGTCTGACTTTTTGCAACCGCCATGGACTGTAGCCCACCAGGCTCCTCTGTCCATGGGATTTTCCAAGCAAGAATACTGGAAAGGGTTGCCATTTCCTCCTCCAGGGGATCTTCCCAACCCAGGGGTCAAGCCCGGGTCTCCTGCATTGCAGGCAGTTTCTTTACCATCTGATCCACCAGGGAAACCCTGGGGACAAGACAAAAGTCTAGCACAGTTGTACCCACCTGACCACCTTCTCCTTGTCCTCCGGAAGGTGCTGCGTTGCGGACGGTCAGCTCTCGGGTCCTGACTCGACAGTGGAAGGGCACTTCTGGTTTCGGGCGCTCCCAGACCATGCTTGGAGAAGACTCAGCTGCAGGGGACAGCAAATATCAGAATCTAAGTAAGAACTGCCTCGGTTTCTGACGTCTAGGCCTCCGGGTCACTGCACTCTCATGTCCGAAGCCATGACGGACTCTCTCTGAGTCTTCACTCCAGGCCTTACGGGGCCAGAGCAAGGACAGGCTTCCTGAATTCTGAGGTCTGAGACGGGCAGAGGGGCTGAGCACGGCCCAGGTGTGCCGCCTGGAACCAGAAAACAGACTGGCCTCCCTGCCCACGCGCCCACACCACACTCCAGCTCTCCCCTTTCAAGGTCCAGCGACCCCAGTGGCTGTTCCCTGCTTCCAACCCCTGAGTCCTCCCAGGCCCTGAATGTCAGGAAACCTAAAAGTCAAGGGAAAAGGCAGCTCCATCTGTTCAGGTCCCACCATCTGCTTACTCTAGGAGTCCCGAAAAGCTTCCTTTCAACCATCACCAAATTTCATTGTGCCGAAGCTTGGGTCCCTGGAGACCCATGATTTGATCACTTGGCGATCTTGCACACATTCACAGGATAGCCTGTGTCCTGGAGGTCTGCGTGTCTTTTTGTCCCGCTGAAAGCAGCCTAACCGCTGCACCCATCCCAACCCCTTTCTCCTTGCTCTCACATGTACCCGGAGCACCTCCTGCCTTCTTCTGCGCGAGGGAAGGACATCAGAGGTCCCACTTGGCTGCTAGCCCCAACATCCAGACAACAGCCCTGTTGTATCTGAGGGATTAGAAAGTGCTCACGGACATCAAGGGGTTCAAAAAGGAATAGTATGAGAGGGGGTGAAAATCCGAGGGTTTCCTCAGAGATTAAGGAGTTTCGCCAAGTCCTTGGTCCCTCAAAGCCTCCAAGGGGAGCCTGCTCTGCCCCCAAGTCACACTGGGCTCCCCGTCTAGAAGAAACTTCTGGTCTACCCTTTCTATCCTCTGTAGCTCTGCTCTTGGTGGCCCATGATTTCCATCAAAATCACAAATCCCTCCTTTTCTAATTGTCTTCTAAATCATACCCAGTGTGCATGATTTCCAAACTCTTATTTGGAAATAAGAGTCTACCCCATGCCCTTCCCTCCCTTTCCCTCCTCAAGGAGGGAATGCCTAACACTCACCGAGGGTTTTCTAGGTGCTCAGCACTACTTTAATTATCCATGACTCTTCACACCCATCTGAGAGAGTTTCTTTCGTTTTCCACATTAAGAGACGAGGAAACTGAGGCTGGGAGTAGTTAAGTGACTTACACAAGGCACACAGCAGAGGCACAATAGAGCCACGATGTGAACAAGCCCTGTCTGGCTCCAGAGTCCGTGAGATTAATTAACCACCATGTTCTTTGCCTGCTGGTTGCTTCCGTCATTCAGCCACTGGTTCACTCTTTTTTGTGCTCACCTTACCCCACCGCCCACAGGCACCCAGCAGTAAACAGAGCTTCTTGCCCTCAAAGAGCTGCTAATAGTCTCAGAGGGGAGACAGAGGCTCGGCAGGTCATATCTGTGAGTGAAGTCTTTCCCGTAATTTGGGTCATTCCTGAATAGTACATTGCCATCACTCTCCAGCTGTTGAATAATAAGAAGAAGAATAATCACCCCAGTACACATTTTGAATAAACAGTATGTGCCATCAGTATCCCATTTTACAGATGGGGAAACTGAGGCTCAGAGCCCTCTGACAAGTCAATGCCATGTTCTGCTGCCTCCTGAAGAGCTGACATGAACCTACCTCCCCCCCACCACCACCACCTCCAACCACCACGCTCAGGCCTCTAACCTGCTCCCACTAACCTGCTGAGTCCATAGCTCGGGGTTTTATGGATTGCATACCACAGGCCAGGCACTGAGCGCTATCTGTATATTACCTCATCTAATCCTAACAACAACACAAAGCCATACTATTAGCCCCGGTTTGCGATTGAAGCTTATAAAGGAAGTAACTTCCCCTGGGGTCACACAGCTGCCCTATTGGGAGGGTTGGGATGTGAACCCAGGCGTGTCCAACTCTTGTGGTGCAGCCATGGCGGTATCTCTGGGAGGTGAAGATCCATCCAAGCAGGATGGGAACCAGGACATTGGTCTCCCAGTCCCCCCGCCAGGTACCGTGAATTCCGACCAGCGCCCTCCTGGGGGGTCTAGGAGGTGCGAGGGGGAGGGCCAGGTCGCTCAGGCCTCACTGGCTTCTCTGTTGCAGACCTGGAGGAAAGTGCCCCGGCGCCCTTTGGTGAGAACATGGCCCGCGACAAGTATGCTCCTCCTGAAGGTAAGCATGCCGTCAGCCGGCGCTCCCTTTTTTATTTTGATATTTATTTACCCACTTGGCTCTGCCAGGTATTAGTTGCAGCACCTGGGATCTGCAGTCGTCGCGGCATGTGGATGCTTAGTTGCAGCACCTGGGATCTCGTTCCCCGACTAAGGGTGGAACCCGGGGGCCCCTTGCCTGGGGAGTGCAGGGTCTTAGCCACTGGACCACACCAGGGAAGTCCCTGCCAGCTCTCCCTTGAGTTAAAATAGTGACTGATCTCTGGGCCGAGAGACTGTCTTAACCCAACAAAGTCCTTGGTGGTTCTTTCAGTCTCCAAACAGCTCCATGCATGACCGATAGCATTAAAGCTTTAGAGGAAGGAAACGGAGACTCCGAGGAGGTGGACTGACTTGGCCAAGGTCACACAGCAAGTTGGTGACAGAGCTAGGCCAGGAATCAGGCCTCCCACTTCCCAGCTGAAGGACCAGTCTCCCACATCACCCTGCCGAGAATCTCCTAGCAGGGTGCCCATAGAAGAAAGTCAGTGTCCCTGCTTGGGGCTGAGGCGGGGGTTGACCTGCAGCTGTCACTGTCCCCACAGGTAAACGTCCAGAAAATGCAAGGGCCGCCAGCCAAGGGGACTTGGAGGGCTGCTTCTTTACCCAGGAACCCACATCTTTCACCCCTCCCCATGCCCACTGGGTCAGAAACAGCCCTGCAGCGTCATCCTTAGCTGGGATCCCTAGGCAGATAGGCAAGCCCCCGCCCCTCTCCGGGACTCTGTTTCCCCAGCAGTTTCCCCAGTGGGGCGGTGAGCAGTGGGACAAGGTCATCTCTCAGGTCCTAATCTTCGTTCTATGGCTCTCCAGGTCCCCTGCGAGGTTTGACCACCAACACCCTTTCTTCCTTGAAGGCCTCAGACACTCTCTTTGGATCCAGGTACGTGGGGATTTCCACTGGGGGATCCCTCTACCGCCACCCATTTTCAGGGGACTGTCCCTGGTTTGGGGGGCCAGAGCCCAGCCTGAGAGCTGCACAAATGTGAACACTTTGAAGGGGGCAGGATGGACCCTTGCCCAGAGACAGCACCGTCTTCAGGTGTCAACACTGCTGAAACCGCCCCCGGCCCCAGGTTCCCTTCCCACACCTCCACGGTCTCTTTACAAATGCAGGTCCCCCCCGGAGGGCTGGTGTGTGACTGTCTGACCACTGGGCTGACCGAGAACATGCTGTCAAAAGAGGGTCCTGGAGTGGGATGGAGGGTCAAGAGAGAGGTGTGTGTGTGCTCAGCCATGTCTGACTCTGCGACCCCGTGGGCTGTAGCCCGCCAGGCTCCCCTGTCCACGGGATTCTCCAGGCAGGAACACTGGAGTGGTTTGCCATTTTCTCCAGTAAGGGGTCTTCCCCACCTGGGATCGAACCCGCATCTCTTATGATCCTGCATTGGCAGGCGGGTTCTCCACCATTTGCGCTACCTGGGAAGCCCTCGGGTGGGAGGGGACAGATGGATGCCTGTGGCTGATTCATGTTGACGTGTGGCAGAAACCGGCACGGCATTGTAGAGCAATTATCCTCCAATTAAAAACAATTCTTTTTTAAATAAAGAGGGTCCTAAAAAGAGTACTACCTCACCCCTCACTCGAGCAGTAGCCTCAGGGAGACACGCTTCCTGGGCCTCAGTTTCCCCCGCTGTCAGAGGAGGAGATCATCGGTCAGGCCCCTTCTGGCCGGGACTTTCAGAGGCTGTCACGGGGCCTCTGGGAGGGGTGGGGGGACCCAGGGTCACCCCTGGGACGGCGGTGGTCACTCCTCAGTTCTTCCCATACAGGTTGAGTCTCAACAAGTCTAGGCTGTTGACACGAGCGGCCAAGGGCTTCCTGGGCAAACCGCTGACCAAGACTCCAGACTCAGCCCCGGGGAACCAGAGCTCTGACTACATCCCACTGGTGAGTGCCCTAGACCCCAGACCTCAGCCCCACACGCAGCGGAGGGGCCAGCCACCCCTCCGCCTCCACAAAGGGAAGAAGACCTAGACCTCCCTGCCCACACAGCAGCAGGGTGGAGGGAGTGTGCCTGGGCCCCCGCCGGGGGTGGAGGAGGGCTGCTAAAACCCAGTGTCACCACCACAGCCGTTCTCTGCAATCTGCTGTCTTGGCTTCAAAAATTCCCGGGGATCTTGCGTCCTACTCCACCACCCGTGTGTGTCTGTTTCTCAATACGTTTAAAAAAAAAAAAAAGGCTTGAAATGAGTCACCAGCGAGTAAAAAGAACACCCCGGGGACGTGCACCGTGTTTAGCAAGTGGCTCTGCCGACACGCCAGCCTGCAGGGCAGGGTGAGGAGCCCCGGCCAGGAGTGAGTGTCTCTGAACTGAGGAGCGAGGGAGCCTGGTCTTGCCACGTCTGGGGCTCAGTCAAGCTGGGGAAAGAAGGTGCTGGAAAGATGGAGATGGTGGGAGCTTCCCTACCCTGTCCCAGCCCCTACACACCCAAGTGCTTACGGTCACTTGGAGTCTGCAAACGTCCCGGACAATGGAGGAGGAGGCGTGTAGTCACAAGGGTCTGTTGAGTCAGGCACCGTGCTAGACCCTGGGAGATAACCTTGAAGCAGGTGAGAGTGGTCTCTGAGCTCCAGGCGCTCAGAGTCTAGTGGGGACATCTCAGAGGAACCAGGCAGCTCTGACCACTGGGTGCCGTGACGGGAGACACGGGGTCTGGGGGGAGAATGAGGGAAGGAGGAGACACCGCCTCCAGGCTTGAGCATGGGGAGACATGAGGCGTGGCTTCTGGAAGGATGCCGTGGTTAAGCTCTGCTTCTGAAGGGCAAGGAGTCGTGGCTGGCAGTTTACCGGGGAGAGAGGGCACCTGGGGGCCGGGGAACGGCGGCGAGGGGAAAGAGTCCAGCACAACCAGAGCTCTGGGGATTATGGCTCGGATTTATCCCGGAAGAAAACTGAAACTACCGAGTGGATGGCCTCCAAAGAGTGACGCGCCCTGTGCCTTACAGAGACCCCTCAGGACGCAGAAAGGATGGGGTGGGGGTGGGCGGACAGGGGAGGTAAGGGGTCAGGGACAGCATGAAGTGGCAGGCGGCAGGCTGCAGAGCCATCTAGAGAGTGGGCCCACTGGGACTCGGAAACCAGTGGAGGCGGAGGGAGGAAGCTGGTGGTGAGCTGCCTGGACCACAGTGGATGGTCGCAGGCGCCGAGGTGGGTCCAGCTGCCCAGGACAAGAGGCAGGTGTGGAGTGAAGACGTTGAGCTGGACTTGGGACAGCCATCAGTGTGAGCACCAGCGGGATAAGGTGCGGCAATGCCCAGCTGATCTGGGGGGTCCCACAAATCCCACGGGGGGGGAGGGTGAGCTGGCCGGGGGAGGTGAAGAGGTGCGCTCCATGCGCCCAGGCTCGGCCGTGGCCTGGGGCTCTGTGGGCTGAAAAGCATGAGGCCCACTGAAGGGCTTACCCCTACACACACACAGGTGTCTCTGCAGCGGGCCTCCGGGGCCTTTCTGCTCAACCAAGCCTTCTGCGAGGCCGTCCGCGTCCCCATGGAAAAGCTCAAGTGGACCTCGCCCTTCACCTGCCACCGGGTGTCGCTCACCGCCCGCCAGCCCCCGAGCCCCCAGCCGTGCGCCAGCCCCGCACCCCTGCACCCCTCCCACGACGGCCTCTCCCAGGAGCCCCTGGCCGAGGGCAGGCCAGGCCAGGAGCCCAGGGCCGTGGCGGAGCACGTGGGGCAGCTGTGGGCCACCGTGGTGGCGCTGGCGTGGCTGGAGCACAGCTCCGCCTCCTACTTCATCGAGTGGGAGCTGGTGGCCGCCAAGGCCAGCTCGTGGCTGGAACAGCAGGCGGTGCCCGAGGGCCGCACGCAGGACACGCTCAAGGCTGCCGCCCGCCAGCTCTTCGTGCTCCTGCGGCACTGGGACGAGAACCTGGAGTTCAACATGCTCTGCTATAACCCGAATTACGTGTAGGGGGGCGCTGGGGAGGCTGGGGTGGCGTGGGAGAGGGAGGGGAGCCCCGTGGGCCTGGTAAGCAGCACTCCTGAAAACTACAGCCAATATACTGCTGCTAGAAGGAGTCCCAGACTGGCGATCGGGAGGCCTGAATTTAACGCCAGCTTTGCTACCACCCACCTGTGTGACTTTAGGCCAGCCCCGCCTCCTTTGTGGGCCTCAGTGTCCCCACCTGTAAAAGAAGTGGGCGAGGGGAGGGAGTTGGACTAGGTCTCGAGAATGTCCAGATTCCTTTCTGCCTGGACTTCCCGGGAGCCACGGAATTGACTGTCACTGGGGGTTGCGGAAGACTATATACAGTTTAAATCTCAGTTCTCTCCGGAGGAGGAGCACATGCAGACCACCCCGACCCCCGACCCAGATAAAGGATGGATAAACAGACCCAAAACCTGAAAGTAACCAGACCTGCAAGCTTGCATCTAGGCAGGGGGAGACCACCTCCACCAGTTGCATTCTGGGACAGGCCCTTGACTCCATGGTGACAGTCCAGGACCCTAAATCCCACTGACAAACTGCCTGGAGAGCCATCCTCCCCAGCACTTTACGACAGTCACCCAGGGAACTTTTATTTTGGCTTGGAAGCCCTTCCTATATTTTAGTGTTGGTCTGCAGATTGTGACTTCCTATTTAAAAAGGGGACAAGGGAAGATTCCCTGCAAGCTGAGGTTTAGCATAAAGCCACATTCTGTGCAAAACCAGTCCCAAAAGAAGAGCCATGGTCACAGAAGTCAGTGGAGACGTCAGAGGAGTCCTTAAGTAATCGACATACACTTTCCAGAGAGACGTAGTGCAAGCTCTATCCACTTGTCCTGAGGGGCTAGAGAGGCACCCGGTGTCAGCTGCATTCTGGGATAGTGGAGGCCTTCTCTTGCCATAGCGCGCGGTGAGGGAGAGAGGGGCCTTCTTTGCAACAGAGCCCCTTGCTTGGCTGCAGTGCGTTTGGGGATGCTGGCTTCAGCTGGGGGCCGCCATTTAGTCAGTGAAGTGAAAGACTCTTGCAGCTTCAAAGCAGAGAGCCCCTGGGGCCTTCCCTCCCTCGGGCCGACTGTGGGGACAGGTGGGTCCCAGCCTGGGATTCCCCCGTGGCCCGTGCCCAGCCACCTCTGCCCGCAGACTCCCGTGGGGGTGGGTCTGGACCTCACCGGGAAGCCCACAGCTTGAGACCCCAGGCTGAGTCCACACCCTTGCCCACCCGCCTCTCTAAGGCCTTAATCTGTCCTCACCAAGTGGTCCCTGGGCCCAGGACCCAGCCCCCCTTGCCAGACGTCCCCCTTCAGGACATCTGGATGACCCCACGGATCAGACACCTTCATGAAGCCCCACGAAGACCCAGTGCCCGGTCTCAAGGCGGGAGAGAGAGAGCGGGTCAGTAGGACCCCCATCGCACGTGGAGAAGAGGCAGCCCGCTCAGGACGTGGTGCCCCGCCCGCCCGCCCCCATCCCGCTGCAGAGCCCGCCCTGGCCTCCTGCTGGGCTTCAAGGTCTCCCAGGCCGGCTCTCACTTCACCCGCCCTTCGCCCTTCGAGGCTCTCCCCTAGAAACTGGTGACGCTCGCCTCAGGGCGGGGATGGGGCTGGAGATTTCACATCAGGTCCCATCTGCCGCTTGGCTGGCCGTTGTGCTTCAGACCCACCCGCTGGGGAAGAACCCAGTCAGGCAGTCACCCACCCGAAGAGGGATGGAGGGCTGGGAGCTAGCTCCGGACCTCGTCACCAATGCAGCCAGCAGCCCCAGCTTCAGGGGAGGGAAGACGGGCATGCCATCCCCCGTGAATGGAACTACTGTCAGGCTGAGAGCTGAAACGCCTGGCACTAGTTTGGGCAAGTGGCTTCCCCTCTAGGGGTGCCCTGGATCCAGGAAGCAGGGGCTTTCTCCTGCTCCGACAGTCCCAAATTCTCCACCTCTGAGATGGTGACCTTGACGTGCTTGTCTGTGTGACCTTGAACAAGTCCCGTGTGCTTTCTGGGCCTCTTTCCCCCTCCACCATGACCAGCTTGGGACGGGGCTGTCCAGCTTCCTGTTAGCCTGCTTCTGGGTCTCTAAGCTCAGTGCAGACAGTGACCTGGGCTCAGGTGGTCCAGTACCTGCCCAGTATAAATCCAGTGCTGTGAGACCCCTGGAAGGAGGAACTGAGAAGCCCAGCAGGAAGCCACCACAGACCCTGCCCCAGGAGCAGCTGCTGGAGCCCTGGACAGCTCTGATGCACAAGCAAGTTGCTGACCTATGCACTTACCACTTCCCCTACCCAGCACCCAAAGATGCAGAAGAGCAAATCCTCCTTGACTTCAGATAACTCAAGGGCTTTGGGGGACATCTGGATAAGATACTTTGTTTAAAGAACTCCAGTGGTATTGACATGACACGGGTCTCAGAAATCTGCCCCCAGGATTGCCAAGCAAAGGACCAAAAGGACTAGTTCTAAGGAAGAGGGAAGAACCTTCGGTAAATAGTACAAAAGGTCTTGTGTAGATGAACCATTGCCCCTGTAACCAGGATTGATGTGGATTAATCTGGATTCTTTGTTAACCTGGTCCTTGCTTTCTAGGTCATGTGGAAGGTCATTTATGTCCTGCCTGGCTCAAGAATCAGGAGGATACAAATGCTTAATGGCCCAGCTCAAAAGAATGCGGAGCTGAAAGCTGGGGGATTTAAGTGTCGTTCTAAACTCCACCACTAGTGTGCCGTGTGACTTCTGGCAAGTTGCCCACTTCCTCTGGGCCCCATTTCATCCTTTGGAGGAGGAGGAGGTGGCACTAGCTCAGCATTTCCAGCACTATTTTTTGGTGGATAGGCGAATTAGCAATTCATGAGAAACTGTCCAGCAGGCAAATATGTTAGGGAAGCACTAAGAAAACAGATTTCTTGAAGTCAGGGCAACTCAGTCCCATGAATATATAAGTATGCATTATCAGTCTCCAGGAGGTGATTTGGGTCTCTCTCCCCAGGTTATTTAGTTGGGAACATGCTGCTAGATCTCCCTTCAGGTTCTTCAGGCACTGACATTCAAAAAGCCTTTCAGTTCAGTTCAGTCACTCAGTCGTGTCCAACTCTTTGTGACCCCATGGATTGCAGCATGCCAGGCCTCCCTGTCCATCACCAACTCCGAGTTTACTCAAACTCATGTCCCTTGAGTCAGTGATGCTGTCCAATCATCTCATCCTCTGTCGTCCCCTTCTTCTCCCGCTTTCTATCTTTCCCAGCATCAGGGTCTTTTCAAATGAGTCAGTTCTTTGCATCAGGTGGCCAAAGTATTGGACCTTCAGCATCAGTCCTTCCAATGAATATTCAGGACTGATTTCCTTTAGGATGGACTGGTTGGATCTCCTTGCAGTCCAAGGGACTCTCAAGAGTCTTCTCCAACACCATAGTTCAAAAGCATCACTTTTTTCACATCCATACATGACTACTGGAAAAACCATAGCTTTGACTTGATGGACCTTTGTTGGCAAAGTAATGTCTCTGCTTTTTAATATGCTGTCTAGGTTGGTCATAACTTTTCTTCCAAGGAGCAAGCATCTTTTAATTTCATGGCTGCAGTCACCATAAAAAGCCTTTATTGAAAGCCTACTGTTTGCCAGACACAATGGGGCAGTGCGGTGCTCCTGTTCTTTTTGGAGGCTGGAGAGAAGCATTTGAAGGATGTCTCCTCTGTGAATGGTCTCACAGAGACCATCACTTCCTGGCAATCCAGGTGGGCGTGTCTTGACAGGCCACGCCCCTCCCTGTGGTCCTGCCACCTGCGGGTGTGGCCTCAGGCCCCACTGGCCCTGAAGACGGCCCTACGCTTGCTTTCTCATTGGTGTGTGTGGGGGTAAAGCTGACTGTAACAGCTGGGGGCCTCCTTGTCCGGTGAAGTAGGAGGAGTCCCTGCTTCAAGGGTCCAACCTGCTGCTACACACAGAGTAGAGCCCTCTCTCTGAGACCCCCTCACCCGAGGAGACCAGCTCCAATCCCAGGAAAGCTGGGCCCCTCACATAGGCAGACTTGAACTGGACTTGGAAATACATAGCATCAGTTTCCAGCCAGTACTTATGGTTTCCCAGCCTGTCCCTTGCCTGAGGACCAAACCAGTGTCACCGACTATCCTCCACTTCTGTGACTGATGATAAGAGTGGTGGATTCCCAAACCAGCTGCTGGGTTTTCTTCTGCTTCTCAGATGTTTGAGAAAGCCAGGTTCCCCCTCTCCTCTCCCTGCTTTCAGAAAGGCCTCTGGAAGTTTCCTCCAAATCCTGACTAGGTTTTGTTCCTACCCTTATTTGGAGGGGTCTCCTGAGATCTGAGTGCAGCCTACCCCAGGGGACCGGCCACTCAGCTCACCTGCCTAGCTGGAACCTGCGTGACACTCCCGGCAGCTTCCACTGTGGGGTCCAAATACTGCCTCAAGCTATTTGCATACTGGAATGTAGGCGGTCCCCAGACACAAATGCATTCTGCATCCTTACGGTGCCCTGGGGAGGGAAAGAGAAGGGAGTTGCTACTCCTGGAAGTAGGTTTTGTGTTCACTGCCATGGCATTTGGAAGATCTTTTTTTACCACCCCTCTCCCACCAATCTAGCAGGGACCAGAGGAAACAACAAAAATGGGCGCATGGCTCAGCTGTGGCACGCTCTGCGGAGCCAGGGTAAAAATAACCAGGGCAGGGCGGGTGCAGCACTTCGCAGCTGGATAGTCTGATCCACAGAGATCCGTCCCAAGGTCAGGAACTCGGCAGCATCTCCTGGCCGAGCCTCCAGCCCCCACGATGGCGCTCCCTGACCCACGTGCTCACCCAGCCCCCAGCCTCTCCATGGCACTGCCTTCCAGGTGACCTGACAAGGTGGGATTTCTCCTGTTCATGCTGCAAATCTCCTTGGCTAGGAGCCAGCTGTCTTGAGCCTACAGCCGCTTCCCAAGGCAAAGCGCCGTGCCTCGCTGTGGCTGAATGCGGGCGCATCTACAGTGTGGTCTCAGTAATCGCCCAGGTGGCTTCAGCTCAAGTGGCATGGCCGGTGCTTGCCCCCCCCCCCCAGAGCCTCAAGTGCCTACACCGTGCTCCCCCCACCCCCTTGCCTGCTCACCTGTACTAGTCCCCACGCTTCTCGTCCTTGGACCACGTCTCACCTTTCTGCCCAGTAGCCAGTTATGTAGGCATTGTGGAATCCTGGCCACCAGTGTCCAATGTCCACCAGTAGTCAGTACATCCCAGCCTGGAGCTGTGTGTGTCTGCCTGTCCTCAACAGAATGGCTTCTTTGTATATTACACGGTGGCTACTGTTCTCTTAAAGGCTTGTAGCTCATAAAAACTGTTGACAATATGACAAAAATTATACTCGAGTCTGCTCTTTTGTTCTGGAAGCTCACGCTTGGCTTTCAAACTAGGTTCAAGTGATCTGTTTGCCTCACTTAGTACGGTTACATCTCTCTTGACGTGGACTCTGTCTTGGGTGACCAACTGTCCCCCTAAGTTGCCTGGAACTTAGGAGTTGTGGGGGGGGGGGCTCCCAGGATGTGGGGCTTTGAGTTTCAAAACTGGGACGATCCCAGGAAAATCAGGACAAGCTGATCACAGTAGTTCCCCCAGATGCAGAGCCTGAGATGAGGATTCAGTGCAAATACTGTGTTTACGTGCTGCCAGGAAACACCCTAGGCAAGTGAGGAATTAAAATAACAGCCCAGAGGACACCCATACAGGGATCTTACTAACCAGGTTGTGACTCTGGGTGTGGATCCTCTTTTGTTCTCAGAGCTCATGCTTGGCTTTCAAACTATGTTCAGCGATCCTTCTGCCTCACTTAGTATGGTTACATCTGTCTTGACCTGGGTTCTCTCACCCCCAGGTTGCCTGGAACTTGGGGGTGCGGGTGTCCTCCCAGGATGTGGGACTTTGAATTTCAAACTCTCTAGGAAGGAGAGTGGATGCCCATCTCAAAGCTCACAGGGAAGGGATGGGGGGCGGTGCACCAGCTCCACTCGGCCACTGCTTGAGGGTCCCTCCCAGGGACCTTCATTCCTCGGCATCCGTGGCCAGCCATGGGTGCACCAGCCGAGCGAACTTCTGCAGCTGGAGAAAGCCGCCTGGCAAAGGACAGCTGCCTCTGGGTGTCCAGCCCCGGTGCACCGAGCTGAACGGAGCTGAGAGGATGCCGACCCCAAGAGGCGCTGACTGCACCTGCTGCAGCATCTCTGCAGAGCAGCTTTCATTTCTGCTTTTTCTTAGCAGCCACTGGGGATCCCACAAAATATGTTTCTTTGAGGGCCACCATGTTGTCTGGGAATCCACTCACACTGACCCCCCGAATCAAGATGTTAAGGCTCCTTTGGAAGTCCTCTACCAGCTGGTCTCATTTCTTCAAAATCAGTCATCGCTTTGCAGAGTCCAGGGAGAACACTTGATTAAAACAGGAACTCCCAATGGGCCAGAAGCATCATGCCAACAGCCCCTCATGAAAACAATTCCAGGAGCCAAGAGGCTGAGCTTAAATGGTCAACCAAAACACTGTTCGCGGGCAGCCCCTATGGGTGATTTCTCAGCCCGGTTAACAGCTTTCACTAAGGTAGACCCACCCTTTTCTCTACTCCCCACCATAGCAAGCTGCTGGAGGACACGGAGTCCTTTCAGACCTCACTGACTTAACGTGAGCCAGGCACCACCTCCGCCTTTGGAGGAAATTCGCAGCTGGCTGCTTTGTCCTCTTCATCGTGCAAAAGCCAGGCGTGTGTGTGTGTGTGAACATGTGCATCCCGCTGGGATGGCCATCAGGGTCTCCTGGTCCCTCACACAGGGAAAAACATGCGCAGGGAAGCAGGGACTCGGGGTCTCCCCAGGAGCTCTGCAGGAGGACAGAATGAAGTGAACCCCATGGTCTCTGAGCCTCTGAAGTCCTCTCTCCCACTCCAAGGCTCTGAACTCCCTTATGCTGTGTGCTAAGTCGCTCAGTGATGTCCGACTCTGCGCCCCCATGAACTGTAGCCCGCCAGCCTCCTCTGTCCATAAGATTCTCCAGGCAAGAATACTGGAGTGGGTTGCCATGCCCTCCTCCAGGGGATCTTCCCAACCCCAGCATCGAATCCACGTCTCTGATGTCTCCTGCATTGGCAGGAGGTTTCTTTAATACTAGCGCCATCTGGGAAATCCTCAAGATGCCACTTGAGCTCCTCTGGACTCCATTCTCCTGAAACAGAGACAAAACACTGAATCCCAGCCCGGCTCTGCCAAGCTCTCTTGTTCTTCCATCCAGCACACTTGCTCTCATCCCCATCTGAGTCTCCCTACCGTCAGTCCCTCCTGGAAGCATCCCGACCACCCACCCAAAGTCCAGCCAGCCCAGATGCCAGGCTGGAGGAAGAAAGGGACACACATCCCCTGGGATGTAACGAGACATAGGGGATCTGCTGGGAGGGGATCCTCTCTCGTGATCTGAGGTGGAGAAGGAGTCTTGGATACCCAAGGTGGTGGCCACCCCAGCTCCTGAACCCCCCTGAGATCTGGGGGGACAAGGCAACCCAATGGCTCGCGTGGTCATCCCAAGCCAAACTAGCCTCTCCCTTCACTACTCTCGAGCCCCCAAGATCCTCCAGGTCGCAGATCCTCCCAGACATGGACCCAGGGCCTATCTGTCCTTCCTACCTGACTTCAGCATTTCTCCCCCAGAGCCGGAAACCAGGGGGCTGGCTGTCCAGCAGAGGGTGCTGTGGGCATGCACTGCCTTCCAGACCCCGGCCTGCGGAGCCATCTGGGAAAAGAGGAGCAGCAGGGATGAAGGGAGGCTTTAGAAGCTATTCCTGTCCCCTGCCAACAGTCTTTTTTTCTCTCCTAAAAATGGGTGATTCGTGATGGCCAAGAAGCCCACTGAAAGGCTGTGCCGGCCCCGTATTCACCCGCGTGTCCAGACACCAGACAGCTCACCTGGGCCTGCAAAGGAGAGGTGGCAACCTGGTCCCTCCCTGCTCTGCCCACGCCTCCCCCTCCCCACCACGTAGAACCCCCTCCTGCCCACCCCAACTCTGTGCAAATCCATTTCCTTCAGAAAGCCTTTCCAGGCCTCCCGGGAGCAGCTTCTGATGGGCGGCTTTATTAGTGAACGCATGCGCGTATGTCTCCCCATCGTCCCTGAAAGCCTCTTCCCCCAGGGCAGGGGCTGGGCGCGCACACCAGGTGGGCGGCTCTCCAGGGGCACCGATCTCATCTCCTCCATCAGACCAGGGCGTTTCCCAACCAGGGCTCTGTCTCCGCCCTCGGGTGGTGCACTCTCTGAGGCAACTCCGGTGTAGCCCATGGCCCCCGTTTCAGGACTCTGTTCAGACTCTGAGCAGACCGGGGCCAATCCCCCTCCCCCACGTCCCCAGGGTGGGGGCATCTGAGTTGCCCGCAAGTCCCATGAGCTTGGCACACTGGGCAAGAGAATGATGGGATTTGATCAGTAAGAGACGGCCACTTCGGAAAGGAGAGCAGAACGCGGGCAGAGGAGGCTTGTGAGGGATTGGAGCCACCAGCCCCTGGTCTGCGGCACACCTCCGTCCTGTCCTGAAGGTCTCCTCCTGCAGCTACCTGGTCATCCGGGATCTGGTCCTCCTCACCGCACGTCACAAGCAAGGTTCATTCATTCGAGAACCATGAGCAACTATGTGTTACTTACTAAATGCTGGCCCCATTCTAGACTAGAATTGATGCTTTAGAAGTGTGGTGCTGGAGAAGATTCTCGAGAGTCACTTGGACCGCAAAGAGATCAAACCAGTCAATCCTAAAGGAAATCAATCCTAAATATTCACTGGAAGGACTGAGGCTGAAGCTGAAGAACCAGTACTTAATGGCCACCCAATATGAAGACAGTGAAGTCGCTCCGTCATGTTCAGACTCCTAGCGACCCCATGGACTGTAACCTGCCAGGCTCCACCATCCATGGGCTTTTCCAGACAAGAATACTGGAGCGGGTTGCCATTTCCTTCTCCAGGGGATCTTCCTGACCCAGGGATCGAACCAGGGTCTCCCACACTTCAGGAAGACTCTTTACCATTTGAGCCACCAGGGAAGCCCCCAATGTGAAGAGCCAACTCCTTGGAAAAGATGCTGATGCTGGGAAAGATTGAGGGCAGGAGGAGAAGAGGACAACAGAGGATGAGATTGTTGAACAGCATCACCGACTCAACAGACATGAGTTTGAGCAAACTGCAGGAGATGGTGATGGACAGGGAGGCCTGGCATGCTGCAGTCCACGGGGTCGCAAAGAGTCGGACACAACTGAGACTGAACAGCTCACTAGACTGGGGATACACTCGGGAAAGAACTTGGGCGGCCCTAACGGCAGCACAGACCAGGAGCTTAAATAACAGGAAAGTGTTGTCCCACAGCTCTGGAGGCTAGAAGTCCAACATCAAGGTGTCTGCAGCGCTGACTCCTTCTCAGGGCCGAGGGAAGGATCTGTTCCAGGCCCCTCTCCCAGCATTGGGCGATTCCTCGGCGTGGGGCAGCATGACCCCCATCCTCAAACAGCATCCTCCCTGCGTATATGCCTGTCTCCAAATTTCCCCTTTGAATAAGGACACCCGTCATACCAGATCAAGGCCCACCACGATGACCTCATGTTAACTTGATTACATCTGTAAAGAGCCCGTCTCCAAATATATTCACATTTTTAGGTAGTGGGGGTTAGGAATTCAATATCTGAAAATGTTTTTGGTGGGAGGAGACTCAATTAAATCCATGAGGACTGGGCTCATGGGGGTTGATGTCCTATTGCCAAGAGACACAAGAAACACAAAATCAAATAAATATATACTGGAGCCAAAGGGAAGGCAGAAAGATGAAGCCGTATAGGGGGAGGTAATAATAGGGAAGGGAGGGTGCCATGTATTCAAGCGCAATTAGAGAAGACTTTCTGGGAAAGTGACATAAGAGCAAAGACAGGATTCTGAGTGTTCCCCACGCAAGCCATTCATGTCTGCCATGTTTTCTCTGCCTGTGATGGAGGTTCACTAAAAGCAAAGTTCCTTCCAAGCTCAGTGCAGAGCACACCTCCTCCAGGAAGCCTTCCCTGACCTGCGCTCCCCAACCCCAGAGCAGCCTCAGCCTCTCCCACAGCCCTCTGGACTCCTGGTAACAGCTGTTATGTGCACTTCTCAGGGGATATTTCAAGGCTGTATGTTCAGATGTCTCCCTTCTCAGACTATAAGCAACCTGAGAGCAGAGATTGGGCCTCAGCCACGCCTAGATCCTCTGCAGTGCCTGGAACATCATACAGGCTCAGTAACTGCAGATTGAAGTGCAAGGTTAGAGGGCAACCCAGTCATTCTCTCTTTAGTGAAAATAAATAGAAGCTCTGATTTGAGGGATCCAAAATGTCATAAGGATTCTAAGACATGATTCTAAGACCTTCCCATTGACTCATCTTGTTCACTCCTCACAACCTTAGGAAGTACCATTTCCATGTTATAGGTGACGAAACCAAGGCTCAGAGACACAAAGGAAATTTTCACCTACTGGAAACTGGTGGAACAGGACCCAAACCCAAGTCCGCCCAACTCTAAGGCCAGGTCTCTTTACTCCAGGACATCCACTCATTCATTCACTCGGCCGTGTCTACTGAGCGCCGGCTACCCCAAGGCTAAGCTAACCCAGCCAAGTAGAAGAGGGAAGTGTTTATTTCAGAGCGCTTCACTTTTTCCACATTAGATGAAGAACTGCCCTTCTGAGTTCAGGTCCCGGGATTTCAGGCTCACTGCCCCTTTGCCCACTGAGTCCTCTCTCGCCCACACCATCCCTAGAAGGCCACCATAGCCCAGCTCTTGCTGTCTGTTACCAGGAGGCAGCCAGGAGCCAGGAAGCTCAAGACACAGGAGCAGAATGGGTAACAGCTCCTGCCTCTCCCTGTTCTTCACGCTGCTTCCTGGGGCTCAGAGGCCCTTGTCTTTTCTCCACTGTTTACACCCCAGGACGGGAAGCACCACCCTGGCCTGGGACCCAGATCCCAGCTGCTCCTCCCATGGTGAGTCCTGAGAAGGAAGAGCTGCAAAGGGTGCTTAAGAACCTCCAAATGTCCACAGCACCCCACTTTACAGATGGACGCACTGAGGCCCGGAGAGGGGTAGAGCCTGAACCAAAGTCACTCAGGTCCTGCAAAACCTGCCCCTGTTGGGTGTGGGAAAACATGTATGTGCAGGTCAGAGCTAGAGACAGGTGATTTCAGAGGGGCAATACACGCAAGCTAGAAATCTAGGCCAGTGAGGACGGGTCCTAGGCCACCGAGAGGACTGGGTGAAGGGGAGCAAGGGCTGGAAAGAAGACTGGGAAATACAGGAAAGAAATCTTTCGGCCTTCCCCATTCTGTAGTAAAGCCCAGATCCCCGAGGCTGAAATAAGATGAGGGAGGGATCATCCACGTGTGCGCTCAGTCGTGTCCGACTCTCTGCCACCCCACGGACTATAGCCCGCCAGGCTCCACAGGCAAGAATACTAGAGTAGGTTGCCATGCCCTCTTCCAGGGGATCTTCCAGACCCAGGGATCGAACTCCCATCTCTTTCGTCGCCTGCACTGCAGGTGGACTCTTTAACCGCTGAGTCACCGGGAAAGTCCCAGGGCCATCCGCACCTCCCAGCAATCATTCAGTGGCAGCATTGACAGAAGACTGGACAGGCTTCAAAATTCCCTTCACCTCTGAGACCTGTGAGTTTAACATCCTGATCCCAGACTCCAGAACATTCCAGGATGAAAGGGTGATAGGGATTCCCCCCTCCCCAACCCTGGACTCTCAGCCCTGGGGAGGTTGGGTCAGCTCTCCTGGGGATGAGGATTCCTCCCCATGGACCACAAGGCCCCCAGCATTCAGGGGACAGCACCCGGCAAGGTTGAGTCTGGTCCAGGCATGGAGAAACACGCTCTGGGGACCTGGGGAATGTCCAGTGTACACAGCATGCCCAGAGCCTCCTGCAACCGCCAACCAGGCAGATCGACCAGCTTCGGTTCCAGAAGGCTCTGCGGCCACCCCAACATCCCGCAGGGCCAGAAGCCTGATGAAATTACAGCCACCATCAATCAGAGGTTTGGCCCTGGGTAGTGGAAAAAAACGTGAGCTTCTGGGCTGGCCACTCCATCCAGCCTCTGCCTGTCACTAACTGCGCGAGTCACGTCACCTCTCAGAGATGCTGTGTGCGCTTCTGGAAAACCATCACGCCTACCTGGGCAGTGTTCACAGAGGGACATGCACTTGGCTCACTGCAGCTCAGAAGAGGGACCCCAGATCCCTGCACCACCCTTTAAATCAGTCTTTGGGGGTGAGGTGGGGGTGGGGCACAGTACCCTGGGTTTTATTAAACTGCAGTTCCCATCCAGCAGACACAGTTTCAGGGTTTCACCAACAAGGTCTGAGAGCTGGCAGAGATCATTTTGTGACCCCCATGGACTGTAGCCCACCAGGCTACTCTGTCCGTCGGGATTCTCCAGGCACGAATACTGGAGTGGGTTGCCATGCCATCCTCCAGGGGATCTTCCCAACCCAGAGATCGAATGCAGATCTCTGGCATTGCAGGTGGATTCTTCACCAACTGAGCCACCAGGGAAGCCCATGAATACTGGAGAGGGTAGACTGTCCACTCTGCAGGGGATCTTCCCGACCCAGGGATCCACCCGGGAGGTCTCCTGCCTTGCAGGTGGGTTCTTTACCAGCTGAGCAACCAGGAAGCCCGACTAAGCACAGAACCCACAGTACTGGTAATAAAATAAATGGATAAAGGTCCTCAAAGTAGCTGGCCTCCGCACCAAGTCTGCTGCCTAGGGTGGGGCTGGGCTGATACAGAGAGGGGGTGGTCCCGGGCAGAAGCCGGCCTGGCAGCCCCCTCTCCTGGCCTCCAACTCGCCAGTTTGCGCCCAGCTGTATCTTCTGTCCCCTTCCTCTGCCTCTGTCTCCCAGTCGTCGCCTCCTCTTGTCTGATCTCCTCTCTCCAGGGGCGCCCAGCTGGGGTCTCTCCCGGTCCGTTTAGTCCGCTCCCCTTCCCGACTCCGACCAGCGCCCGCCCCCGCGCGCCCAGCCTCCAGACCCAGAGAAGCCACATCTGTCCTTAACCCAAAATCCTGCCAATTAAACCGCTCCCTCCGGCTGCGGCGGCTGCTGCTGACGTCGGGAGAACCAGGCGAGGCGAGGCGGACGCCTACGCGGGTGGGGTGCGGGGAGGCGATGCCCGCCCCCGCGGACCCCGCCGTCGTCTGTCAGTTCGCCCACAGCCAGGTGAACCCCCCGAGGTCCAAACGCAGCCCATACGAACCTTAGTCCCATCCAGCCTCGTGCTGAGTACCCACCTGCTCCAAGACCCCCAGCTGGGGCCCTCTGCACCGCGCCTCCATCCCAAGGTCCCCAACCTGCTCCAAGACCCCCCAGCTGGGTCCCCTGCACCCCCCACCCCCTCCCAAGACTCCAGACTGCGCTCAGGCAGGCCTCTCGCGCTCTGGCTCGGGGACCCCCACCCCGCGCTCCCCAAGTCCCCGGCCCTTCAAACGCGCTTCCTAAGCACCCTCTAGGCCTCGCCCGCCCCGCCTACCGCCCGCGCCCCCGCGCCCCCACCTCGGGCGGGCGCCCCCACCCCACGCCCCCTCGGCGCTCCGTCCTAGGTTTCCGCGCTGCTGCGGCGCTGACTCCGCCGCCGCCACAAAGGCGTCGCCGTGGGAACCGGGAGGGGGCACATTAAGAGCAATTAGCCCGCGCACAGTTGGCAGCGATACCTTAATAAATAATAGTCTGAAAGGCATGTAAATAAATATTAGAGCGCATTACGCGGGCAGGAGGCGCGGCGCGGGGGCCCGAGAGCGGTTCCGAGACGCGGGGAGATTGGCACCTGCCGGCGGCTTTGGGGGACCCCGCGCCGCAGGGGCTGAGTGGGGAGGGGAGAGGAAAAGGACAGACGCCAGGCAAAGGGCAGTGAGGACAGAAGTCACAGAGGCAGGATGGAGCGCCCCAGGATGTAGAGGTGAGCGCCTTCTCCCTTTGGATTCTCCTCCCTCTCCTGGCTCCTCCTCGGTCCTCTGCTGGCCTCAGATGGCTCAACCTTGGGGGCCCCCAGCGCTCAATCCCAGGGCCTCTTACCCTTCCTCACTTGCTCACTAGTTGAGCGCATCTGATCTGGGGGCTTTAACTGCTATCCTGGGTGAAGGCCTCCCAGGGACACACTCCAGCCAGACCTGTCTCCCCGAGCCCCTGGCTCACCTGCCTCTTGGATGTCCAGACCTTCACACGGCCGGACGCAAACCGCCCTCCCTCCCCTTCGCCCTCAAATTCTCCCCAGGTGGGTGGGGGCAGCTCCCTCTTTCCCCATTGTTGGGACAAAAACCTTGCAGTCATTCCAGCGGCCTCTCCCTCCCACCTCCGATCTAGCCCAGCAGGGAATCCTGTCCTCTCTACCTTGACAAGGGTTCTGGAATCTTTCCACACAGCTCCTGGCCGCCCTGTGAGCCCAAACTCCCATTATTTCTCACCCAACTGTTGTAACATCCTCTCTGCAGAGAGGATGGAGATTTTAAAATAAACATACAGGGTTTCTTTAGTGGTCCAGTGGCTAAGATTCCGCGCTCCCGGTGCAGGGGTCCAGGTTGGATCTCTGGTCAGGGAGCTAGATACCACAAGCCACAACTGAGAGTTTGCATGCCACTATTAAAGATCTCGTGTGCCATACGAAGACCCAGCACAGCCAAATAAATAAATTTTTATTAATTTATTTTAATTGGCAGCTAACTACTTTATAATATTGTGGTGGTTTTTGCCATACACTGACATGAATCAGCCATGGGTGTACACGTGTCCCCCATCCTGAACCTCCCTCCAATCTCCCTCCCCATCTCACCCCTCAGGGTCGTCCCAGGGTACCGGCTTTGAGTGCCCTGTTTCATGCATCAAACTTGGATTGGTGATCGATTTCACATATGGTAATAGACATGTTTCAATGCTATTCTCTCAAATCATCCCACCCTCCAAAGAACTGAACAGACATTTCTCCAAAGAAGACATACAGATGGGTAACAAACACATAAAAAGATGCTCAACATCACTCATTATCAGAGAAATGCAGATCAAAACCACAATGAGGTACCATCTCACGCCAGTCAGAATGGCTGCTATCAAAAAATAAATTAAATTTTAAAAATATGTGTATGAGTGTGTGTGTCAAATTAAGCCATTCCTCTGCTCGAATGTTTCATTTGGAGGAAAAGTCAACATCCTTAACTGGTGCACCAGGCCATGAGCATCCAGAACCCTCCAACTCCCCATCCTGGCACTGACCTCCTCCCCAACTTCTCCCCACTCACTCCCTCTGTGCCAGCCAGCCCGGCCTCCTCTCTGTGTCTGGGACATGCCAGACTTGACCCTGCCTTAGGATCTTTGCACTACCTCTTCCCTCCTCCTGGAAAATTTTTTCCCCACAAACACCATCAGAGGTTAGCCATCACCTACAAGTCTTCAAGGCTTTAGCCTTCAAGTCTTTGTTCAAATCTCCCATTCTCCATGAGGCCAACCATTCCATTCAAACTGTGAATTTCTCCCCCACTCCCCACAAAGAACAGCTCCCCGTACTCAACACTCTGCTTGATTCCTCCATAGCACTCAGCCCCTTCTAATGTGCCATGTAACCGAACTATCCTGTTCTCTGCCTCCCTCTCTCTCCCAGGTAGAAAGTCAGCTCCGCGAAAGCATGGATTTGGTCCTTTCCCCTCTCCCACTGCTGTGTCTCCAGTACCCTGCAAAGAGCCAGGTACCTAAAAGAGACTCAAAAATATTTGGAGGAAAGGAAGAATGGTGTGGAGCTGGTGGGAGGGAAGGGAGGGGAATAAAAAGAAGAGAGAGTCCCGGGAGGAGGCAGCAGGATGGGGAAGCACTCGGATGGGAAGCCCTGGGGCTGCTGTGTCTGAGCGGCTTCCTCAGCAGCCTGGTCCCCGGCTGGAGAGGAACAGATGGGGGATGCGGCGGCCCCATCTCTGCTGAGCCCCCAACCCTGTGGCAGTGAGCAACAGCCCCACGTCAGGCCCCAACTGGGTGTTGGACCCCAGGGCTGCGGGCGGTGCTGCAGGGGTAAGCCCCTGGTAACAGCCACAGTAATTACTGGTTGTGTGCGATTAGGGGATAATTATGCTTAATAAGTCCAAAAGTAATTACCATGCAGGCTGCTTGCTGCTTTGGAAAACAGAGGCCCCCGGTGAGCTGGAGCCAGAGACGTGAGAAGGGGGAGAGTGGGCATCACGGAACCGCAGAGGCGCCGGTCCGTTTCTCCAGCAGATGCCTGAATCCTCTTGGGGGCACCCACCCCAGAAGCTTGCTCCCCTCTGGTGATGGGGACCTCACTATCACACAGGTAGTTTCATCATTGAATGTCTGCACCTTTCATTTTGCATACAGTTTTGGCTATTCCTGGCTCTTCACTTTCTCATTCAACATCTTAGCATGTGCAGAGACAAAGAACCGAAGAATTAGTTATAAAAGGAGCAAAGTCCATATTGCTCCTAGCTATCTTATTGACTCACGATGTCACTGAGGCAGCGTTCCCTATTAGCCCCACTGGGCAGGTGAAGAAATCCAGCCTCTTGGAGGCCAAGCTCTTAGCAATGGTGAATAGCAAAGTCAGAACTCATATTTCAGCCTGTCTGATGCCAAAATCTATGTTCCTAACATCTAAGCTTTCCTGCTTCCCCCAGGAACCACGCAGAACCAACCCATCTTCCCAGAAGCTAACCCATAGCCCTCAAGTCTTTTCTTTTTTGCTCTGGACTGAAACAGTGGCTGGACTCACTGCACTGTGCCGAGGAGGCTGTGTGGTACAATGAAAGGAAACCTGATTCTTTCCATTGGTTCTGCTGCCAACTAACTGTGGCCTGGAACAGGTCACCTGGCCTGTATGGGTCAAATCATTTTGCCACCTGAGCAAAGTGGGGAGGGCCCCCCACTGCTGACTTTTGATTCTGCTCCCCCAGGTCAACCCTAAGACCTGAGCAGTTCCAGGCCCCCACTGACACAAGGCCTCCACAGCAGGGGCCTGGGAAGACTCGGCGACTTCCTCCAACACCTGGGACAGTTCCCTGTCTTCCTCTGGGTTAAATGACCCTTTGGAGGCACCTCAAGAAGATGCCTCAGAAGGGACAATGACCAACACTGCTCTGGACACACACCCTTGCCCTTCCATGACCCAAAACATCTACCTTCAACTTCATTTTTAGACCCTGGTCTCCAGAGAAGGCGGAGAGAAATGGAAGTTTGCAAAACATGAAAAATATCATAATAAAATGCAAATAAATGTCCCCCTTAAGTTTGCAGCCATCATCTGGGTTCAGATTCCTTTGTATGATTATAATAATGTATGGGGGGCTTCCCTGGGGGCTCAGATGATAAAAAATCCACCTGTGATGCAGGAGATACAGGTTCGATTCTTGGGTCAGGAAGACCTCCTGAAGAAGGAAATGGCAACCCACTCCAGTATTCTTGCCTGGAGAAAGTCATGGACAAAGGAGCCTGGCGGGCTATAGTCCATAGGCTCGCAAAGAGTCGGACACAACTGAGTGACTAAAACTCTCACTTTCCCATGGTAACTTATAGGATGACACTCTGATGTGCATTTTCTCATGTGCTCTTGCCATCAACCCTGTTGAGGCATGAATAGTGATGTCCGTATTTCACACACCAGGCAACTGAGGGCCAGGAAGTAGGAGCAGCTTGTCCAAGATGGCACAGCTAGCAAAAGGCAGAACCAACTTTTGAATCCGGATGTGACTCCAAAGCCTGTGCTTGCGATCACTATTCTGTACCTCCTGACAACCTCAAAGCCAGCTGCTCTGGAATCTGGAAATCAAATAAGAGGGTAATGCAGCTTACAAGGGTCCAACCCGCCCTCCTCCCCAAGGGGGCTGCCAGAGGCTAGTGAAGCTCTCTGGCCCCATCCTGCTGGCATCTGTCTTGGTAAAATGTCTGGTGTGACTATTCCTCCACTGACAATTTTCTCTTCGGGGTCTCATAGGGAAAGAGAAGTATCTAGAAGAGTAAATACCACAATAAAGGCATCTCATCTCTGCCTGGAGCAGTTCAATGTGGGGATGGAGAGCACATGAACATAATTAAAACCACTCCAGCTCCCTAAATCTCCAGGCCTGGAGGCAGAGGGAAAGACTGGAGTGGAGTTCAGAGGACCGCACGTATTGAATCAGGAAGAAGTGTGCACCCTCAAACTCCCAGAGTAGAAAAATGGTTGCTACTGCTACAAAAGTAATTGAACGGCCAACCACCCATAAAATCTGCTCTGTTAATATGAAACATATAAAATGATTTGCTTTTCTGTGAGGGTATAAAAATTACAGATTTATTAAGAAAAACCAGAGAATAATTTAACTGAAAAACAATGATCCACGGGAGAGGTGGGCTAGGGTTGGAACACACAAATATTCCCCAAAGAAGTGGGGTACAAAACGACACTCGTAGAAGATTCTCAAACGTACAGAAGCTGAGCACTGATCCCGGGAGATTCTGATTCAGTGAGTGAGAGGCAAGGCCTGGGAATCACAATAATGATGGATTCTCCCTCAGGAGATTCTGCAACGGCCATCCTCCAGCCAGGTCTGGAGTTGAGGACCCCGGCCCAGGTGCCAGCCATATTTCAGCACCGGGGACAGTGACACATTCATTGGCTCTGAAGGTTCCTGGTCACTCTGCCTGTTGCGGGTGGGCGGCGTGGGGGTAAGGTAAGCTCTTTTACCTTCTTTGGTAGCAGGGAGAAGACAGGGAACTTCTCACCTCCTCCCTCTCCCTGGAGGGGGGAGGAAAGCATATATTCTTTATGGCCACTGTGGCCTAACACTTGAAGGGCATGAAAAGCTAATGGAAGTGGGGCAGAGGGGACCACATCAATCCCAGGGATGAGGGACACTCACTCCTCCCCCTGGAAAAGATCTCACGCTTCTACTTGACGATGAGAGAGCAGGGAGGGAAGACGTGGGGGAGTCCTGGGCTGGGAGTCCTGCGTATGAGCCTCGGGTCTCCCTCCAGCCAACTGCACAGCCTTGGGCAGGCCATGTGTCCTCTCTGAGCCTCATTGTGACATTTACTGAGCCCTGTGGCTGGTAGGGTAAAGCTGGGGGTGACTTCAGATCTCTCGGGTGACTCAGATAGTGCTTTCTTCCTCTGCCTCAGCCACCATGGTCTCAAAACAGTGACTAATCTCAAATTAGTATGTCTCAGACTATGACCTTCAAAAGCGGGTGTGTTCTAAGAGACAGGTGTTCTGTGCTTACAAAAGAGGAAGGGGGGTTACTCTGAGAAGTCCAAAGGTAAGCAAAGGCCAACAGCTCTTTTCACTGCAGGACTCCCGGGCCGGCCTCTCCTGCTGTTGTGTGTTGATGACTTCCAAGATGATGGGTTATGATAGAAGACCTCAGTGGTTCTCAGACTTTCTCTCACGGAATGCCTGTAGGAATAGCTAAGAGTCACTCAGCACTTACTACGTGCCAGGCACTGCTCCAAGATCTTTCCGTTCTAAGACATTTATTCTTCACAACAACCTGTTGAGCAGGTGTTATTATTGTTACCCTTTTCCAGAAAGGGAAGCCCAGGCACAAAGAGATCACATACTCATCCAAGGTTATGGCTCGTGTGCTGCAGAGCAGGGGTTGGCGCCTCGCAGACAGGCCCCCGTGTCGGAGCTTTAACACGTCACTGAACTGCATCTCCCATCTTGAGGACCCGGAGCTCACAGGCCACAGTTTGGGAAACGCATGTCTATTAGCTTTGGAAAATGTCAGCAATAGATTTTCCTTTTCAATTTTGCTGGCTTTGGGCTGATGTTTTGATTGCCTGAGCAAGCAGTGGCAGGGGAAAGGAGAGATGGAGAGAGCAGCTGGAGGAAGAAGAAAAAGAGAAGCAAGGAGGTGGAGGAGAAGGGAAGATGGGGACAGAGGAGACAGAACGGGGATGAGACAGAAGGAAGAAAAGAAAGCACGCCAAAGAGGAGGGTGAGAGGGAGACGGAAGGGTGGAAAGAGGGGAGCAGAAAAAGACCCCCTCCTCAGCTGCAGGCCAGGGTCCCCCACCACTCCCTCCAAGGCCCTCACTCCCCCCCGCGCTCTCCCGTGAGGGCACCTCCCTTCTCCACAGCCCAGGTGACCCCCCTTTCCGGGCAGTGCTCTGAGGGCACGTGGGAAGCAGGATCTGGGGCTAGTCCAGCCTGTGGACCTCAGCACTGTGTCTTGGGAACCCCTCCATTCCCACAGCCCCATTCTGGGCCCCGTCCTCTCTCCAGGCGCTTTCTGCACAGTTTCCCCGAGCACACCATTCTGCCTGTCACCCACCCCCGCCAGGAACCGCGGCTCCCTTGCTGTCTCCCTGGAACTTCAAAAGGGCCTGACACTCTTTCTCTCCGGCAGCTCTTCCCTGCTAAGGTAGCTCAGCTGGCTCTAGGACTCAGCTGTGCCTCTCATTTTCCGATCGTAAAAAAAAGAAAAAAAAAAAAAAAACCCAAAACACGGATCCTGTTTCTCTTCTCACCTGGAGCATCAGCACCAAATTGGAGCATTATTGGTGACAGTCCCTGCTCAGGGCCCAGCCCTGGAGCATCCTTGAGGGCATGGGGGTGATGTCACCTCCATGGCCTGAGACACCGGGGGACGCCAGTCCCATCCAGGTCAGCCCCCACCCCAGTCTTAGGCCTCTCACAGCCCAGGGCACCTCTGAGAGGAAATTCAGGGCCAACGTTGCCATGGTAACCATGGTACCAGCAATCGGTACTCACTCTGCTCAGCTTATAGAATTATATGACCTGGAATTTAAGACGAGAAGCAGCTAACACTGCAGAAAGAGCCACAGACTGGGAGTCAGGAAGCCCATGTCTGGCAGCAGCAAAGTCACCATCAAGCAAAGTGACTCTGACAAGTTCCCTGACCTGGCTGGGACTCAGATGCCCCACCTGCCAAATGCCTATCTGTGTGAATGTAGGGAGGGTTGGGTGAGATGACCCCCAGGCTGGATAAAACTGGTGGCTGCCTCCTACAGCTAGGTGACTGAAGACCAGTTCCCAGGAGAGGGTGAAAAAACAGTCCAAAGTATATTATCAAAAGCTCTGATTTGGGGATTCCCAGGTGACCCAGGGGTTAATATTCTGCCTTTCAGTGCAGGGGGTGCAGGTGATCCCTGGTCGGTGAACTATGGTTCCAACTGCCCCAAAGTGTGGCCAAAAAATAATAATAATTTTAAAGCTCTGTTTCTATTCTAATTCCCTCAACTAGAGATCAGGATAGTATTAGCCCAAAGGAAGCCAACTTCCCTCACGAGTTGGTCTCTCTCAGGAAACAACTACCTCCCTGCTGTTGCTAGGAAGCTTTGGTCTTCTTCCCATCAACCCAGCCCTAAAAGCAGTCCTTCCTTTGAGTCAGTAATCCCTCTTCCAGAAATCTATGCTCAGAAAATCACCTAAAGTATAGAAAAAAAACCTTGAACACAAAGAAATGCGTCACTCTGATGCTTGCTACAGAGAAAACTTAGAGTCTATGCAAATGTCCAAATGTAAGAGAATGGCTTCCCTGGAGGCTTAGATGGTAAAGAATCTGCCTGCAATGCAGGAGACGGGTTCAATCCCGGAGTCGGGAAGATCCCCTGGAGGAAGACATGGCAACCCACTCCCGTATTCTTGCCTGGAGAATCCCATGGACAGAGGAGCCTGGCGGGCTGTAGTCCATGGGGTTGCAAAGAGTCAGACACGATGAGCAACTAACACACAACAGCACAAAGGAATGGTGAAGAAAATCAGGGTACGCACCCCCAACCAGAATATTGTGAATATCATTAGCAATTACCCTTACTGAGAGTTTTCACTCACAGGAAATTGCTTTCTCTCTAATGTTAAGTAGAAAAAATAAGATGCCAGCGGAGTGTGCTGTATGATTTTTTTTAAGGGCATAGAAAAAAAAAATTGGCTTAGGGTAAATTTTATTTCTTGAACTCTACTTTCCAAATCTCTACAGCTTGCATGCATTATTATGTTCTAGAAAGATTCATAAATCATTTTTTAAATGGGCCTTGACAGGGAGACAGCAGGGTTTGACAGTTCTTGGTTCACACCCTAACGCTGACATCCTCCAGCCGTGACTTCCATGACCTCTATGCATGCGGATGACACCCAATGTGAAGACGGGATGAGACAACACCCCCTAGGGGACCTGGCACAGGCTGGACACATAGTAGGTGCACAGTGAACTAGCTGGGTGCTGTGTGGCCGTCACCTCTGACCCAGGCTGGCCGAGGCCTCGGCGGCCCTTCTGAATCGTGGCCTCTGCCGCTCAGCCTGCAGTCTGGATTCTCACATGCCCCCCTGGCTCCATCTCTGGCCCCATTTGGAGAGTCTGTCCCCTCCCCCCCCAGCTCAGGCCCGTTTCAAGATGCCAGCCACCCCAGATCCTGCTCAAGGAGCTGCCCTGAGGGTCCCCCCTGGAGGCCCAGCTGAGTGCAACACTCCCCCAGCGCTCTCCACCCTGGCGGGCTGGGGTCTGCCTCCCGGCCAAGGATTCTCCAAACCAGCTGCTCTAAAGAAACTCTCCAGCCCTGGAGACAGTCCCTGCTCATAGCCTTTGCCCCTTTCTCCGGGGCCTCCGGGGCAGACGCAGTTGGGCCTGAGTCCGCCTCGACACCCCGAGCCGGGGGCAGATAAGCATCTTTCGATGAACCTGCCGGGAGCAACACTCCACCCACCGTGCCTAGTGACAGACGTGCTTTACCTGATAATCCCACCGCTTTTTGGCACCTAAGAGGCAGGAGAGACGGCGCAGAGCAGGCAAGAGAACAGGGAATATTTTGTGGGAGCCGGAGGCGCCTGAAGATCTCTGCTGATGACAGACAGACAGGAGCGGGCTGGGAAGAGGTGTCAGCGCTGCGGGGTGGGGAAGAAGGGGTCCCCACGGGACATGAACCCGAAACCCATCCTCCCTGC